>NC_133355.1:9501455-10101455 GCF_030506205.2 Paramisgurnus dabryanus | reverse complement strand
AAAGCTTAATTTGCCTGTAACTGTTGTCATTGTGATTTATAGCAAATGAAAGTAAAAGTATGGATGCTTGGTTTTGTGTTTTGCAATCCAATACATGTCACCCCTCCCAGGATGTTTTAGATGTCTCCCTATAAAACACCTGATTTAACTCATCAGCGTGTTAGTGTGTTATTAGAGAAATCTCCAACATTCTGGGAGGAAGCTGATGAGCTGAATTTTAAATAAATAAAATATCCTGAGAGGGGTGCCAAGTAGAACTGGGTTGGGAAACAGCTATATCGGTTGCTCGGTAAGACATATGTAGGCCTACAGGCTATTTCATTTAAATTGTTTTTAATGATTGTTAATAAAGATATATTGAATTGTCAATTAAACCATGTTTTATCATGCTCGCCTCATGTGCATCGCTACAACAGAGTAAAGTGAAAATAATGTAAATGTATTTAATCTCTTACATGTAGGCTATTTAATTTATTCAAATCAAATCCTTTAATTGTGCAATGCATTTGTTTTTATTTTAAACTTTTTTATGACAGAGAATTTCACATCCTGAGGAAAACAAAGGTTTGCTTTTCTTGCTTCTCTTCTTGGACTAATAAGTAATTCTCTCTGGTCTCAAACATAAAGGTAATATATCCATATGTTAACCTTAGTGCCTACCATTGCAATCTTAAGATTAGAGCTTAAGGTGATACAAAAGGTAGCAATGCCATAGAAAAATAAATTTGTGTTATTTACTGGCAACATTTTGTTCAAAGTTAAATAAACATTAAACATTTACAAACTAAAATAACAGTATCAAGCAAAGCATTCTGGGAAACAAAATCTGAAGCAAAAAAAACAGAAAAAGGTTGATGAGGATTTCTGGTTCCCAGAATGCTTTGCATGTGGCTGTTATTGTATAGTTTTAATCTGTATTAAATTTATTTAACTTTGAACAAACTCTTGCCTGTAAATAACATAAATAAAAATGAAGAAACTCATACAGAACAACATGAGGGAGTAAATGTGTTCCCTTTAAAATAACCATTTCTTTCTCACCTTTACTCTTAAGATTATTCAGCCTGATCTCACAAAATATGTGAAATAGTCACGCATTATTTTGCTACGTTTTGCTAGACGTATTTCCACCATTTTACGTGCCCCTGCCACGACTTTCTTTTCCGTGACAGTTTCACGTATTGGTTACTCAACTGTTTTTCCTATTTTCTTACAATTGTCGCTTCAGTTTGGGTAAGAACAACTTTCTGTTACATAAAATGACATCTTACCCAAACCCAACTCTAACCTTAACGTCAGGCGACAATGGTTTAAAAAGCATATAAAAAAAATAGTATAAACCTATTTTAAGTGACATCGTAACGCAAACGGCAAATTTAACCCCAAACCAAAACGACAATTGTTTAAAAATAGGAAAAACAGTTGAGTAACCAATACATGAAACTGTCACGGAAAAGAACGTCGTGGCAGGGGCACGTAAAATGGTGGAAATATGTGACAATGTCAAGCAAAACTGAGCAAAATAATGCGTGACTATTTCATTGTAATTTGTGAGATCAGGATGGATAATTTTTTCCACAGTTCCACTACAAAGAACCATTTGTGAAACAGAAAGTTTCTTCAGATGTTAAAAGAATTATATGGAACCATACAGTAAAAAACAGCCTTTCTATGGCATCATGACATGTAGGACCTTTAAATATCATAAAGGGGCACTTAATAAAATTAACAGTGTAGTGATAAAGTTTCTTTAGACTACTGTATATTATAAAGACACGTTATTTCAAGAACCTTTGACCAAAAGAACTAACAATGTTTTTATAAAGAACCCTTTAATTTAAAGCACCTTTATTTTTAATAGTGCACTGCAACAACATATAAAATCATAAACTGTAAGTTATTTCAATCTTTTATCTGTCCATTCAGTCAGAAAAAAAAACTAGACGTTAATGAGAATGATGCATATTTTTCAGATGGCCACATCTGAAGAGGAGCCTATAATAATGGAGGATGACTCAGAGGGACTTGAAGAATCCATATTCACAATGGGTCTTCCATATGTGCTAAACAAAATCAAAAATTACCTGAAACAGCAAAATCTTGTAGAGCTTAATATTGGTGTGACAGGGGAGTCTGGATCTGGAAAGTCCACCTTTGTCAATGCTTTCAGGGGCTTAGGGGATGAAGATGAGGATGCTGCCGTTACTGGTGTAGTGGAGACCACCATGGATCCTGAAGTTTTCCTTCACCCAAAAAGCAAAAATGTAAAAGTGTGGGATCTCCCTGCAATAGGAACACCAAACTTTAAAGCCAGCGAGTTCCTTGAACAAGTCAAGTTTGAACGCTATGATTTTTTCATCATCATTGCTTCAGATCGATTCAAAGAATGTCACACCCAGCTGGCCAAAGAGATCATGGGAAAGGAGAAGTTGTTTTACTTTGTTCGGTCCAAGATTGATTGTAGCATTACTACTGAAAAGAGAAAAACTACCTTAAAAAACCTTTTTGACCTTAAAAAGCTGGATACCATCCGGGAGGATTGTAAAAATGGTTTGTTCATGCAGTTGATTCCATAACATTTTGATAGAAAAATAAATATCTGTTCAGATCCAATATTTCTTAAACAGATGCCATGAGAACCTTACAAAAGCATTTATTGATTTTACCAAGATTTATACACGGATGAATCTCTTTACATAACAACTACAACAACTGTAAATACAAAAAATATATATTTAAAATAATATACTGTAACATTATATACATAAAATATTTAATTTATAAATATTATTCATGATGCCTTCTTTGATTTTGTTTAGGGCTAAAAATGTTTGGCATTGAAAATCCTGATGTCTTCTTGATGTCTGGTTGGGAGATGGGCAAGTATGATTTCAATCTGCTGCAGGAGAGGATGGAGAAAGAGCTTCCACAGCATAAGAGACACGTGCTGATGTTGGCGTTGCCAAATATCACACTGGAGATTAATGAGAGAAAGAAGAAAGCTCTGGAGAAAAACATACACAGAGTTGCCTTAATATCTGCTTGTGTGGCCGCGATTCCTCTGCCTGGATATTCAGTTTCAGCAGATGTAGCCGGCCTAGCAGATGAGTTAAGAAAATACTACAGTGCCTTCGGACTGGATGATCCATCCCTGCAGAAGCTCTGCGAAAGATCTGGGAAGACTGTAGAGGAGCTGAAGAGTCTGATGAAGTCATCTCTACATAATGGAATAAACAGAAAGTTAATAATATCCCTGCTGGGTACTGAATCTAGTCTTATATTTAAAAGTGCTGTTAATTTCGTTTTGGGCTTCTTCCCTATTGTAGGCACTGTGGTGGCGGGGGGAATGTCTTATTCGACTGTCTTAAATATGCTGAAGAAAGTATTAAATGAGATAGAAGAAGATGCCAAGAACGTGCTAATGGCGTGTGAAATGTAAATGCATCAATTAGACAGCTTGACATAAATATCAACACAGATAAAAGATACCAGAATTTATAATAATTAATTAAAGGTTTACACTTTTACAGTCTCAATTAATAGAAAAATGCAGGCACACAAATCTTTATTTATAGCAATGATTGTTTATAACAATATCAGTAGCAGTTGTTGAAACAAAATAATTTCCTTACTCCTAATACTATTTGTATGCTTATAGTGATCCGAGTCAGAAGTTGAACATTATTTTAGAGAACCACAAAATGTATGTATATTACACAAATATATGGAGGCTTGATCTCTTATTTAGACTTCCTCAGAAATCTTGTTAGATATCTACTGTATATGTCTTTTTGATCGTGAAACCTTCTTTCTAAATTGTGTTGGTGATCATTTTCAGAGGTTATGATCTGGGTCAATGTAAGATCAGCAAAATTATTCTTTGATTTCATAATGCTACACCAATAGAGAAATGTTGCTATATGTGTATATACTTTAAATTCTTCTTCAGAATGCTTTTGGTTTCACAGACAGCTATGGCACTTTGTAAACACATATCCTGGAAACTATCCATACAATTTCAGGTCAGAAGTATATGTCCGAAGACTCAGTGCAAGTAGTCTAAGTGGAAGAAAATAGCCAGAAAAGTGAACTATAGCTTAACATGACTTTTAAGCCTCAAATACACAAGTTTCATAATTATTGTCACATCTGGTTTCAGATTTTTAATAATTATTTTCTCTTATTTTAATTTGGGTCATATTTATCAAGATTAGAAAATAATAATTATTTGTATTAAAATAATATAAGACTAACAGAAAATACTACAGCTGCAAAAAATGAGTGGTGACCGCAACATCTAGTGGAAGATTTGTGTATAATCACTGTTCTTTGTATTGTTTTTAATATTTAATTGTACATTTTTAAAAATTTAAAGCTGTATTAATGTATTCTACCCAGCAGCGAAAATATAATAAAACAATACTAGATAAAAAGCTATATGGTAACTAAATAATTTAAGTAATTAAAGGCATGTTATTGTTTCAAAATATAGCATTTATTTAATAATTTTATTTTTCCCTCTCATGGGGATCTTCATGACCATTTTAAAGGAAGTTAAAGAAGAAGCATGCATGCTTTGCATTCTCCATTACTTAATGTTTTTCAATTTGAATTTAACTGATGCAAAGATTAATTCATAATGACAAACTATACTTTTAAAAGAGGTCACTTGACTAAAACAATAAATCAGTTTTGTGGCTTTAAGGTGAAAGATCTCAGAATAGCTGAAATTCACATATTTTCTGAACAATGTACCCCTGCTGTCCTTTTTAATAAGTGTTTTCATTCATTGATTTATACATCAGCAACATTTAAATTAGGCACACCAAAATTTTGATCGATTTAATTTTAAACCAATCAGCCATCTTTTTTAAACAGGCAGTCTTTTAAAACCACACAGGACAGAATAAGGCAGATTTAATGTCAACTAAATAAATGCACAAAATATTTTTCATTTAATCTCAGATGTTATTTTCAGGAAATTATTTGCTCAATATGCATTTATCTTTAAACATGAAGCAACATACCTGAAAATAATAAGTATTTTCATTAAAATAATACAGACTTCAATAGGTTTTATGCCCAGCTGCACTACTTCCTGAACTTCAGCCAGCCTTTATTGGACAAACTGGTTAATCCAGGTGTGTCTGATTATTGTTGTAGTGACTACTGAGATCAGGCACACCTGGATTAATCAGTTTGTTTGTGACTACTGAGGTCAGGCACACCTGGATTAATCAGTTTGTCCAATAATGGCAGACAGGAAACAAGGAGCTGGCTGAAGTTCAGGAAGTTGTGCAGCAGGGCATAAATCCTATTTGACTTTCTTATGCACAAGGGTTGAGTCACACCTGCAGAAAATAGATTTTTCAACTATGGTACGTGTGACTTAACAAAGCCTCTTTTGTAAAATCATGTGACTTTCATGAAGTCAGACTGATATGTGTGATCTAAGGCACGTATTGTGGGTCAAACAATAGACTCAGTGTTTATAAACACACCCATAAATAGATCAGATCTGAGTTATTATTTTGTAATCTGTTTTATAATGTACTGAAAGTCTTGTTTCAGAGATCTTTCATGAATATTGCCTCATGTATGGATTTTCAGGTTGAATTTGTTTACTCTTTATAGTTGAGAAGATCTAACAAAATAATAATAATAATAATAAAACTTATACATGTAATTTTTATACAACATAGTCCCACTCTACAAAAAGTTAAAGTGACTGATGTAGGGTCGCAGTTAAATAAAGCAGGTTCACACTTTGTGTTAACAAATTAAATCACTAAAGAAACATAAGGATATGAGAGCATGATTTGTATTCTGGTTATGCAAACAGCAAAACAGTGTTGTTCAATACAACCAACAATACTGATTTATGAATATTTTCATGTAAAGTATAAGTCAAAAATCTATGAAAATTAGAATGAAGTGTGAAATGTGTAATTTTCCAACCATTTACAAGAAGCACTTATTTCACCAAAAGTGAAAGTAGATGTTTGGTACAAGACATTAAAGAAAACACCACCTGATGAATCAATCATATACTAAGAGCCAACTGTATGGAGCGAATTTTGTGCCATAATTTTACAAACAAATTTGGCATTTTGCAAACAAACTCAATCTGCTTTGCAAAGGGAAAACTTGACTCGCAAAGTAACAGAAAAAACTTTGCAAATAATAAAGGCAATTTGAGAGAAAATGCAGAGGTGTTACAAATATGTACTGTGTTTTGTAAATATGACCATGATTTTTTCACAAATGTGACCATGATTTTCTCACAAATGGGACCATGATTTTCTCACAAATGTGACCATGATTTTCTCACAAATGTGACCATGATTTTCTCACAAATGGGACCATGATTTTCTCACAAATGGGACCATGATTTTCTCACAAACGGGACCATGATTTTCTCACAAATGTGACCATGCAATCCAAAACAGCAGATGGCGCTGTTTCAACCTTATTAGGCATTTTCAACTAGTCTCCCTGAAAAGCCCTGAATTTTAACTTACATATCACCCCGGACAGTGCCAGCAACTGAATGAAGACTAAATTAATTTTTCGTGGTTCATGTTGTTAATCTCTGCATTTATTGAAAGTGTTGATAATAATTAATGTCTGTTAATAGTAAACACATTCTGTGTGTAAAGACATTGAATTCCATCTGAATTCTATACATTTGCAATTGTCAATCCCTATACCCCGTCTGATTCTCTAAATTCTCTTCTTTTGGTGATAAGAAACTCACCATCACTGGACTGTTTTAAGTGATCCTTAAAGACTTATCCTTTTAAAATAGCTTACTATTGCAAAATGATTATTACTAACTTGTTTACTTTTGTATGTGTATGTTCCTGAGAATCTCATATATTATGGTGCTTTGAGTTTTAGAAAGTGCATTATAAATAAAATTTATTATATCCCCTGCAGAAAAATAACAGCTAATACCAGCCTATGCTGGTTGACTGGTTTAACCCTCTGGGGTCTAAGAGGTTTTTAGGGCCCTGGAGAAGTTTTGACCTGCACTGACATTTGTGCTTTTTTCAGTTGCTTAAAAACATAATAATGGCAAAAGTCTTATAACACTGCATTCAGCACAAACTGGGCTACTATATTATATGATTAACATGTATGTACATGTTTGTATTTTTGAGAGAAAAATGTTTATGCGTGGTTTTTGAAAAAGAAAAAAATTAAGTGACTGATATAAGTCCACAAAACTCATTCTAAACATGTTTTCCTAAAACTTTTCAAAGCAGGATCTAGTAGTCTAGAGTTTTTTTCTTTAAAATGATGTGAAAATCATTCTGCTTACTCCTTCACATAACACAATATATTGATTTACAATTTCAAAGTCACTTTTTGGTTAGGAAGGCAATATGCAAGGAGGCTGGAAGCTCTTGAATAATCTGTGATTGACAATACACTGCTGAAGAACAATACACTTGCATAATGAGCTGCATAATGAGCCTTTAGGCAGGAATGTGAAGATGCCATTATTGTTAAGTGTTTGTTTGTGAAAGCAAGACAAAAGAAATGCCTTCACATGCATGATCCTGCATTAAATAAACTTACTGTGCAGAGATATACGCGAATAAACTGGGTTTTAGATGTGTTTAGATGCGTCTTAATACAAAGTGCGTCAAATATGATTGTGTGTTTGTGTATGCGTTTGGCCGTTGATCACGTCTGACGGAAGCACAAAGAAAACATAAGCGCATGGAGATAACTTTTATTTACTAGGCGAGAGTAACCAAGTAGATGTGATGTTTGCAATCGTCTTTTATAAGAATACCAAAAAGCGCGTCAAATGAGGCATCGTGTCTTTGTGTGTGCATTTGTACATCGCGTCACACCGTCGAAGCACACACACTTGCATCTTTTATAAGAACACCACAAAGTGCGTCAAATATGAGGCATCGTATGTTTGTGTGTGAGTTTGGACATCGCGTCACACAGACGAAGCACACACACTTGCATCTTTTATAAGAACACCACAAAGTGCGTCAAATATGAAGCATCGTGTGTTTGTGTGTGCATTTGGACATCGCGTCACACAGACGAAGCACACACACTTGCATCTTAAGAATACCACAAAGCGCGTCAAAAATGAGGCATCGTGTGTGTGTGAGTTTGAACATCGATCCCATCACACTGACGAAGCACACACACTCGCGTCTGTCTGGAGATTTAGGCGCGAGTAAACAGTTATGTGGTGTGTGCAATCGCATCTTTTATAATGATACCACAAAGCGCTTCAAATATGAGGCATTGTGTGTTTGTGTGTGCGTTTGGACGTCGATCGAGTCACACTCGCGTCTGGAGATAACTTTAGTTACAGTCACTAGTAAACAAGTAGATGTCATGTTTCCAGCACTCGGATTAAAACTCAACACAGCAGTGAATGGCTGCAGAGACGGAATGTCCATTGACTGTGGGGTTGATTAATGAATATGGATGATCTCTGCTCTTCTCTTCAATGGAGCGGGGCGTGGCTCATTATAGATAATGAAGCAACAGAAGAAAGACGGTACATCTCTCTCTTCTAATTAGTGGTGCAACGGATCGCAGTTGATCCGTGATCCGTACGGATCACGACCCACGGTTCGGCTCGCATGTGATTCGCGGATTAATACGCAAATTTAAATAGGGAAAGTTTATAATTTGTAAGTGTTATAAAGGTTTGCAAATGTTAACATTCAAGTGATTTTAAACAGTTTAACTGCAAAACGGCGCTAAAGTGATCGGTTTACTTTACGCACAAACGCACGCGTGCGGTTAAATGCGTCCGGTCCAGCTCGAGTCAGACGTAATCATCCTTCAAAGATCAGAACTCTTGATGTTTAAATTTCAGAGAGTTGCGCTACTCTCTCTCATACTGTAGTGTATTAAAATACATTTGGCTAATAGAGCAATGAAAAACAACGTAACGTTTTTATGTGGGACGACTGTAATGCTGCGCCGTCTGTAATTCACCCTTTGTCTGTGTCTGTGCGCTCGTTTAAGGGGACTCGGTAGTGCACAAACAGAGAGATGCAGTCTGTGCACATTTGGTCTTAAAGAGACAGTAAGCTCAATTGACCTACTTAAGTCTGTGTCATTAATGTTAATCAAACAACCCAAGACAAAGAGAAAATCACTTCTGAAGCTTTAAAAAAATAATAATTACATTTAATTAATACAATAAATGCAGTGTTATTATTCATTTGATTTCTGTAACTAATGATTTTAGACCTTACTTAATGTGCAACCTTGTTCTTTTTATAAATGTTTTTTTCTGACGTGTTTCTGAAAGGACTTCACTTAGGGAGAGAGAACAAAACGCGCATCATGTTTATTTTCTTAATTTTGCGAAAAGCACAACATTCTGTTTTTATTGGGAGTGGACAGAAAAAAACTAGACACTTTAACGTTTTAAATGATGTATAAATCATATCTGTATGTCCAAAATCAGCAGAGTTATCTAAGTCTCTTTGGGGAGTGATTGAAAAATAAAGAGTTTGCGGCGCCCGCGCCGCAGCCGACCCCAGAGTGTTAAGATGGTGTTCCAGCCTGGTTTTAGCTTAAGCTAGTATTAGAAGGATTTTTGCTTTTATACTGTAGCTGGTCAGGCTGATCACACCAGCCCAAACCAGCTTGACTAGGCTGGAAGCTTTGCCAGCTTGGCTATTGTGAAAGAAGCTGGTTTAAACTGGTCCTCCTAGCCTGACAAGATAAGACCAACTTTAAAAGGATTAACATTTTGTAGAAGTTTATCTTGTTCAGAGTGCTCAAATGACTATGATCCTGGTTGGTTGGTTACTGTTGCTTGAACTGGCCACTCTGTCCAGACAGCCGATGTTGGGTTTATTATGTCCCTACCACACTCTTTCTCCAAAGAGTTTCATTTATTATCCTGCATCTTTTGATAAGCATTGTAAGTTGAATTCATTGTCTTGACACACAGAATTTGTTTACTATTAACAAACATTTATTATTATTAACACTTACAATAAAATCAGTGAGATTAACAGAATGAAGCCCGACAAATGAAATGTCTTTATTCAGTTGCTGCCACTCTCAGGGGTGATATGTATGTTAAAATTCAGGGCTTTTCCCCTGGGCTTTTTTCCAATGCCTGAAAAAGTTGAAACAGCGCCATCTGCTGTTCTGGATTGCATGGTCCCATTTGTGAGAAAATCATGGTCCCATTTGTGAGAAAATCATGGTCCCATTTGTGAGAAAATCATGGTCACATTTGTGAGAAAATCATGGTCCCATTTGTGAGAAAATCATGGTCACATTTGTGAAAAAATCATGGTCACATTTGTGAAAAAATCATGGTCACATTTACAAAACACAGTACATATTTGTAACACATCTGCATTTTCTCTCAAATTGCCTTTATTATTTGCAAAGCGTTTTCTGTTTGTTTGCGAGTCAAGTTTTCCCTTTGCAAAGCAGATTGAGTTTGTTTGCAAAATGTTGTATTTGTTTGTAAAATTTTGGCACAAAATTCGCTCCATACAACTGAAACTCAAACAGCATCATAAGCAAACCATAACCAATCCATACTGTATATATTCAGTATAGCATATATAATTGAGGTCATTTATATGTTTTTTTTTCAATTGTTTACACACACAATCCTTTTTGTCACACAACCTGACACTCAAACATCAAAACCACACACCAAATCTGTAAAATCATACACTAATTATTGGCCATTGACTCAATTTTCAATTTTAAAAAACACTTTTTGCAAAACACAACCCGCATGTCTCTACAGGATGTATAGTCAGGCTATTGACTAAATACTGTTTGTATACGATATATCCAAAAATATATGGCAACAGGTGTTTGCAACGTAAGGGAAATGTTTGCTTTTTGTTTGTGATATTTTAAATGCAGTGCTTCATTTTGCAAAGAGATGTGAGGCATTTTAAATGTTGTGTGTGCAATTCTTGGATTTGTGTGTTAGGTTTTGAATAAAAGAGGAAAACTTAATTTGTAATTAAAAAACTGTAATTGTACATTTTTTTAACGTAAAGCTTGTATTAATGTATTACAACGAAAATATTGTATAATAAAAAATATAAATAAGCTATTTGTGTGATAATGTAATCGTTGAAGCAATAAAATGCACATTATTTATATACAGGAATATACTGTATTTATTTATTCTTTTTATTTGTTTCTTCTCATGAGCATCTTCATAACCATTTCAAAGCAAGTTAATGAAGAAGCATGCTTTGCATTCTCAGTTATGCTTAATGTTTTTAACATTTGAGTTTAACTGCAAACTTGGGCTTGTGCAACCACACCAGTGCCCTTTGAGACAAGCTGTGAGATTTTTATTGCTCAACATGAGCAAAGCTGATGGTTGAATAACAGGTCCACCAAGGCAACATAAATCTATCGTCAAAAGATGTATATGCTAATTATTCAACTGTTAAAATAAGTCACAGCATCCTCAGATATGAACAAATAAACTCACAATACTCTTGTTAAAGGTTAATTTGCCTCTACAGGGCTCAACATAAAGGACTGCCTGGTGGCCTGGAGCCAGCGTGAGAGACGTTCGGGCCAGTTAACAGTAGGCATGTCACTTGCCCAATTAGGCCAGTGCTTTGCTCTCAGTCACTGAAATATATGTCTGCCTGCAGTTTTTCTGTATGTATTCTTATGTAATGTTACAAGACACATTTTAAGCTTTTCGAACGTTAACTTCACAGCAATGTCATGAGGTTTCTTTTACCCAATTGGTTGTGGACACTGTTGCATGTTACGTCAGCTGGTACAGCAAAGAGACATTAAGACAGCTGCACCCTCTAATTATGAGGCCAAACGAAATCGTAATTTTTAAAAAAATTTGAAAAAGACATTTACTTGGATAAAACACAACAAAAAATTATGCAATGTTTTCCAGTTTGCCATCAGTTTCCAGGTGAACAAAACCTCGAAGCTCATGAGAAAAGTCTCATGGTGTCTTGCCGATAATCCTTTATCTGGTCCACTGAACTTTATTGCCAATTGTCTTAACAAATAATGAATGAAATTCATATTATATTTTACTTTTTAATTATTATTTTAAATATGTGACACTAAAATCTTGCCAGAAAAATGTTGCCAAGGCAAGTAAAAACCTGAACCACTGGCCCGACTGGGCCAGTATAAAATATTTTTTCATTGAGCCCTGCTCTAACTTTTGTCATTACGATTTATAATAAATAAAGTCAAAGTGAAAATAAAAGTATGGATGCTTGGTTTTGTGTTTCTCAAGTTGTACATGGAACCCCTCCCAGAATGTTTTAGAAGTCTTCCTATAAAACACCTGATTTAAGTGATCAGCATATTAGTGTGTTATTAAAGAAATCTCCAACATTCTGGGAGGAAGCTGATGAGCTGAATCAGGTGTTTCTTCTTGCTTCTTTTCTTGGACTAATAATTATTTCTGGTGTCATACAAAAAAAAGGTAATAACACTGAAAAACCAACTTGTAAAATTTACTGTTTTTTTAAAGGTACATCTTACCTACTAAAATCAAATAAAATCTACTGAATAATGCATGAAAACATTTGTTAAATAATTAAGTAAATGTCACTTAATTATTTTTATTTAAGAAGTTAGATTTATTTGAATCGTTTAGGTAACGTCTATTACTTTTTTTGAATATTGAAGCATTGCTGTCCTAAAAATATTAAATAAATCTTATTTACGGTTTTATGGTAGATTTTACTATTTGTTGTTTTCTTTAACATAGTTGTAGGGAGCTCGATTTACTAAGAGATATAGTGCATCATTTTTGCGTCCCTCTTTTTAAGTAAGTTTCACATGGAATTTTAAACAATTCCTTAAAAAGATAAGCTTAAACTGCTTAAAATTCCATGTAAAACTGACTTCAAAATTGCAATTGCTTAAATTTCTTAAAATTTAATGTAAAACTTAAAAAGTGGGTGCAAAAATTATGCACTATATATACATTTTTTAGTAAATCCAGTGTATTATTTTTTTCAGTGTATTCTAAGTGTAATAAATGGCATAACATAAGTCAGTCATTGAATAAACTGGATCATCCACATAAAACACACAAATAACAGTGTTATTGACATGCATTGTCAGCACTGTAGAGAAATGTGTTTTGAAGTGTTCTGAACAGGGTTCATGTAAGGAAACATATACCTGAACAGTGACTTCACAAAATTATCATTTACAAGAAAACAATAAATATAAGAGCTTAAACTTTTATGACATTTTATTAACAAATATTTAAGTACGTTCTTATCAGTTCTTATTCTTTGAAAAAGCTTTAAAAAATCAAAATATTCAGGTGCAAATAAATTTAAGTATATTTAACTTTAATGTTTTAGTTTAATGGATATTATAAGCTTAAGTTAAATGAACTTAGATTTTTGACCTGAGCTCGCTAAAGTTTTTGATTAAAATGTACTTAATTATTTTAGGACTATATGTGCAGCAACTATGCAAATATATAATACAGCTTCATATTCCCACACAGTTCATTTTGTAAATGAATTAACTTTGTATTTTTTATCAATTTTCATAGGATAATCTATTTCTCAATAAATGGTAATATAATTATGTAGAAATTATGAGGGTAAATCTAATATAGGCTATTTAACTACAACAAAAAGTTCGTTTTTTCAGTGTATCCACATGTTAACCTTTGTACATCCCATGCACTCTTAAAGGTGCTCTAAGCGAATTCACATGTTTTAGGCCATAAAACATTTTTTGTTCTATACAGTAAACATCTCCTCACTATCTGCTAGCTGCCTGCCCTGCTGAACACACTCCACAAACTGCAACAAAAACAAAGTGGTCAAACCTACCACCACAAAACATTACAAACGTGTTCCAGCCAATAAATAACAAGAAGGATTTGGGAGTGGTGGTTGGGCGCGTTAATGACTCTTTAAGAAAGCACGGAAGGGAGGGGGAGGAGTTAGCTACGATCCATTTTGTTTGACAACACTAACGTCAAGTGATGTCACACAGATTTGCTTAGAGCGCCTTTAAGAATAGAGCTTAAAAGATTATTCACAGTAACGCCATAGAAAAATTTTTGGTTCTCCATTGAGGCAAAGGTTTAACCCTCCCCAAAAGAAAATTCTGTTTATCCTGTTAGTCAGTGGGTACTGTCCATACCACCATTTATCAAAATATCTCCTTTTATGTTTAACTAAATAAAGAAACTCATACAGGTGGTAAGGGTGAGTAAATGTGTTCCTTTTAAAATAATAATTTCTTTCTCATGTTTACATTCTTTCAGATGTTTAAAACTTTGTAAGGAACAATACAGTAAAAACAGCCTTTCTATGGCATCATGACATGTAGGACCTTTAAATACCATAAAGGGGCGCTTAAAACTGTATAAAGGAGTGATTATTTTAAGAACCTTTGATCAAAATAAATAACAATGTTTTTACAAAGAACTCTTTAATTTAAAGTACCTTTATTTTTAAGAGTGCACTGCAAAAACATAAAAAAAATCATATACTGTAAGCTATTTCAATATTTTATCTGTCCATTCAGTCAGGAAAAGCCTTGATGTTAATGAGAATAATGCTTATTTTTTCAGATGGCCACATTTGAAGATGCTCAGGAGGACCTGGAGGGAATTAGGGGATCATTGGATCTTCGATCAGCGATAAACATGATCAAAGATTTCCTGAATCTGCAAAATTTTGAAGAGCTTAATGTTGGTGTGACAGGGAAGTCTAGATCTGGAAAGTCCACCTTTGTCAATGCTTTCAGGGGTTTAGGGGATGACGATGAGGGCGCCGCTGTTACGGGTGTAGTGAAGACCACTAAAGATCCCAAGGTTTACATTCACCCAAAATACAACAATGTTAAAGTATGGGATCTCCCTGCAATAAGAACACCAAGGTTCAAACCCAGTGAGTACCTTCAACAGGTTCAATTTGAACGCTATGATTTTTTTATCATCATTGCTTCAAATCGATTCAAAAAATGTCACACCAAGCTGGCCAAAGAGATCATGAGAATGGGGAAGAAGTTTTACTTTGTTCATTCCAAGATTGACTGTACCATTACTGCTAAAAAGAAGAAAAAGAACTTTGATCTGAAAAAGACGCTGGATACCATCCGGGAGGATTGTAAAAATGGTTTGTTCATGCAGTTGATTACATAACAGTTTGACAGAAAAAGAAATATCCGTTCAGATCCAGTATTTCAGATGCCATAAGAACATTAAAAACACGTTTATACATTTTTACCAATATACTGATAAATCTCTTTACATAACAACTTAACAACTGTAAAGACAAAAAACTATTATTTAATATAATATAAAATAATAAACATAAAATAATTAATTTAGAAATAAATATTATTAATGATGCCTTCTTTGATTTTGTATAGGGCTAAAAAAGATGGGCATTGACAATCCTGATGTCTTCTTGATGTCTGGTCTGAAGATGGGCAAGTATGATTTAAATCTGCTGCATGAGATGATCGAGAAAGAGCTTCCACAACATAAGAGACACGTGCTGATTTTGGCTTTGCCAAATATCACACTGGAGATTAATGAGAGAAAGAAGAAAGCTCTGGAGAAAAACATTTCCAAAGTTGCCTTCCTATGTGTTTGTATGAACGCGATTCCTGTTCCCGGTCTTTCGATTGCAGTAAATTTAGCCATCATAGCAGCTGAGTTAAAAAAATACTACAGTGCCTTTGGTCTGGATGATAAATATGGGAAGACGGTAGAGAAGCTGAAGAATCTGATGAAGTCACCTCTACATAATGGAATAAACACAAAGTTAATAACAGACTTGCTGAGTGCTGAATCTCTTCTAGTATTAAGAGATGCTGTTACTTTTGTTTTGAGCCTTATACCCATTGTAGCCTCTTTGGTGACGGGGGGAAAGTCTTATTTGACAGTCTCAAATACGCTGAAGGGAGCACTGAATGATATAGCAGAAGATGCCAAGAATGTGCTAATGGTTTCTTTAGAGTGTTAAATGTAAATGCATTTCAATTAGACAGCTTTACATAAATATCAACACTGATAAAAGATACCAGAATTTATACTAATTAATTGTATAAAGGTTTACACTTTTAACAGTCTCAATTAATAGAAAAAACAAAGCCACACATATTTTTGTATATAGCAATGATTCTTTATAACAATTTCAGTAGCAGTTGTTGAAACAAAATAATTTCCTTACTCCTAATACTATTTGTATGCTAATAGTGATCTGAGTCAGATGTAGGCTTGATAATCACATCCCTTTTTGGGAATTCCTCAGAAATCTTGTTAGATATCTACTGTATATGCCTTTTGGATCGTGAATGTCATTTCTAAATTGTGTTGGTGATCATTTTCAGAGGTTATGATCTGGGTCAATGTAAGATCAGCAAAATTATTCTTTGATTTCATAATGCTACACCAATAGAGAAATGTATATGTGTATATATAATTTAAAATCTTCTTCAGAACGCTTTTGGTTTCACAGACAGCTATGGCACTTTGTAAACACATATCCTGGAAACTATCCATACAATTTCAGGTCAGAAGTATATGTCACAAGGCTCAGTGCAAGTAGTCCATCAGTCATAAATAAAAAGTGTCAAAATATATGTTGAACACTGTCTCAGATGACCATAATGCAAATGCACAATTCTGACCATTGACACCACTGCTTTAAAGTAACATGTGCCATCAAAATACCAATGTTACAAAAGTGAGGCAGTAGCAGCTGTGTAGAGTAGTTACTGTTGTTATCTTTGGCATAAATAAGAAAGATCTGAACTAATAAGAGAAGTGAACTATAGCTTAACATGTCTTTTAAGCCTCAAATACACAAGTTTCATTGATATTGTCCCATCTGGTTTCAGATTTTTAATAATTATTTTCTCTTATTTTAATGTGGGTCATATTTATCAAGATTAGAAAATAATAATTATTTGTATTAAAATAATTTAAAGCTTACAGAAAATACTACAGCTGCAAAAAATATGAGTGGTGACAGCAACATCTAGTGGAAGATTTGTGTATAATCATTGTTCTTTGTATTGCTTTTAATATTTAATTGTACATTTTTAAAAATGTAAAGCTGTATTAATGTATTCTACCCAGCAGCGAAAATATAATAAAACAATACTAAAAAAAGTATGGTAACTAAATAATTTAAGTAATTAAAGGGACGTTATTTTTTTCAAAATATACAGCATTTATTTAACAATTTTATTTTTTCCTCTCATGGGCATCTTCATGGCCATTTCAAAGCAAGTTAAAGAAGAAGCATGAATGCTTTGCATTCTCCGTTATACTTAATGTTTTTCAATTTGAGTTAAACTGCAATCTTGGGCTTGTCCACAATACATTCCCCTTTGAGACAATTCCCTCTGAGCCTTTTATTGCTCCACATGAAAAAGAAAGCTGATGGTTGCATACAGGGGCGTTGCTAGACATAAAGCTCTACTGGGGCACAGGCCCCCCATTTTTTTTTTTTTTACTTTTTCTTGAAAGCCTGCGGTGTGCAAGATACAATTTCCTTTGCTTAACCCACTATTCCAACATTGCAACAAGTACTGGGAAAGACAAACATTTATTTAAAAATATTTAAGTATCATCTTCATATATACATATATACAACATAATTAACATGTCTTAAGGCATAAAATGTTTGGAAATAATGGCTGGAGAGAAAAACATGTTATGCACATTTGCATTTTACATAACAATGATTAATAACTTCTTTTTTTATTTTTAAGAATATTTTCATTTTATGACTACTAAAAAATCTATCTTAGTTACTGCTAACTGATTATGTAATGACCTAGAGCTAGTGAACTAAATATTAATTTCATATCTGAAAATACAGAACAGTATAACACAGTTTTGGATGTGAACAAAGCAATTTTATAGACTATTGACAGAGGTTTTCCTGAAATTTTCCCTCTAATGTTTAAGCCCTGACAGGGTAGGATGTTATGTGTCTTTACTCCCTTAAATTCATCATCTCTCATTTTTCCTTCCCTTTTCCTGCTTTGCACAAAACATTTCTGATGTCCATCACATGCGTCAATGAGATTTTCATTATTATTTAGAAACTTACTTTAGTCTCGCCATGTTTTCATAAACCAACTCAATCGCGTGTACTTTGTATGCGGCTGCACACGGCAAAACAGTCGCGTGCACGCCTCAATTCATGTCCGCGTCCGCGCACCCATTCATGTCCGTCAGTGCGACTGTTGCGTCGCTTTTCCAAACGTGAATTGGGTAACTACATTGCATATAGATCCGTTTTGCCGCGATTGTCTTTGTAAAGGAATAAACTAGTTAACTGCTAAAATGTAAACTTGAGATTTACACAGGGGCACAAAAGATTTACACTGGGGCACGTGCCCCAGTAAAAGGGGTCTAGCGACGCGCCTAACAGGTCCAGCAAGGCAGTAGCCTATAGATCTATTGTCAAAACATGTCTATGCTAATATTTTTAAAATAAGTTGCAGACAGATATAAGCACGCATAATACAATACCCTTGCTAAAGTTTATTTGCCTCTGACTCTTGTAACTATAGTGATTTATATATAGCAAATGAAAGTAAAAGTGTGTTATGACCGGGGTGGATCCCATCCGGATGTTTAGTTAAATGTGTGGAAAGTTTTCCTCTCCGCCGTGGACACATCGCGCTCTGCTGCTCGGTAAGAAATAGATACATCTTCATTTAAATCATTTTAAACTTCACTGATTGTAGATATATTGAATTTGAAAAAAACGGTATCATGCTCGCCTCATGTGCATCACCAACACTCATTAAAAGATAATATAATGAGTTTAATATATGTATTTAATTTAATCAAATCCGTCTCAATGCTGTATCGTGCAATGCAATTGCCGGATACTTTGTTCTTCATTTTGTTAACATGTTGTCAATTTACATTTAACTTAAAACTCTTTGTACAATAGGGTACAGGAAGTTTGCTATCTTGAAGAAAACTTCTTGCTGTTCTTCTTCGACTAATAATTCTCTTTGATCTCAAACATAAAGGTAAGACACCCACATGTTAACTTTTTGTATCTACAAAAAAATAGAGCTTAGAAGTGCGACAAAAGATTATTCACAGCGATAAACCTGTATGAGTTTATTTGGTTGAACATATAAGAAGACATATTGATAAATTATGGTAACATTTGACGGTATATTGACTTACATAGCATTTGTTTATCCTACTATGGAAGTCTATGAAACTGTCAACTGTGTGCATAGATGTAGATGAGAATTGGCATATTATTTTCCAGATGGGCACATTTGAAGACGATTGTATAATAACTCAGGAGGACCTGGAGGGACTTAGGGAATCCATATCTAATCAGGATCTTCCATCAGCGATAAACACAATCAAAGATTACCTGAAACAACAAGATCTTGTGGAGCTTAATGTTGGTGTGACAGGAGAGTCTGGATCTGGAAAGTCCACCTTTGTCAATGCTTTTAGGGGCTTAGGGGATGAAGATGAGGGTGCCGCCGCTACTGGTGTAGTGGAGACCACCATGGATCCCGAAGTTTTCCTTCACCCAAAATACAAAAATGTAAAAGTGTGGGATCTTCCTGGAATAGGAACACCAAACTTTAAAGCCAGCGAGTACCTTCGACGGGTTCAGTTTGAACGCTATGATTTTTTTATCATCATTGCTTCAGATCGATTCAAAGAATGTCACACCCAGCTGGCCAAAGAGATCATGGGAATGGGGAAGAAGTTTTACTTTGTTCGGTCCAAGATTGATTGTAGCATTACTGCTGAAAAGAGGAAAAAGAACTTTGACCTGAAAAAGACACTGGATACCATCCGAGAGGATTGTAAAAATGGTTTGTTTATGCAGTTGATTACATAACAGTTTGACAGAAAAATAAATATTCATTCACATCCAGTATTTCTTAAACAGATGCCACAAGAACGTTACAAAAACATTGATTTTACCAATATTTGTATACTGATGAATCTCTTTGCATAACAACTAAACAACTTTAAAGACAACATTTTAATTTTTTTAATATATACATAAAATATTCCATTTATAAATACATATTATTCATGATGCCTTCTTTGATTTTGCATAGGGCTAAAAAAGATCGGCATTGAGGTTCCTGTTGTCTTCTTGATGTCTGGTTGGGAGATGGGCAAGTATGATTTAAATCTGCTGCAGGAGAGGATGGAGAAAGAGCTTCCACAGCATAAGAGACACGTGCTGATGTTGGCTTTACCAAATATCACACTGGAGATTAATGAGAGAAAGAAGAAAGCTCTGGAGGAAAACATTCCCAGAGTAGCCTTACTATCTGCTTGTGTGGCCGCGATTCCTCTGCCTGGGCTTTCAATTGCAGCAGATGTAGCCATCATAGCAGATGAGTTAAGAAAATACTACAGTGCCTTCGGTCTGGATGATCCATCCCTGCAGAAGCTCTGTGAAAGATCTGGGAAGACTGTAGAGGAGCTGAAGAGTCTGATGAAGTCACCTCTACATAATGGAATAAATACAAGTTCAGTATTAACCTTGCTGGGTGCTGCATCTCTTCTTATATCAGAAGATGCTGTGGAGTTTTTTTGTAGCCTCATACCCATTGTAGGCTCTGTTGTGGCAGGGGGACTGTCTTATTTGACTGTCTCAAATATGCTAAAAAGAGCTCTGAATGATATAGCAGAAGATGCCAGAAAGGTGCTAATGGCTGCTTTGGAGTCTGAGGTGTAAACACATTTGAATTAGACAGCTTTACATAAATATCAACATCAGATAAAATATAATAATATAAATGAATTGATTTTAATAAAGGTTTGCACTGTTTACACTCTCAATTAGTAGAAAAAAATACATATTTTTATAGCAATGATTGTTTATAACAGTTTCAGTAACAATTCAAACAAAATAATTTTCTTACTACTAATACTATTTGTATGCTAATATAGTGAGTCACAAGTTGAACATTAACATTGAAGAGAACCACCAAATGTATGTATAACACAGTATATATGTAGGCTTGATAATCACATCCCTTTTTGGGAATTCCTCATAAATCTAGTTAGATATCTACTGTATATGCCTTCATGGACCATGAAATGTTATTTCTAAATCGTTGTATGTAATCATCAATGTAAGACCAGCAATATTGTTTTGCACACCAATAGAGAAATGTTGCTAAACGTGAGCATTTGTGCAGAATGATGTGTATATCTGTTATAAGTTTACACCTTGACATATATTTAAATCATGCCTTTTATTATAATAAAAATTATATTACACAATTTAATAGATTTGTTTCTGTCCTTGAATCTGATTAGACCAGAGTCCATGCCTGATGCAGAATGCTTTTGTTTAGTATCACTTTGCCACAAAAGAGTTAAAACTAAACCCACCGTGTTTTTATATCTGTAATCTCTTAAAATATTAATATCAGTAAAAACTTAAAACTAACAAATTCTGAAAATTATATTTACCCACAAAGTGCAAAAAAGTTTAAAAACAGACTGTTAAAAAAGCCTGTTAAAGGTTGTTTTACTGTGTTGTATACATCTGAATGCTATTTCAGCCTTGCGCAAAATTGCCCTGCAATCCTGGAAAAAAACACACAATGTACAACTGACCGGAAGCACACAATTTAAAAATGGCCAAGGCTTTCCTCACTATCTGTTTTGTAACACATTGAATAGACTGAATCGTGACAAAAAAAAAAAAAATCAGGTCTGTGGCTTTAACCTTCTGGGGTCCGACCATTTTGGGACACTGGCAGACGATCTGACATGCTCTTATATTTGGTCTTTCTTTCAGTGGCTTTAAACATATTAATGGCTAATATTAGCAGAAACTGTAAATAATATACTAAAAGAATATGTAAGTAAAATGTGTGTACATGTTTGTATTTTAAGTAAATAATGTTTATGCGTGGTTAGAACAAATAAAAAGTTGCTAAAAATAAGGCCAAGGAACACTTACTAAAATAATTTTTCACCAACAAAAAAGTACTGGATCTTGTAGATTTAGGATTTGTAACAAAAGGATGTAAAACCATTTTACCCACTTATTTACATGAAACAATATATTGATTTAACTTTCGTAAGACACTGTAAAGGCACTAAGGTTCAGAAACTGTTTAAAACACACTGTTTTAAACACACCCATAACTAATAATACAACTTATATGATGTTTATACAACATAGTCCCACTCTACAAAGAGTTAAAGTGATTAATGAAGGGTTGCAGATAAATAAAGCAGGTTCACACTTTATGTTAACAAACTAAATCACTGAAGAAACACACAAGGAACAACAAGACAAATATGAGATCATGATTTGCATTCTGGTTATGCAAACAATGTAAAAAAACAGTGATCTTCAAAACAACAACCAGTACTAAGATATATGAATATTTCCATGTACAGTAGCCTGTAAGGTAAGAAATCTATGAAAATTAGAACAACGTGTGAAATAAGGAACCCTATATAACCATTAACAAGAAGCACTTCTAGTTTCACCAGAAGTGAAAGGGCATTGGTGCAAACCCTGCAGACATTGGATGAAGCATAACTCAAACTTTTTTCAATTGCTTTCACACACAATCCTTGCATGTCACACAATTTCTGGACCCTGACACTTAAACACAAGGGCCCGTATTCATAAAGATTCTAAGAGTCTTCACAGAAAACTTTTAATTTAGCTTAAAAACTTTTATGTAGGAGTCTTAGCTTAAGAGCTATTCGGAACTGATCTGAGAGTAACTCTGAGTAAGGAAAAGACAAAAACTTTTATCTTAGTTGTTGTCCAAGAAGGAAGAAAAAGAGAGAAAATGTAGGATCTATATTAGCTATAAATTACAGGTACTGTATACTTTTACATATTATATATATTTATATTTATATATATATAAATTGAGAAAATATACAATATAGAAATAATATATAATTAATATATTTATTTTATATATATTTATAAATAAATAAAGTGTAAACTTATAAGTAAGTGCTGTTAATGTCATACGTAACGTATTAGATCACAAAAGAAAGGTTTAGGTTTTGAATAACTGTGTGTACATATCCAAAAGAATAATATTATGGCAAAGGTGTTTGCAAGGTAAGACAAATGTTTGCTTTTGTGATGTGTTTGTTGTTGTTTTGAATACATTGCTTCATTTTGCAAGAGCTGTGAGGCATTTTGCATTTTGTGTGTGCAATTCTTTGATTTGTGTGTTAAGTTTTGAAAAAAGGCAAAGTTTTAAAAATGTGAATAAGCAGTTGAAAACAAAACTAATATAGCCACAGCTACAGAAAATGAGTGGTATGACAACGACATCTAGTGGAACATTTGTGCATGTTCATGGTTCTTCGTATTGCCACAGTATTGCTTTTAACATTGTACATTTTTAAACGTTAAGCTATATTACAGCGAAAATACTGTATAATTGAAAATAGAAATAAGCTATTTGTATGGTAACTAAATCATTAGAGTAATACAATGTACGTTATTTATTCAGAATATACAGAATTGATTTATTATTTTTATCCAACACCTGTAATTATCAAGCAACCCTGAACACCTCATCTGTGTATAATTGGGGATAGAGCAAAAAATCTTCAGGACGGTTGCTCACCAGGAACATAGACCCCTGCTTTAGTGATTTAGCAAATGAAAGTGAAACTTTGACCGGGTGGGTCCTATCCGGAAGTTTGGTTTTGTGTTGGGAAGTTTTCCTCTCCGCGCACGCATCAGGCTGTTGTAACTGTTATCGCTTTCTCGGTAAGAAATTTGCACATGAATCGTTTTTAACTCCACTGATTGTAGATTGATTGAATTTTGAATTAAACTAGTTTACTATGCTCATGTTTATCGCTAAAAACTAAGAAAAATGATGATATAAATGTGTTTAATTTAGGCTAACCAAATCCATCTCAATGTTGTATCGTGCAATGCATTTTCCAGATGAATTTGTTCTTTATTTGTTTATTGAAAATGTGTAACGAATCAAGAAACATTTATAGCCTACTTAAAACAAAATACATTTCACATCTCGAAGAAAACAAAGTTTTGCGCTTTTCTTGTTGTACTAATAATTCTTTCTAGTATCTTACATAAATGTATGGTAGCCTACCCACATGCTAACCTTTTATGCACTCAAAAAATCTCATCAGTTGAATGTATTAATTTCTGGGTAAAATTATTACATTATCTAATCATGTTTGTTGGATGCAACTAAACTCTTTTTCGTTGGTTTAACGTGAAAATTTGCCACAGGTTAAATAAAAGACATTCAACTGAGCAATGTTTTTAGTATATCTCCCATGCACGCTTAAAAATAGACCTTCCTAGGTTCCAAAATAAGTTTATGTAACTGTCTCGGTATGATCATGTAATCCAACCAATCAGCGCGTTTCTACAGAGCCGTCCCGTGACAGTGTTTTGCATACCTCCTCCACCCAATCACCTCTCTCAGTTGGTGTATCTATCCCTGTTAAAGAGGTGGCCAAGATTCTGGGTTATAATATATTCTGCATATTATAATATATGCAGCAGTCACATTTTGTCACATATTGGACCATGGGTAGGCAAATATTTTTGACCGCCTTGTTTGCCTATGCCTGAAGTGGTTCTGCCTTGAGTCACAGGTTACTAAAAGAGTTCACCAAAAAAATTCAATTCTCTCATAATTTTCTCACTTTCATGGTGTTCTGAACATGCATGAGTTTTTATTATTTTTTATTATTCTGTATTATTATTTTAAGAGTGCACTACACCAACACATGCAATTATATAAGCTATTTTAATAGTGCATCTGCTAGGATAAACCTATAAATGTAAATGAGAATTTACACAGTTTTTCTAACAAAAAAATAACCATTTACAAGAAGCCCTTCTAGTTTCACCAGAAGTGACAGTACAGATGTTTGGTGCAACCCACACTCCAGATTGGATGATTTTCTGTTAAGCACTGCCCACTATTAAGGCAAGTTTATCTAGAAGCATGCAACAGGCATTGTTACATTGAAATGTTTGAAAAGTAAATTACTAAGGATTTAAGAGTTGCTATAAGGGTAAGAATGTGACATTATGGGTTTATATATTGACAGCCATAATAAAAGCAACAAACACTAATTCTTTAATTAATTTATATATATATATATATATATTTAATCTGTCTTTTTTACAGATGGATTCACTTGACGACGGGTTTTGTATAATAGGACAAGATGAGCTGGAGGAAATTAAAGAAGCTTTATCTACACAAGATATGACAACAGCAGTTAGTAAAATCAAGGATGTTCTTGAGCAGCAAGATCGAGTTGAGTTAAATATTGCTGTGACGGGAGAGTCTGGTTCTGGAAAGTCTACATTTGTCAATGCTTTTAGAGGTTTGGGAGATGAAGATGAGGGCTCTGCCAAAACCGGTCCAGTGGAGACCACCATGAAACAAGAAGTTTACCATCACCCAAAATACGACAATGTAAAAGTGTGGGATCTCCCTGGAATTGGAACACCAAACTTTAAAGCTGATGAGTACCTTAAAGAAGTTCAGTTTGAACGCTATGATTTTTTCATCATCATTGCTTCAGATCGGTTCAGAGAATGCCATACGAAGCTCGCCACAGAGATTATGAAAATGGGGAAGAAATTTTACTTTGTTCGCTCCAAGATTGACTCAAACATTGATGCTGAAAAGAGAAAGAAAAGCTTTGATCAAGGCAAGACACTAAACACCATACGAGAGGATTGTATAAAAGGTATCCAGTTAATCATTACCTGATTTATTTGTTTAACAAGGTTTTATTCAAAGTGTATATGCTCTTGTTCAATGTAAAACAAAAATCAACATCAAGAGAACTGAACTTCATAAGTCCAACTGCTCATATACCAAAGCTGTAGCTGTGGAGGAAAATGACTGTACATTTGTTTACGTTTGTACGCTTTCTGTTTTGTTTGTAGAGTTGACAAAGATTGGTATTGAAAATCCTGTGGTATTCTTGATCTCTTGCTTTGAGCTGGGCAAGTATGATTTCAATCTGCTGGAAGAGATGATGGAGAAAGAGCTTCCACAGCATAAGAGACACGTGCTGATGTTGGCTATTCCGAATATCACGCTGGAGATTAATGAGAGAAAGAAGAAAGCCCTGGAGGAAAACATTCCCAGGGTAGCCCTCCTGTCTGCCGGCTTGGCTACAATTCCTCTTCCTGGTCTTTCGGTTTTTGCCGATTTAGCCATTGTAAACAATGAGGTACAGAGGTACTATAGTGCCTTTGGTCTGGATGATCCATCCCTACAGATGCTCTGTGAAAGATCTGGAAAGACCATAGAGGAACTGAAGAATGTCATGAAGTCACCACTGCACCTTGGGATAAACCCAACCACAATCATAAGCTTGCTGGGCGCTGCATCCTTGTATGTATCAGAGAATGCAGTTGAATACGTCTGCAGTCTCGTACCTATACTTGGCACTGTGGTGGCAGGAGGGATGTCTTATTTGACTATCTCAAAAATGCTAAAGAAAGCTTTGGATGAGTTGGCTGAAGATGCCAAGAATGTGCTGATGGCTTCACTGGAGACTGAAGTGTAATAAAATCACCAAGGACGCAAATGTTTTTTAGCTTTTGAAATAACTATTTTAATATTTTTGGGCTCCTGGAGTAAATAACCTCTATATGAACAGTTTTAGTTTACATTGCATTCCCACATTAATTAAGATATTAGATATGTTATTAAAATCAGTTTAACCAGAGGAATTAGGATACATGTATACTCTATGTAGCCCTTCGTGTGTGTGGTCTGTAATTTCAAAATATGTGTTCCACGCGTCGAGTGATCCTATGTGCATCACGTGTCTTGTCAAAATAAGTGCCGGCTGCAGACGCGTCTAAAGGTTTTATGATGAAAGAGACACTCGCGTTTGCGAGATACTCGCATAATCTCATGCGTAATCAAAGTTCACTGTTAAGGGAGTGTCTTGCGTATATTTTGTGAAAGTGAGCGTCTCTTTTTTCATAAACTTAAAAGTCTTGACGCGTGTGAAGCAGGCATTTATTTTGACAAAACACGTGATGCACATGGTTCATATGACGCAACACACACATATTGTGAAAACACGAGCAACACATGACACTCTGAACACATATTTTGAATTTGCACCCCTCGGAAGAGCAGTCACGAGCTGCCACTGGAGTGTACTTTCACTTTTAACCATTTATTTTAAAGAAAAAAACTTAAAAGTTTACATTTATTCATTATTAGATGCTTTTTAGCTGTTTATAAATGAGAGATGAACTTAATATTTTTTTCTTAAGAGATTTTAGTTGAAGATAGTTTTAAAAATATTATGTTCTTGAAAGACTTGGGCTACTCAAACGTGATATGTAAAGCTTAAAACATCAATGTAGGCTTTACAAAGCCTGGCCTGAATGTTTGAAACAACTTCAAAAGCTTGTGACAGTTTTATGGCTGTCAGATAAACAGTAAGACAGACTGATTAAATGACATTGGACATTGTTATGTAAACACTGGTGTTTTTGAGACAAAGTATGCCAAGTTCATGGCATTGTGCATGTCAAACGGTGTTGGCTTATTGTCTTAAAGGACCCAAATGTATTCTGCTTTGTAATACTGTATGAATTCCCTGTAAAATATTTGGGAAATAAAAATATTTGTTGAATAAAATATAAAGCGAAGGGGATCTGCCCTGTTGTGGATTTTTTACCTTGCTGATCTTGTACAAATGATTAATTAAAGTCATAACCCAAATAGAGTTTCAATAAATTTTAATATCTTGCAACAGGCACTTCCGTCTACAATTCTGACTTCTGCTCCACGCTCACGTGTTTTTTCCCGTCTTCTTCTGTTTTGCTAACCATACACATCCTGTTCTTGCAGCTCTTTTTATTTCTACCTCTGTACAAATCATTAAGTCTGAACTGTAAGACAGTAATTTTACATTGCTACATATGTCACATAGCCAACTAAACCTAAGGTCAAGAAAGAAAATTTAGCTTAGTTAACAAATGCAGCTTATACCATAAAACTCTTAATAAACACCAAAAATGCTCAAATCATAAGGATAAAGATAAAATTTTCAATGTTTGTAGTTTATACCTTCACTTCTTTAAATTTTGATTAATTTGAAATGTTTATTTTCTCATTTAGTAAATAGTTAAGTTTTAATCAGTTTTGTGAATAAAGTAAGCAAATTAGAGTCAATCTGAAAAACAATCTCTCTATGATTTTTGGGCATGGTGGGTGACTTTTCTTCCGAGGGGCACGAATTCAAAATATGTGTTTGGTGTGCCCTGTGTGTTGCTGGTCATTTCAAAATATGTTCATTGTGTCATGTAACCCATGTGCCTTGTGTCTAAATATTGTGAGGAGCTTCCCAGCGTGCGTCCTTGAAAAATAAGTCACCAGCCGCCACTGCTTTTGGGGGATGTCCACAGGCTCTTTTTGACAAAACCCACAGGCTGATTTTGCAGAAAGTACACACTCATTTTGTTGTTGGTCTGTCACACCCATTGTGTAGAAATAGAAAGAGGTGAAGGGCTAAACAATGATCTTTAACTTTTCACTCTGATTCCATTACACAGATTACAAAGTCCAATTTTGACAGCAAATCATTGTAAACATTGCTGTACAAAGCAGTGCACGAACAAGAACAATTGAGCATTAAGCTAAATTAGGATTTCAATTGAAGGCTTGACTCAAATTAAAAACCGTAAACAACAATAGTGGCGAGATATAAATATATGAATATTTTCCTTTACGCATGTGACAATGACAATGTGTAATGCAAAATATCTGGTTTCACCAAAAGTGAAAGTATAGGTGTTTGGTGCAACCCACTCTCCAGAGGCAAATTTACCTAAGCATGCAGAAGGCAAACTTTTTGCAAATACTTCTCTTGAATAGAAAGTAAAATACTGAGTAACTTCGTGTCTAAAGGTAAAAATGTAGCATTTCTAGAATAACAATACAACAAACCAAACACTGTATTTTTCACAGAATATATATTTAATCTCTGTTTAATCTTATTCTTTCTGATTTGTAGATGGATGCACTTGATGAAGGGTATTGTGTAATAGGACAAGATGAGCTGGAGGAAATTAAAGAAGCTTTATCAACTGAAGATCTGCCAACAGCCATTAATAAAATCAAGGACGTTCTTGAGCAGCAAGATCGAGTCGAGTTAAATATTGCTGTGACGGGGGAATCTGGTTCTGGAAAGTCTACATTTGTCAATGCTTTTAGAGGTTTGGGAGATGAAGATGAGGGCTCAGCCAAAACAGGTGTAGTGGAGACAACAATGAAAACTGAAGTTTACCATCACCCAAAATATGAAAATGTAAAAGTGTGGGATCTCCCTGGAATTGGAACACCAAACTTTAAAGCTGATGAGTACCTTGAACAAGTTCAGTTTGAACGCTATGATTTTTTCATCATCATTGCTTCAGATCGGTTTAAAGAATGTCACACCCAGCTGGCCAAAGAGATCATGAGAATGGGAAAGATGTTTTACTTTGTTCGTTCTAAGATTGACACAAACATTAATGCTGAAAAGAGAAAGAAAAGCTTCGACCAAGAAAAAACACTAAACACCATACGGACAGACTGTGAGAAAGGTATGCAGCTTATCATTATGTGGTGTATCTGTTTGTAGTCACAAGTATTTGTATTTTCTGATCTTAAATTGTTTTGTTGGTGCAGTCTAGGATGAGAACTGCCTTTTTACATTACCGAGCAATAGTGCCAATCGCCCTTTTATGCCATCTGGTGGTGAATTCGTAAACATCTGTAAAATGAATAGTTAAGAAAAATATATATTATTTATAATTTACTGACCCTAATGTCATCTTAAGCTTATGTGATTTTCTTTCTTCAGTCGAACACATTTAGAGTTATAATAAATAAATCCTTGCTCTTCAAAGCATGGCATTAAATAATATCCTTTTTTTGGGCTAATTCATAACCAGAAAATTATATCCATATGACTTTGTTGGGTTAATGTGTGTCTTTTAAGTAAAAGATTTGTGAGAGAAAATTATTCATATTTTAAATCTATTAACAATCAATAGATCTAAAATGGCCACGTCGGTACTTAAACAATTATTGGTTCTCATAAGTCTTGTGATTAGTCGTCAAAAAGTACCAAGTACCAGGTCATTCAAATTGTTTGGCGAACCATTCCTGTAAATGTGACTGTTGTTGGATTCAATAAGCATTGTGCTCTATTTTTAGTGCAATAAAATTTGTGGAAAATCATTACTGTATAAAATGGACCACACAGTTGCAGTCACATAGCAAAACTGATCAGAATTCACCTTCTGTTTTTTCTAGAGTTGATGAAGATCGGTATTGAGGCTCCTGATGTATTCTTGATCTCTTGTTTTGAGCTTTGCAAGTATGATTTCAATCTGCTGCAGGAGAGGATGGAGAAAGACGTCTCCAAGCATAAGAGACACGTGCTGATGTTGGCTATACCAAATATCACCCTGGAGATTAATGAGAGAAAGAAGAAAGCTCTAGAAAAAAGCATTGTACAAGTATCAATCCTGTCTGCTTTTGTGGCTGCCATTCCTGTTCCTGGTCTTTCATTTGCTGTGGATTTAGCCATTGTAAAAAATGAAATAGAAAAGTACTACAGTGCCTTTGGTCTGGATGATTCATCCCTGCAGATGCTCTGTGAAAGATCTGGAAAGACCATAGAGGAACTGAAGGATGTGATGAAGTCCCCACTTTATAATGGGATAAACTCACATACAATCTTGAGCTTGCTGGGTGCTACATCACTTCAAATAACAGAGAGTGCAGCTGAATATACCTTCAGTCTTATACCTGTACTTGGCACAGTGATAGCAGGAGGAATGTCTTATTTAACCGTCTCAAGAATGCTACAGAAAGCTTTGAACGAGATAGCAGAAGATGCAAAGAATGTCCTGATGGCTTCACTGGAGACTGAAGTGTAAAAAAATGCCACAAACTACATTTAATTTAATTTACATGGTATTTGAACATTAATGTATGTCCACATGTATGTATATACACAACCACCCTAAAGTGGTAAAAAAAATCCACTCTTTCCTTTTTATATTCCTGTAACTCAGCAACAGTTATCATTAATTAGTAATCAAAAACCACCCTGACTTTGAGGAACCCAAAACGTTTCTGCTGGCATTGCTGTGAAGAAACTTTTAAGCAGTGTACATTATTTATGTTTTTATGTCAAATCTGCTATAATTTGAAGATTGTGGTATTAGTTTAGGGTATCATTATCTTGGGCCCTATTTTAACGATATAATCCCATGGCATGAAGCGCATGGTGCAGGTGCAAGTAAGCCGTGTCAAAACCACCTTTGCTAGTTTCAAAAAAATGGTCATCACGCCAGGCGCATTGTCCAAAAGGGTTGTAGCTATTCTACTAACAAGTCATGGATTGTTTTGACCTTAATGTGCAATTAACCAATCAGAAGCTTATCTTCCTTTAAAAGCCAGTTGTGTTAACACCATGGCGGAATCGCTATATACATGGCAAAAATTGTAAGAACAAAGAACGCTTCTCCAGAGAGGAACGTTATTTCATTCGTCATCATTTTATCTTTATGTAATAATATTTTACACTGTAATCTTTTCACTTTTAATATTTGGCATGTTTGTGTATGTGCATTGTGCTCCCATAGGCACATATAATGCGCCCTTTCAAAAAAACTGTATTGTTTAGCTATACAACAGTTGTACTGTATTGTTTCAATTGTTAAAATTGTTCAGCTAATAATAAAAACAGGTGTGCTTTACAAAGAATCCTTGTAGCTAAAAACTTTTCTGTAAAACACAAGCAGTGGTGAGATATGTGTTTGCATGAATATTTTAATGTATGAAAGACAGAGGCCAATACAACCTGACGGCAAAATGCCACTGTGCGAGGTTTCAAAAAATAAGAAACATTTTGGGGGACATTCTGTTCCTGTTTTACCAAATATCACAGTAAACATTTTAGGTGCTTACTCATTTTCGGTTTAGTAAATGGATTGTAAAGCGCTTTGGATGGCCATAGGTCTGTTAAAAGCGCTATATAAATGCATTATATAGCGCTTTTAACAGACCTATGGCCATCCAAAGCGCTTTACAATTAGCCTCACATTCACCCATACGCGCACATTCATACACCGACGGCGGTGTCAGCCATGCAAGGCGCCAGCCAGCTCGTCGGGAGCAGCTGGGGTCAGGTGTCTTGCTCAAGGACACTTGGTCCGGTGGAGCCGGGGATTGAACCACCAACCTTACGGTTTGTAGACAACCTGCATGAACCACTGAGCCACTGCCGTCTTTTCAGGATTTCTGTATATTGGTGTTCACTGTAAAAAGGTGACAGCTATGTGCTTGACTCACAAAGTTTTGTTTTAGATTTTTTATAAATTAGCAGACAGTTGCAATTTAATTTGCAAAGTTTGCAGAGTTCATGGCATCATATCTATAGATTTACAAGGACTGCTTTAGGGCCCTTTTACACACTTTGATGTATACTTACAGTCTTCATTCATAACAAACAATGAATAGTTGCACAACAGGTTTGAAAGATGAAGAATCTTTTAACTTTAATTGTTATAATCTGTGTCTTTTTTGTCTTGTGCTTAGTCTGGAAGGGATTTGGGGCAGTATGATTATCATGATTTGAATAAAAATAAATAACTTCTAAACGTAACCATTATAGAACAACAAACAATAACATGTCCTCCTCGTAACTTTTATCTTGCTTAAAAACACATGAATTTTAACAATTACTGTCTTCATTTGTCATAAGAACAAATAGGAACTCATTCCTCTTCATAGTTTCAGTTAGTCGATGTTGTCCCAACACAAATGGATTAAGTAAATTTCCAACTCATCTAATTAAGTAAACTGAGCAAGCAGTTAATCATCTTAACTAAAAGAATAGATTACATCATGCAAGAGTTACTTATGTACGTTTTATGCATTGCAAATGGGTTTGAACAAAAAACTAAACCAAGGTGTAGCATTAAACTAGTCTAGGTCAATATTTGCCTATTGTTACTATGTTGAGCCAGAGCAGTAAAAATGGAAGTAAATGGAATGGGTGGATCTCTGGTTATTTCTTTTCAGTATGATGTAAAATAATGTGGGGGGGGGGGTCCAGGGCCAGAGTTTCATGCCTTAGGCCAGCTTACTTTAGTTTACGACTAACTAAAATAATATAATTAAATCCTCAGTAGCCTACTTAAGTCTGCAATAGTGCACTGTTATGATACTTGTTTGTCCTGTTCTATTTATTATTGGTGAATAAGGTGAATGTTTACTTCTTGTGTTTTCTCTTTGCTATGGTGAGTCATATCAGTTATAGAGAAAGTAAACAAACTGGGCGGATCATCCTATAGATATATATTTCTATTTAGGTGCAAATACTGACAGACTTTGCTATTTCAACAATCAGAACTACTAGTGAGAACAAAATAAACTTTTTTATTTTAAATGTATTTTTTTGTACTTATTCATAAAGCATTTAAATGATTATTCTTATTTTGTAAATTCAAAACTTTGCAAGAAGTAATTAAACACTCTTCATCTTATGATCTTGAAAACATCTTGAAGTTTTGCTTGTCATACAGCCTTTTAAGGTAAGAAGACTAAAATCTGGTTATTTAATTTGTGTTGAATATAATATCATTACCTGTCTTGTTTTTCATTATTGGCTACATGTAATGACAGTAAAAAAACAGAAGCAGAAAGAAATTTGGGAAATTTCATCTACTCAGCATGAGGAAAGCATCCAAAAACCTAATTTGATATTACAAGATCAGGAGATCTTAAATAAATGAAATAGGCGTTATCCACTGAAGATTTGCCAACAACAATAAAGACAATCATATTTATCCATTCTTTCAGGGGGTTAGAGGATGCGTGCTCAGCCAAAACAGGTGTAGTTGAGACCACCAAGAAACCTGAGGTTCACCCAAAACACGAAAATGTGAAATTTGTATTTGGTTGGTGCAGTAATAAAGGTTCACTGAGAAATCACGCTTTAAAATGGGCAGAACACATAATATAGCTCAGTGATTTTGTTCCTGTAACTTTCTTCTTTAACTTGAACCTCCAAAAGATGTGCTTTTACTTCAATACATTATTAAAGGGTCAGTGTTAACTGTCCCATATAAAACTATAATAGCCAATTATAAAATATAGGTACCTCTTTTATCGAACCACTTGTCCATATTAACACATTTAAGATTTGACTGTTTACATAATCAGTTTTATGTGTTTAGTTTTTTGTATGTAATATTTGCAACTTATGACCTTGTTTAGATGGGGGATTTTCCAAATAGGGAATTTGCCTAGGGCTTCAAAATGGCTAGAAACGTCCTCCATCATAAGATACTTGGTGTATGCATTCAGATGGGGGTGCGCCTTTTATCTAACGAAGAAGCCTTTTTCTAACAAAGTATTAGGGGCTTTTAAGTGCATGAGGATGAATGAACAATCACAGATTTTTTTTATCTTTATTTCATTAAAGGGGTGATTCTCTGAATTGGGTGCCCTTTAAGTCCCCCAAACTTACTTCAAAGATTTTTAATTAAAGGAAATCACAAAATGCATTTTAACGCTGTCAATTAATAGAACCAGGTGCCTTTGCATTATAATGCAACAAAAAATGCTTTTATTTTATTTTAATTTATAGATACCTGTATGGGTTGCCTAAGTAGTAGACAACAAGCATACTTGCATGTCCTCACTAACCATCATTACATTTTCATTGAATATCAAACACATAAAAACTGCAATTAATGCAAAATAGTTACTGCTAATTTAATCATACATGGGTTTACTTTAACTAAAATATACATATGTATATAAAAATGCATTAATTATATATGAAATTGCAATATTTATTCACGTCCTCCAGTTTGTTTTCAACCCCGTCACGCCATACTATTTACCCCCCTATAAAAATAACGGATCAATCCCTGTGGCATCACACCCAGAAAGTGATATCACACAAGTCTCTTGAAGAACATGCTGCAAAGAAAGGCAAGTGTCAGAATCTTTTCTTACATTTATTTCATGTTTTTCACTGTCAGATTAAGATTGTCAGGCTCAACATTTCAACTCTGTTGTATTACTAAATGATAGTAAACAACGGTTTAAGAAAAATTAAATAATAGTTTTGCAAAACATTAAACTTGTATGATTTCCTAAATGCCATGTGATGCTACTGTCTTAGTTAAGTACGGAGTTACAGCTACTGTTAGGCAAAAACTTCAACCCCGTCACATTCAACCCCGTCACATTTTTATTATAACAGGGTTGAATCGTTGTGACGGGGTTGAAAATTTGACACTTTTTAGTAGAGTACTCAATTGTAGACTTGTTATATTGTTATGTGACCTGTTAGAAATAATCGATTATGGTATTTTATGTTCAATAAAACCAAATGGAAAGATCTATTGGTGTTTTTGATCAATTAATCCTTAATGCTTTTGATTTAATGTTAAATACTTATTAAAATGTTTGTTTGTTTTTGCTAACTTTAATAAAATACAATTTTATTGAATGTGATATCATTAATTTTACAGGTAAGAAATCCATGCTATATTAAATAATGATCATCACTTCAACCCTGTTATCATTTTCAACCCCGTTATGCTGAGTTCAACCCTGTTATTTGATAGTTTTTATTAATATTTTGGTGATAAAACGACAAATTAGGTCAATGTTTGTTTTGCTGTGTGCAGCATTTACAGGACAGTCTGAAAAAATATGAAAGCCTGATTAAATTCTAATGTTAATGCATATTTTGTGATAAGATATGAAGACCAATGTTAGATACAGTTTTCATGACCTGATTTGGTATTCAAATGGTGAGTATTAAAAAAAAATTCTACATGCAATAAATGATATCAAACAAGGGACATCACATTGAAAAGCTTCTACAAGAATTTACTTGAAAATCTTTTTAAATCATATTTAAACAGGGTCCAAGTCCAAGTGGAAAAAACACTCTATATTGATTAGAATTTCATGCCTGAGGTGGGAAAATGTATTATCTTAAAGGTTTGACTAATCCACTATCACATGAAATAATCAAAAATATAACTATTTAAGATATATATTTAAAAAAAAAGTATGACCCAAAAGGCACCCATCTCAGAGAATGACTCACAGCACAGTTTTGTCACACTGTTGAATGACAAATAACCGTATGTTAATATATTATTTCAAAACTACAGTGGTATTCAGATCTTCTGTAATTATGAAAATTAAAAAGAATATTGAGAGAAACAAAAAGGTATTTTATGACTATATCAAAATCATCTAATTAAAATACAATTTTAATGTTAATTTTAATGGTAATGCAATACCATTAGGCTATGTATTGTATTGTCAATAAAAAGTGAAATTACTTGTGTTGACTGTTGAGTTAGTCAACGAATGAATTAGGTGGTGCCACCTTTTGTTAGATTGGACAAAACAAAATACAACACACTTCTTAACGAAACAGGGAACAGACAGGTCCATTTATACAAAGAGATATGAGCCTAAGATAATCCGACTGGTAGAACAAGAAACAAAAAGTTAAAATTCAGGCAAGGACGCCTTCATGTGGCGGGGATGGAAACGGACAGTTTAAGTGACAGATATGAATTCTGTTAATGCTACACATTGTTTTGTTAAAATCTAACATGGACTTACTCTGTTGATTATTTGCGCGCATCAGGCAATAAACGAAAAAGTAAATAAATAGATAAAAAACGAGCACGTCAGCGGGCGAATCTATTATGCCATCGCTGTAACCTCGTTACTATGGTGATTGCTTCATAAGTGAAATTGAAAGTAAACGGGAACTATTCTCATTAGATTTTTGTCCACTAAAGCTGGGCGTACACGGTGCGAATTCTGACGGTCGGAACGTCGTGAGCTCTCGCACACGACACGAGTGAGTTTATACGAAAATAATTCGGACGCAGTCACACACGACAAGATTTTACTGTACGACTTGACGAGTTCTGACGTAGGCATTTTCACACCTGTGAGGATGAAGTAGGCTACCTTTCGTTGTGGCAGAATGTAGCCTACAAAAAATAAAACAAAAAGAATAGGGAAAAGATATTGGCTTAGTATATAAAACAGCCTGGAATTTCTGTTCTTTAGAATTTCTATTTATACATTCCGAAATTGCAATATAGGTCTGCTGTGGCGGTGAAGGAATTTCTCTGGCAGTGATTGTTCGTGCTAGCGCATATGCGGTTTTACCGTTTTAATATATCATGTTTTTAGTGCCAAGTAAATATCTATATTGCTATTATTAATGTTACATATATTGTTGCTTTTTTATAAATATGACCGTTCAAAAAACACATTCAGTGGGCCTATTTATTTATTTGTAAATGCAGAATGAGAAGCAATGAGGTAAAACGCAAGCTAACGTTACACGTCTTTCCCTTTATAATTAAATTATTAAGACAACACATCTATAGCCAAATATTAATTTGTAAAACGAAAATAATTTAATTTAATATAAGCACACTGTCTAGGCTTGTTATGTGCAAATGTTCGGTCAATGCGGTGTCTTGAAGTAAAAGTGCGACCGCAGCATTTATGCTCCTGTAACTGCACAAATAAATGCCATACAGAAGGCAATGCATATTAATATAGGGCATTTTCACAGTAGGCCTATGTAAATTAATACATAGCAATACAAATATAGTATGAAAACAAATTAATCATTATTTAAATAAAGTTTCAGAGATAGCCTACATTTTTTGTCATTTAAATGTTCTCATCATTTCAAAACAAGCTAAGGCTACCATATAACTTACACTGGGCTATATCATTTGTTTCTTTGGTCGAAAATATGTAAAAAATATATATATATGTGTGTGTAAAAATACCGAACAAGCTCACTTGTTAAAGCAGAAGCTCCATAATAAGATGGGAAACATCGTCTCCGCATATGATCATCATGTTTATGTACTCTCTCAATAAATGCATATCTTAGCCCATTAAACATGGACATTCCGTTGCTTTTTTCTGTCGCGACAGCCCTTTTAATATCCAATCATTTATGAAACTACAGCAACTTTGGCACAGCTTGGATTACACAAAAATTGCGACATTCTTTGTACATCCTGTACTGTTTAAACCAGTTGTCTCTGCACGGAGTCTAATAATTTTTATATTTATTTATTACATAATTTAGTTGGCTTATTTTATGTTTACATTGTAAATAATGATAAAACATATTAACAAGTAAAGAAAAATCAACAAGTAAAACAAAAAAGTTTTAATATCAGCCTCGTTTAATGCTTTATGGTAGCACTTATCAGAACAGCGGTATAGCCTAAAACAACTACACTCTCTCCTGTTTCCACACACATCCAAAGCTATGTCCCGACATCACAAAAACACATATGACAGGTTTTTTTCAGGCAAATAAGCTGATCAAGAGGTCGTCACTGAAAGGACCTGTCATATTTGTCATGATGTCCGGTAACCGGAGTGTGTGTGTGCGCGAAACATAGCCAGCTATAGAGTCATCAATATTTGAGGTAGCAGTGCTACATTTGTCTTTCTTCTTCTGCTTTTTGTACATTCTGATTGGTCAAATTCAAGTGCTTTGCCAGATCGTCTCGTACACCCGCACCAACACTACGAATTTATACCGACAGCTCCCGAACTTTTTTGACATGTTTAAAAATTATCGGGAGGTCGTAAGGTGCTCGTAACCTGCTCGGCTCGGCTCGTAATTCCTCTCACACGGTGCGAGCCGCGACCATACGAGCATGAACGATTTGCTCCCGAGGAAAAAAATCGCATGCGAGCCCCTACGACAGCAAAAATCGCACCGTGTACGCCCGCCTTTAGATGCGCACCTTCCGGAAGAAATATTATAGGTAAGATTAATATACCTAATTATAATAAATCTTTCTTCATTTACTTTTAGATAAGTCAAACTAAGATGTAAGGTGAAGCGTTACATCCATTTGAAAAGAGAACACCTGTGCGAAGTCTTTGTTTTGGAGTTAAGCGTTTCCTGCTCTGAATTGTAAAGGTAAGAATGAACTTCAATTCTGTCCTAACTTTATCACGTTACTTACAACAGTCTTAAAATTATTTACTTGTTGTTGTGTTATATGTTTTTATGTTCAGCAACAAAAGGCAATCATATTTTTTATGTTAAACATTTACTTGAATATTACATATTTTGGTAACACTTAAAAAAGGGTTGTATTTGTTAACAATTTGGTTAATGTATTAGCTAACATGAACTAACAATACTTCTACAGCATTTATTAATTGTTCATTTCGGCATTTACTAATACGTTGTCAAATCAAGCGTTGTAACTGTTGACATTTATTTGATGCACCATGAAGTAGGCTATTAACTGAACATTAACTAAAATTAATAAAAAATAATACATGTATTGAACACGTCACCGTTTTATATTTCTATAGGTTATGTTATGTGTAAGTTAAGTGTAAGAATCTAAAATGAAAAGTATTAAATACACGCTTACTGAAATGTAAAATACATTGTACAAAACATTTGTTGGTAATAAAAGCATCAATAAGTCTCCTTTATGGAAAAACAAGTTGTATGCATTGCTCAGGTGTGATTTTGACCCATTCTTCAAAGTCTTCAAATCTTGAAGGTTTTGTGGACCTCTTCTGTGAACTCTGATCTTTAGTTCTTTCCATAGATTTTCAATTGGATTCAAGTCAAGTGATTGGCTAGGCCATTTTATTTTCTTTCTCTAAAACCAAATGAGAGTGTTCAAGGCTGTGTGTTTGGCTGAGGGTTTACCCATCATGAGATGTTTGCATGCATCCAACTAGTTTCTCTATACAGGATGCTTCTTATCAACAAGGCTTTTGTACAAAGTATTAAAAACATTTCAGTAAGCATGTAATTAATTATTTTCCACTGTGTCATGTTACATTATTAAACATAACTTAATTAATGGACATCTATGGCTTGATTTCTTTAAATGTGTGGATTGCATGGATTGTTTTGGTGAAATTAATATTTTATAATAAAAATACATTCCCAGAAAATCACTTCCTAAGGTATTTTTCAATATGCATCTTTATAGCTGAAAACATTTTCTTTTTCCCAGATGAGTTTCCTTGATGATTTCAGTACCATTACAGAGGAGGAAATAAATGAACTTAAAGAAACTATATCTAATCAGGATATTACATCAGCAACAAATGCACGTCCTGATTTTGCCAAGTGGCTGATGTCCTCAGACCAACTTTTTTAATGTTGTTCCTGGAACAACAACTGCCGCTACCAATCAACGCTTGAGGTGTCATCAAATTGAGCCGCGCTCAAAAACTGGGGAGGTGCTTAACGCGAAATTGTTCAACCGCTCCAGGAGTGAAGGATATCAGACAGGTTGCAGATTTATAAGTTGCATCGGTAAGCAAATTTTTATAAAATTATGCATTGTAAATGTGTTTCTACTGAGCACGATGTATTGCTTGTCGTTTCGCGAAGAAATAAAATTTGCGCAAAACCAAAGCTGTTAGCTCGCTCATGTAACGTAAGTTAACGAACCGAATCCATTTGCACGCTCGCGGCAGGATGGCGCGCTTGACTGTTTCTCTGTCTGCCCCCCGGGAGATCGTAAAGCCGGATCTGTTCACTCGTTTCGCCCCAATATATCGCACAATACTATATCATATTTATAATATTATTTATTCTGCAACGCGACGACGCCTTCAGACCATCATTTAAGTGTTGATCTCAAGTCATCTTATCATATATATTTATTCTGTACGCGACGATGCCTTCAGACCGTCATTTAAGTGTTGATCTCAGTCATCTTATCATATATATTTATTCTGTACGCGACGATGCCTTCAGACCATCATTTAAGTGTTGATCTCAGTCATCTTATCATATATATTTATTCTGTAACGCGACGATGCCTTCAGACCGTCATTTAAGTGTTGATCTCAAGTCATCTTATCATATTTATTCTGTAATGTGACGATGCCTTCAGACCGTCATTTAAGTGTTGATCTCAAGTCATCTTATCATATATATTTATTCTGTAACGCGACGATGCCTTCAGACCATCATTTAAGTGTTGATCTCAGTCATCTTATCATATATATTTATTCTGTAACGCGACGATGCCTTCAGACCGTCATTTAAGTGTTGATCTCAAGTCATCTTATCATATATATTTATTCTGTAACGCGACGATGCCTTCAGACCGTCATTTAAGTGTTGATCTCAGTCATCTTATCATATATATTTATTCTGTAACGCGACGATGCCTTCAGACCGTCATTTAAGTGTTGATCTCAAGTCATCTTATCATATATATTTTTTCTGTAACGTGACGATGCCTTCAGACCATCATTTAAGTGTTGATCTCAGTCATCTTATCATATATATTTATTCTGCAACGCGACGATGCCTTCAGACCGTCATTTAAGTGTTGATCTCAAGTCATCTTATCATATATATTTATTCTATAACGCGACGACGCCTTCAGACCATCATTTAAGTGTTGATCTCAGTCATCTTATCATATATATTTATTCTGTAACGCGACGATGCCTTCAGACCGTCATTTAAGTGTTGATCTCAAGTCATCTTATCATATATATTTTTTCTGTAACGTGACGATGCCTTCAGACCATCATTTAAGTGTTGATCTCAGTCATCTTATCATATATATTTATTCTGCAACGCGACGATGCCTTCAGACCATCATTTAAGTGTTGATCTCAAGTCATCTTATCATATATATTTATTCTGTAACGCGACGATGCCTTCAGACCGTCATTTAAGTGTTGATCTCAAGTCATCTTATCATATATATTTTTTCTGTAACGTGACGATGCCTTCAGACCATCATTTAAGTGTTGATCTCAGTCATCTTATCATATATATTTATTCTATAACGCGACGATGCCTTCAGACCGTCATTTAAGTGTTGATCTCAAGTCATCTTATCATATATATTTATTCTATAACGCGACGACGCCTTCAGACCATCATTTAAGTGTTGATCTCAGTCATCTTATCATATATATTTATTCTGTAACGCGACGATGCCTTCAGACCGTCATTTAAGTGTTGATCTCAAGTCATCTTATCATATATATTTTTTCTGTAACGTGACGATGCCTTCAGACCATCATTTAAGTGTTGATCTCAGTCATCTTATCATATATATTTATTCTGCAACGCGACGATGCCTTCAGACCATCATTTAAGTGTTGATCTCAGTCATCTTATCATATATATTTATTCTGCAACGCGACGATGCCTTCAGACCATCATTTAAGTGTTGATCTCAAGTCATCTTATCATATATATTTATTCTGCAACGCGACGATGCCTTCAGACCATCATTTAAGTGTTGATCTCAAGTCATCTTATCATATATATTTATTCTATAACGCGACGACGCCTTCAGACCATCATTTAAGTGTTGATCTCAGTCATCTTATCATATATATTTATTCTGCAACGCGACGATGCCTTCAGACCATCATTTAAGTGTTGATCTCAAGTCATCTTATCATATATATTTATTCTGTAACGCGACGATGCCTTCAGACCATCATTTAAGTGTTGATCTCAAGTCATCTTATCATATATATTTATTCTGTAACGCGACGATGCCTTCAGACCATCATTTAAGTGTTGATCTCAGTCATCTTATCATATATATTTATTCTGTACGCGACGATGCCTTCAGACCATCATTTAAGTGTTGATCTCAAGTCATCTTATAATATGTTTATTCTGTAACGCGACGACGCCTTCAGACCATCATTTAAGTGTTGATCTCAGTCATCTTATCATATATATTTATTCTGTAACGCGACGATGCCTTCAGACCGTCATTTAAGTGTTGATCTCAAGTCATCTTATCATATATATTTATTCTGTAACGCGACGATGCCTTCAGACCGTCATTTAAGTGTTGATCTCAAGTCATCTTATCATATATATTTATTCTGTACGCGACGATGCCTTCAGACCATCATTTAAGTGTTGATCTCAAGTCATCTTATCATATATATTTATTCTGTAACGCGACGATGCCTTCAGACCATCATTTAAGTGTTGATCTCAGTCATCTTATCATATATATTTATTCTGTAACGCGACGATGCCTTCAGACCGTCATTTAAGTGTTGATCTCAGTCATCTTATCATATATATTTATTCTGTACGCGACGATGCCTTCAGACCGTCATTTAAGTGTTGATCTCAAGTCATCTTATCATATATATTTATTCTGTAACGCGACGATGCCTTCAGGCCGTCATTTAAGTGTTGATCTCAGTCATCTTATCATATATATTTATTCTGTACGCGACGATGCCTTCAGACCGTCATTTAAGTGTTGATCTCAAGTCATCTTATCATATATATTTATTCTGTAACGCGACGATGCCTTCAGACCATCATTTAAGTGTTGATCTCAGTCATCTTATCATATATATTTATTCTGTAACGCGACGATGCCTTCAGACCATCATTTAAGTGTTGATCTCAGTCATCTTATCATATATATTTATTCTGTAACGCGACGATGCCTTCAGACCGTCATTTAAGTGTTGATCTCAGTCATCTTATCATATATATTTATTCTGTACGCGACGATGCCTTCAGACCATCATTTAAGTGTTGATCTCAAGTCATCATATAATATATATTTATTCTGTAATGTGACAATGAATTCAGACTGACAGAAGGTTTTTAATGCCTCTTTATAAAGATCATTATCTTTCCAACTATTCAATACATGCAGAGCTCAGAATCTACATGGCATTTTATTGTTTTGAGATTTTAGTTTTTTTACATTGTTGGTGTTTGTAGACTAATTTTTCGTTTGTTTCCCTTTGCTTTTAGGTGTTATTCTGTACATCTATAATGGATGATTATATAAAGACAGCTGTGTTCAAAGAGGAGAGATGTAAAGGAAACAACAGAAATACTGATATTACAGTTCATGTTCTGAAAAAGGATTCTGAAGCTTCTAAGTTCATTCAAGATAGGCTAACCACCATAAACACCTCCAAAGATGCAAATTTTAGGATTGTGAATTCTGCAAGTCTGCAAAATCAGAGAGATGGATATTTTTTGTTTACATGCAAACGCTCTGGAGCATGCATGCCCCGAAGTTATCGAGCCAAAGGATGTAAGGCCTATGTTTCCTTTAAAAGGAGGACAGATTGGGTCAATAAACTGGTTATAGTTGAAAGGATTTACAGTATTCATTCAGGACATGACCCAACAAGTTCTTCTGAGGTTCACTCAGAAAAAATTTGTGAAGAGCTAGTAAAGCATATTCAAGATCTTTTATCTCTTGGTGTTAAGCCAGATACAATTCTCCTAAAATCTCATGAATGGTCCAAGGAACAAGGGCATACTGATCTTAACAACCGAGCATATTTTGTTACTCCAAAAGACATAGACAATATTCGGACATGTATGATGCGAAAAAATCAGCAACACAAAGATGATGCCAATAGTACAACACAACTTCTTGAGGGCCCTTTTAGAGAGTGTGTTGTTTTTTATCAGCCTTACAGCCCTCAAACAGATCTTGTCATAGTTTTGCAAACACCATCGATGAGAGACAACCTTCGAGAATATGGAAAAGATATTGTCTTCATGGACGCAACACACTGTGTCAATCAGTATGGATTTCCTTTATTTACATTAATTGTTAGGGATAGCCATGGTCATGGCATACCTGTTGCCTATATGATCTTGGGAAATGAAAAGCAGGCTACAATTCAGCTGGCACTAGAAAAGCTGAAACCAACGTTTTACATAGCTCCAAGGTAATATAAAGTGATGTAAACTAATTAATTTCAAAGGATACAATAATGATGTGTTAAGTGTTTCTTTAATATTAAACTTTTATGCATGTCTTTCATTTTAATTGTCTTTATTTTTAAGAGAGGTCTGAAATAGATTTGAATGGTTTATATAGATTCTAGTTTCTCTGCCTTTAAGCCTAAAATATTTGTATTTTTAGGTGCTTCATGGTCGATAAAGACCAGGGTGAAATCAATGCCATCCGCAAGGTATTCAAAGAGTCAGATGTCCTGCTTTGCTGGTACCATGTCACACAAGTAAGTACTAAGTTAAGTTGAAATGAAAACTGCTATGATTTTTGCTCCTTTTAATAGTAATGGAATAGAAGTGTATTTAATTGTAACAGTTACAATGATTACATAATGTCAGATGATTTAAAGGTGGTTTCCTGGACATGGATTAGGTTAAAGGTGCTCTAAGCGAATTCATGCATTTTAGACAATAAAACATTTTTTGTTACATACAGCAAACATCTCCTCACTATCTGTTGCCGCCTGTCCACTGATCAAACTGTAAAAACCGCAATCTCTGTAGACAGCCCAGGCTCCACAAACTGCAATAAAGACACAGTGGCCAAACCCATAGATATGTATAAAGGCTAGATGTCTCGCCCGCGCTGCTGGCCAATTGAGTGGAACGCGGCCATCTTACCACATGACGCTCGCTCACTCGTACGATTGAGTTTTAATGGTACAGGTACTTTTAAATGACCATAACTTGCTTAATTTTTTACAGATTTTCAAACGGTTTGTTTTTTTATAAACGTCAAAGATGTACCTATGACACTGCATGCTTATACTAAAAAAATAGAAAAAATTCATGAAAAATGTTAAAGCATCCAGAATTATAGCCACGTTAATAACGTTTGTAAGAAACCAAATCGTTTGAAAATTGGTAGAAAATTGAGCAAGTTATGGTCATTTAAAAGTACCTGCACCATTAAACTCGATGCTTAGAGTAAGCGAACTGTCTGTGGTAAGATGGCCGCTAGGTGAGGACGTTAGAGACTCCGCCGTAAGACATCTAGCCTTTACATATCTATGGCCAAACCTACCACCACGAAACATAACAAAGTGTTCCAGCCAATAAACGACAAGAAGGATTTGGGGGTGGGGGTTGGTCGCGTTCATGAAAGCACGGAAGGGAGGGGATTCACAGATTCCCTTAGACCGCCTTTAAGACAGTTAATTAGGAAAAATAACTTGTTTAAACAAACATGCCTTACTTAAAACATAACTTGTGTGCATTTTGAAACAAAACAAAGGGCACTGATGTATTTTAAGATATGTCAGTGCAAATTGTTTTCAGTTCAGACATTATTCAGCTCTTACATTTAGACTATTATAGGACTAGTCTAGTCCCTGTCTGGGATAAACCAACAAGTTTAAATGTGAATGGTCTACTCTAAAATGTCCCAGATGGTCACTTAGTTTTAGACATGGTGTTTGCAAAGTAGCAGGACATTTCAAATATAAGTTTTGTCATAGTTTAATCTAGAGGACTATCTACAGGTGCAAGCAACTACAAATAATTGAGAACAAGTTTTCATTGTAGCCTAGTGGACTATTTTATTAATTCTTTGATTGCTGTGTTGATTTTTTCCGTTAACACAGCATTACTCTCATTTTAGTGCTCAGACTAGTTTAGCCAAATGCATTGGATCAATGGAAGGTTACAGCATAAATATTTTCTTTACATTTTCCCATCATGATTATACACAGGCAGTTATCCGTTGGCTGTCAAGGTCAGAGTCTGGAGTGAGTGGACCTGAGAAGGCAGATACAAGAGGACAAATCATGCAATTGATGGCAGAGCTGAAATCCTGTTCCACGGTGTGTTACTTTTTCATTTACATATTTTCAAATAATTCAATTACAACATTGATAAAGTGCTGTAATGCAATATGAACATGCAGTGCCTGGCTTAAGAAAACCTTTTAGATATTGTATAATTTTTTTTACATAGATTATCATGAAAAACAGCTATCATAATTCAGTTTTTAAAATTCTTTCACATAAGAAATTGTACACCTGAAAGGGTAGATGAGTTGAGTAACACAAACATATAAAAAATATTTCAGTCTGTCCTTGATAAGGTGTGTCAATGTGTTACTGTAAATACAATAAGCATATGGTTATTAAATGTCTTCTGTTTCATATTGGCCTAAATTGTTATAAAACCATCAATCATGAACATGACAGAATCTCAGAATACACAAACTGGGGTCAAGGATTACATAAATGCCCTGGGGTCCGTTTCAGTAAGGAGGTTCAACCAAATCAGAGTTAAAACTTGAACTCTGAGTTGACTTTCTCTGAGATAGAAAAAAAACGAGTTTTCAGTTACAAAACAGCTGAACTGAGTAAGTTCAATTGACTCAGAGGTAGGTTGACTCAGAATTAAGCGTGTGCACAACCACTATGTAAAAATGAACACTCAAAATCACGTGATCACGCGCTGTCAAGAGCATGCCACACCAGCAGGTGTTGATACAACTCAAATCGTAAAGCCACCTTGGCCAATCAGAAGCCTAACAAAAGTGACGTTGCAAGGCAAAAACCCTGGTTTTACTGTCAACACGACAACACCGCAACCTGCGTTTCTTAAAATACTCACCCTGGTAGGGGTTTTCCAAAATGTTCTGTTTCAGTGACGTCATATTGCGTTTCTGTGTGGACGGCCGGCCGAACCGCGTAAAAAGTCACGGTGACAAGGCCTTAACCTACTTTCTGGAATGGCCCCTGTAAATCATTTGCAGTTCAAACTAATAATATTGTATTTTTTGTCCATTTTCACAGGAACATGAATTCAAAGAAAAGGCTGGGATATTCCATTGCAGGTTTAAGAACTTCAAAAATGTGTGCATGTATTTCCAGAACCACTGGGAGCCAATTGGTCATCTGTGGTCAGACTTTGGAAGATGCTATAAGCATGGAAACTCTGACACAAACAATCTAATAGAACGGTATATATTTTATGCATGTTCTCTTCATTGCTGATTAATGCCACATTTTCCAAGATTTTTATAACTTATATTTACTTGTCATTTTTATTATTCAAATTGTTTAATAACATACATTTTCCGTTGTGTGACAAACTCGAAACGCACATTTAAAATAGCTTTACGCAGCATTTAAATTTTGGTTTTAAAATTCACAATGTGAAAAATTGTGTGTTGTTTGTAGTACTGCTCAACATGTGTATTATGCAATGACTTTAATTGGCTTATTTATTTAGTCCTTCTACTCTTCTGATTTGCCTATTTCTCCCAATCATCAGCTGCTTTCAGCTTGACTACAATTTTTCAAAGAAAACATACTTATGTAAATATGTTTGACTTTTATAACTTGTTAAAGCCTGACTAAACCAATAGTACATTCAAATTTGATCAAGTCTATTACTACTTAACTAATCAAGCGGTCTCTTTGTTTTTTCCCCTAGTTTCTTCCACCGTTTAAAATACCAGTTCCTCTGTGGTATCCGGAATCGCAGATTGGATCACCTGATTGATGTGCTACTGAACAAGACAGAGAAGTACTTCAATATAATACAGGATCTACAGTCTGTTGGGAGAGTCTATAATCCTCTGCAATGTAAAATAGAAGAAATGAAAAATTCTGCTCAAAGGATGCTAGACAATGGTTGGGCCAGAAAAGTTAGTGTAGCTTCAAGAGAAACGTACATCTACAATGTTCCATCTGAGAACAATCCACATTTAGTTTACTGTGTATGCCCTGCAGAACAGTTCTGCAGTTGTATAGCTGGTACAAGAGGATGTACATGTAAGCATCTAATTTTATTAAGTCTTCTCACTTGTGGTGATAGTGAGACTTTTCCAGACATAAACACACAATTGCAAGCCCATGCCAACAACCTAATTCAAAGGAACAAGTATCGCATTTTATGCAAAGCCTCAAAAGAACTTGAGGTTGAAAGTTTGTTTGGCAGAGCAGCATCAAAACCTTGTGTTGGGACAAATGTATGTGAATGCTGTACTTTCTCATATCATAAAAAATGTGCATGTCTGCTACTTGCAAAGGGACTTTTAAATGAGGTATGTGAGACAAAGTCAGAAAACATTGAAAACATTCCAGTGGAGCCTATTCAACATGTAACTGAAGATAAAGATAGGCACAGTTTGACTATTTGGAAACTGGAAAACATACTGAACACTCTGCAGACATGGAAGAAAATACCTGAGGATATTGCCCATAAAGTCAATGAACTGGATGTGCAAATACAGAAAGTAAATGTGAACACTCAAAGATTTGAAAAACTTTGTGATGACAACTCGCGTAAAATACGTCCACTATTTACCAATAGAAAAAGAAAGACCAACAGAGACATTGCCACAGAGACAATGAACAATATCACCAGTTTCCCTGTCCAGCCAAGAAGAAAACAAAGAGCAGTCATTGGTCCAAAAAAGAATACCAAAATCAAGGTTTGAACAAAGTCGCATTTATTAAAGACTATTATTTTTGTATGTATGTATTTGTCTCCAATGCTAAATAAAATACAAAACAAAAAGTGTCACGTGGATTTTGATTTAAAAAAATTCTTAATTACATTTCTGGGATGGTAGTGTTGTATGTGTGCATGTTAGTCCCTTCTGGGTCCTGGGTTTTTAAAGAGTCCTCTAAAAAAGAAAAGAAAACATCAGCTGCTGTGGGCCCAAAGCGGTGAGTGGCCAAATCCAACTCAGATTCAGGTCCTAGGTTTTGCATGTTAATCTTCATTCTTTCAATGCTTCGCCTGCAAATAAAGATGCTCATGTTACTCAAGTAATCATTCAATCACCGTAATGGCAAAATAAGGCATTTTTGTTTACATATATATTATTTACACAAACAACAACCATGTATGGTGGTAACATTTATAAACCGTGAATAAAGTGTTAAACTGTGCACTGTTACTGTTATTATTGACAGTTACCATCAATAGACACATGCTATCAAATTATTTTAAATAAAACCTGAACAAGAGAAAGGTGAATCCATCAAAACCCTTTGACCCAAGTTTAAAGGTATAGTTTTTCCAAAAACACTTAATCATTTACCATCATGTTGCTCTATATGAGTTTCTTTATTCTGTTTACTCAAAAAAGATATGAATAAATGATGGCAAGCACACAGTTGACAATACCAATTGATTTCCATAGTATTGTTGTTGTTGTTAAAGTCGCAATGAAAGTGTGAAATTTGTTTTGAAATTTTGTGGGTTTTTTTTACAAAACACTTATCTGTGAGCTTCATAATTTTAAATTCATGTGCCCTCATAATCTTTAAATCAAAAACACAAATCTCCTCTCCTCAAACTGATCTCTCTTTACTTCCGGTCATACGGTATGACAGGTGGGCGGGGTCCAGAAAAAGATAACAGTGATTAGCAATTAGGAACATGATCAAACTTAAAACAATTCAATAAATTCTCAATGGAAGAATTTAAGTCCCAGATAACCTTTTTTATAGAAGCTGTTTCACTCGGATATAAATCACCACAGGGAAAATAAGAATCACTACTTCTGTTTCATGTCGACTTTAATGTGTACCGTCAACTGTGTGCTTACAATCCTTTATCAAAATATCTTCTGTGTTCATCTGAAAAAAAATATACTCATACAAGTGTAGAACAACATGAGGGTGAGTAAAAGATGACAAGAGTTTTTGGGTGAACTATCCCTTTAATGCAGTGTTTCCCAATCGTGGTTCTCAAGTACCCGGAATGTTTTAGATGTCTCATTATTTAACACACCTGATTCAACTCATCAGCTTGTTAGGGAGACATGTTAACCAGTCTGGAAGGAGGCTGAAGAGTTGAATCAGGTGTGTTAAATAAGAAGACATCTAAAACTTTCTGTGAGGGGGTACTCAAGGAGCAGGATTGGGAAGCACTGCATTAATGCACCTGTGTGAGAAAGTAAGAGATAAGACACTCACAGCGTTGCTGGAATGTCGTCTTCAGGTATCCCAGTAAGTAGCTTCTCTTTGGGCACATGTTTAGCCAATGCCATGCCAAAGCCTTTGGCAAGGTCTTCTGCCTCTCCCTCTGTTAAGGTGCTGAATATTGTCACCTTTGTCTTTGCCTTTCTAGGCTGCTGCAATACATTGGGTGGAACATCCTTTTTGTTGACCTATGTTTGAAGAAGAAGTGTCCCAGATTTAAAGAATGAAAGCAGGCTGTCGAAATACAATGTGCCATATTGCGTATGACCAAACTATTAAGGGGAGAGTAGCTAAGAGTTTTGATTTAAGAAAAGTTGCTACACATCTATTAAACCACAAAAACATGGCAGTCTTAGACCTATAATTTGACGTTAAAACTTTTGTGCTTTATACTTAAATGCATGTATATAACAGAAATACAAACCCTTATTAACATTCGAAACATGTTTGTGGACATGTTTTCTCCTTTGACCCTCCTCCTCAACTCATCTTCATCTACCTCGTAACACTTTCTTTGTGACGTTAGCCTCCCTAAAACTTTGTACACTTTCTTTTCTTTCTCCACCTTTCCCTCATCTTCCCTATGTCTTTCTTGGTTGTCTTGCTCATGCTTCTTTTCTTCCTTGTCCTCCTCTTCCATCTCTTCCTCAATGCAACAAGCCATAGGTATTCCTATGGTGCCCAACATGGCCATAACTGTTTCTTCTGTGCAAAAATATGTCAGAATACATGTTGAAGTGTCATGTCTACAACAATGTATTTACGAGAAAAAACATTTTCACCACTTCATTGGAGTTTAAATAACACAGTATTAAGATCCTAAACTTCCTTCCTAATTACTACAAGTTACTGGAGATGTCCAGACATCTCATATGAATAGAGATAAATACAATGAAAATGGTATTGAATTATCAATTGAATTAAAATCTATATCCCCAAGTCCAACCTATTTTCAAGCCATTTTGCCTCAGGGGAAACTGTTTATAAACAAAACCCTTAACTTTACCTCCTTCCTGGAGCCACAAACCTAACCCTACCCTAGCGATGAAAAATATTTTAATAATAATTACTTCCTGTAAAACCATGGGTCCCCAAAGCAGAACAACATGAAAGTTGTCTGTCCCAGGAGAAGTGACTAGAAGAGAGTACATGGGAAGTTTAGTTAACTCAAAAAATGAAAGAATTTGAACAGTTACCCTGTTGTAGTGCAGAGCATTCTGCAGATCTAGAGAATTGTTCTACCAGGTCAGTGTCAGCTGTGTTAAAAATAACACAAGATATAAACATGTCTGAGATTATCTAAAAGAAACCTTTGCACGACTGATAAAAAATCTAACCAGTAAATAAAAAAAGTTACCCAGGAGCGCTGACGTGGCTGCTGTAGGCAAAGAGATCTGGGATAACGAGTTGCTGTCATCTGAACACAATAATACAAAACACAAAATCTGTGGTGTCAAGCAACAGCACACTTGTTCATAATCATAACTATTTATCTGTCAAACAGAAAATTAAGATTTTTTGCTTGGCTGGGCAGGGTGAAGGAGATTATATAACATATGTGCCTGGGTGATGAGACTGCATCAATATAGTACCTTGGCATATGTAGCACACAGGTGTGGCTGCACACTGTAAATGCAGCACTGCCCCACAGGTGCATGTTGCCTGTGAAACAATATACATAGAAATCATATACAGTAGGTGTGTAAATCACATACATACATACATACATACACTTTAGACAAGTATTGGGATGCCCCATCTAATTAAGATGTTTGGGACACACAGTGATCATCCCACACAGAGCTCAGTTTTCTTACAGCAAGAAGATCCCTGGGTGAGTCAGGAGGTCTTTCTGTGTGAAGTTTACATGTTCTCCCTGTGTCAGCATTGGTTTACTCTGGGTATTACAGTATGTGGTTTTGTTCCACAGTCCATAAACTATACGCATATAAACACACCAAGAGAAGGGCAATTTGAAATCTCCAGTTTGGCTCAGACCTTGCAAGTCAGGTGTTCAGCTAGGTTTTGGTCTGGGCTTTATGCAGACCAGTCAAGTTCTTCCACACCAGACTAAATCAATAATTTCTTTTTGAACCTTGCTTTGGGAATTGTCATGCTGGAATGGAAAAGTTGCTCTGCCTAAAAAAAACAGGATAATGGTGCTAATGTGCTGTCTTAAAGCTCATGTTCTTTCTGTGTTTTTGAAGCTTTGATTGTGTTTATAGTGGGCAATATAACGTGTTCATGTTTCGCGTGTAAAAAAAGCAGTATTTTTCACACAATTTACTTATCTGTATAGCGCCTGTTTTCACTGTCCTAAAAACGAGCTGATGTCTTCCTTGTTCTATAAGGCCCCTCCTTCAGAAATACGTATTGAGTTCTGATTGTGTAGTTTGTTTAGTTGTGTTGTGATTCGACAGGAGCATCCTGTTGGCGGAGTTTAGTAAAAAAAAACGTTTTACTGATGTCAAAGCAGAAAGTAGAGGGCTGTACTCCAAACCGACCGTTCGCTGTAGGCTTTGAAAGGGGAATTCTATTAAAGAAAATATATCGCCTGGCAGTGGACTTTGAGCTTCATCATTTTACAGCTATTATTTATGCTATTATAGCAAAATTACACACTAACTAGGGTTAAAAAATGGGTTAATGAAGAATGTGACCTTTAAACCATATTGTCACACAGCCATACTATGTTGTTTATATTTATAAAACGATATAAAATTAAGTTCCAGTCCTTGATTCTGATTGGTCAGTAATTGTACTTTACTCCACTTTGCATTGTGCCTAATACGATAAAGCATTTAGTATCAGAGGGTTCCTGCTCCATGCCTCTCTCATCTAAGGTGTCTCTTCCCCGAAAAACACTAAAGACCCCTGCTCTAGGATATCATTATATGCTATAGCACTAAGATTTGTGTTACTCAAACCTGTTCAATAGAAGTGGGTATCCCAAAACCTTTGTCTACATTTGTGCCTGTATGTCAAATTTAAATGCACAGTTAAAACAAGAATATGAAAGTTTACTGTGCCCAGTGTGTATGTTTTCATGTATGTGTGTATATTTTTATATGCATTTTGCGCATTTTCAATAATGAATGCCAGCCACAGAATCCGATGATAATGAATGCCAGAGAATGTGAAAACATGACTTACTCTTTTTCTCCCCAACACATTTTTGGAACAAATTCCACATGTTTTGGTTCGGTCTGGAAATATGAAAATTCACAGTCAATATTTCTTTGTCTTTTTATGCTTATTAAAAATGCTTATTTCATCCCTTATCCCATTTCTAATTTTGACTAGTTTTTTTCCTCATGATATGCTTCATAAAGAATATCCACTTTTTGCAGTTAAGTAATCTGACTACTAAGTGTGTACCAAGATAGCATGCAACCATTGAAACAATGTTAAAAATTGTTGATTTGTCAATGTTAATACCATTGAATCAATATCACGTTTGCACCCTCCATTAATATAGAAAAAATATTGAAATGTCAACAAATTACCATTATTGTGATCAGTGTTTGCTTTAGTTGGGTCATTGGGCTCTCTTACACCCTGCGCAATGCGCAACGCAAGTGTCTTTCGCTAGTTTCCACCCTGCGCAATTAAAAATTTCACGTTTAGCGCCACGTTGTTTAAATAGCAAATGCATTTGCGCCCATGGGCGTTCTGGTCTGAAAACGAGGTGTGTTCAGGCGCATTGTTGGCGCGTTGCTATTTTTGAGGCAACTAAAATAGACTACGCCATTGACCAACAAAAACCTGCTCTAAAGTCTACAGTCAATGGCGCAATATGTTTTTTTTGTTATTTAAAGAGCGCATTAGTAATATGCCCCTATAAATGGGAGGACAACGTTCATATTATTACATGAATGCGAAGCAGCACAAAAACGCTTTTAAATATGAAACATTAAAGGATTGAATGTAAAAGATTATTATTCAGTCTCTTGGACATAAATGAGGACCAATTATGAGACGTTAGAAGAGCTGCTTCACCTGTAGCCTGGTAAGTAAATAAATGCTTTGCTTTAAACAAATGCATCTGTTTTTTAAATGTTTTTTTTTAATGCTACCTCACGGATTTATTGTATATGATGACCTGTGAATATGGTGAGATGAGAAACATTTTTAAGCAATAAAAAAACTCTTTGCTTAAAAAACGCTGTCCAAGTGCTGAACCTGCTGGAGAGCCGTTTGTAAATTCTTTATCTCCTGTTTGTTACAAATAAAGTATTTTTAGAGTACAAACCTTATCTTACATACGTGTAAATAATTTTTTGATGATATTGGACAGCCATACATTTAAAGCAATTAAAAGCCTGCTTTTTACTTCCATGACTAAAAGAAAACGATTTTTAAAGGTTTTAAATAAAAAAAAATAACAATTTCAATACAAGTGAAAAACAACACAATTATTTAACATTAATCTTAAACTGGGGATCTTCTTCCTCCGCTTAGTTTTTCAGTTTACGAAGTCCGTCATCTAAATAGGGATTAGACATAGCGCCAGCACAACAGGCTTTTAAAGGGGATGAGAGCTGTGACTCTCATTGGTTTATTGCACGTTACGCCCAAAATACTCCCATTACAATAGGACCTACCCTTTTCGACCATGCGCTCGGCGCACAAACCATTTTTCCCGTCGTTAAATTAGCAAAAGTGAATTCGGACACACCCATTTAGACGTTGTGCTGTGCGCTTTAGACAATGCGCTTAGATCGTTAAAAGAGGGCCCTAAGACTCTTGACGTTAACTAAGTTAATTTTGTTCTTTTCTTTTTTAGTGTTTGTATGTGTTTATGTAGAAACACGTGTGCATTGGTAAAGAAAGATGTGTTTCAAAGTTCAGTTGAAACTGATTGCTTTTTGTGAAGATGATATAAAATTAAGCTGCTTTACATGATTATGTTGATCCATTTTTGACAATTATAATTGTTTTGGTTTGTAAATACACTGTGACTAGTCAAACAGAAAAAATGCTGACACATTCAGACATCATTACTCATCCTACAAATCTCAACAATGGTGACAATCATCAAACAAATTCAGATAAAACGATCAACAGCAATGCATGCTGGGAGTCATAAATTAGTTTAGTACTACGATAATCCCCAGCATGCATTGCAGCATGAAGCTTTCTTTTGTTGATTGTCACCATTGATGAGATTCATAGACCGATTCATGATGTCAGAGATAGATTCAGTAGCTTGATCTTCTTAATGTGTTTTTATAATTCTCAACATAACAGACCTGACCCTGCTTCCAACGAGTACTGTAAAATCCATTTCTTACACCTCTTTAACAGTATTTCATTAATATTATTTAGGTATATCTACAAGAATTAAACTACTTAATAACATTAGATCTTTGTTTTCTTCACAATAGCAGATGTATTTTAAATCACTGCTTCAGCAGCCAAAGAAAACTTACCATTAAAACACAAGAGTCAAGGGCGCAACTAAAGCAAACACTGATCACGATAATGGTGATTTGTTGACATTTCAATATTTTTTTCAATATTAATGGAGGGTGCAAACGTGATATTGATTCAACGGTATTAACATTGACAAATCACCGGTTTTCAACATTGTTTCAAATGGTTGCATGCTATCTGGGTAACTTATTCCATGCAAAGTAAAGCCGTTTGTTTCTGATGCACTTTTTATTATGATTTAAATGCTTTTTACAGTGGGCCGTTACTGTGCTTTTGAAGCTAACAAAGGAGGAACTGGGTATCCAGTACCCTTATTACCTTCAACAACATTATTGATGAGTGAAAAATAGAAATATAAAAGTAAAATTCTGAACTTAAATTTATTTACTTATGATTACATTTATGGGGCACATACCTAAAGACCGGTACAAAAGCAAGGCAAGGCGCGTTCTCTCCTGTTGTATTGCAGGGCACTGGAAGGAGGTAATGCAACCACCAGACTTTATAAATTCTGTGGCAAACTTTAAGACAGACAAAACATATTTTAAAACAATAAGAATGAAATATATGTATTGGTCACCAAATTATTGGCACTTAATGTAACAGTAATGAAAGAATGTGTGAAATGGGTTACAATTTTAAAGCCACACCCATATGTCATTACAATATAATTTTAATTTAGACTTTTTAACATTTGCAAAAAGGTAATTAAAGTTATAACACAAAACATATTAAAATGGCCTCTTATAAATAACCTAAATAAAGAACTGTAAAAAAAAGAGATCTAGACACTGGCCATCACATATACATCAAGTAATGTTAAGCATCTGCAACCTAACACAAGGTCCTGATCTTGGCAATAGAAATGAACTTACTGCAAGTGTGTGGACACCACATGAGACAGAGTCTGTTTGCAAACTGTGTTTTGTAGTTTTGAGGACCCACTCTCCTTGAACTCCCCTTGCAGTGGCAAAATCACTGTAATCAACAACAAATTAATTAAAACATTAAGAGACAATGTCTTGTACAACTCACATATCAGCAGTTGTACAGTAATGTTAAATCAGACTCAAAGTTTCTTTGTATGAAGGATTTTTTTTTTATCTGTAAGGATCCCTCTGGGAAACAAAACAATAAAGGCCAAGGACCGATGGAAGATGGAAATTAAAGAGGCAACATAAGGTTAAGTAATGGATAATGTACCAGCAGCCATTTATTATTGCAATATAAACCACAACAGGGTGGTATGAACTTCAAAGAGAAGACAACAGACAAATTTTATCATTCTGAAAGGGTATATCTGTAAGGGGCTTATTTTGCAAGTGGAGAAAATACTATAAAAAGTCAATGGTTGCTATCAGACTCTCATGTTGTTCAAAACCTGTTTGTGTAAATAATGACAGAACCTTCATATTTTGGGTGAACTATCCCTTTGAACCAAGACATATTCAAGGTCAAAGTTCAACTTCAAACAAGTTGGACATGCATTTGGTTTAATCTGTAAATATAATCGAAGATGTTATTAATTAGGCATATTTACATTACAAGATGAGATGACTCACAGTAAATGGATGAACCAGTGTTATTAGTTTTTAAAAAAATTGGTATCTGAAAAAAGAACTGGCCAATCAGAATTAAGTAATCCAGAGTGCTATATAAGAAAAGCGTTTACTGTCAATTTATTTTGGTTCTTAAAATAGCCTTAAATTGGTCCATATAGCAAAACAATGAATAATACATACCACCAGTGTTGGGCAATTGCTTGGCACTGCCACTCCATCTCTCCAAAGGAGTTAAAGTAAGTGATACATCTTTTGTCAACATTGCAATGCTAAAACAGAATAACTCAAGTTATAATAGCCATACATAACCAGACACTTCAATTATTAGCTTTTGATTTATGGCTTAGACATGTTCTAAATCCTGAGTTCCATAGCCCAAAACCTCATATCATCAGACAGTTATACCAGATTACATGATCACACAGCTTATGTGCAGAGTGCCAGCCTTTCATTTTCTTAAGATCAGCATGTAATGTAGCCTAATGAACATTGTCTGTAAAATTTTGCAGCTTCACCAAAGATGGTGTGAACTGTTGCTTTCTGTAACTGTAGTTAACTTTTCTTTCAGATGCATATTAAGGTGAATAGTTGTTTTTTTGAAATAGGGAAAGTGAAGCCTTGAATTTAGCCCTACAGGTAGCTCTCCACTGCTTGTGTGCACATAGTGACTTTTTCTGCCAAATCACTGCAGCTTTAACACATACTGCAAATTTAAGAAATCCAACTTGGTTGACTACTAACGTTAGTGGGCATTTTTGTCAGATTTGTTAATTGTCCTGGTTTTATGTTGTCCTTCAGCAATATTTTTACCTACAAGATTTTCACAACAGGCAGTGGTAAATTGACAAAAAAATTTTTTTGAATATTTTTTCAAGACAAGAACAAACTGGAACCCACAAGTGAGAATGTTTTATCTTTAAAATGGTACGACTCACAAAAAATGTCCAGTGATTACCACCCTCGAGATAAGGGCCAAACACCTCTGTTGTCCCCTCAAAAATGTTATTCTATTAAGAGAAAACAGAAAAGAAAATGAATTAAACAGCACCTCTAACAATTTTTATACAGTCAATCTTATACAGTAATTCTAATTGAGTCAAGCTCACTGAAACCTAGCAGATATTCTTTGTATAAAAGATGCAGGTCAGTTACAAAACCATTGAGTCATACCTTGATAAAATAGTGGCTTTTTGCCCTTTTGGACCCATCCAATATTTTGGTTAGTGCCTGAGAATTTATATGTACAACACCTGGGCGAATCTAAATTCAGGTAGAGGAACAATGTACTTTGTATTGCATTTCAACAGAGGTGAAAGTTACATTTCTTTACATATTGTTAACAGTAAAGTATTTATAGATGCCAGTTAAGTATTTATAAATTAAGCTTACCCTGCTTAGAACATCACATATGGAATCCATGACCTGAAATTTCAAGTAAAAAGATAAGGTAAAAGAATCTGACTGCTGAATACTTGAAAACGGCAATGCTCAATATCTTTGACCAGTCACTGTCACAGATAAATACTATGAGACATTTATCAGCAGTCTTGTAGCCTGAACCATTGTGGCATCTGGCAAGCCAATAAAATAGATAAAACTGTAGATTTTATTTGATCTCTGTCTCTTTGTGAATCACATGCAGAATTTGATGGTGAAATATTACTGTTCAAAGTATTTCCATACCCTTACTATAAAAATATTACCTTACCTCATCAGAAACTTTGTCGTCTTCCACTAAAGTGGTCAAACTATTTATTCGGATGTTATATGGCCCAACACTTCCAACTTTGAATGTTGGCCTCTTCATTTTCAAACGTTTTAATACTTCAACATCTACAAAGAACAAATTTAAAGATGACTAACTTATGAAAGCACAAACTGAACATATGACTTAACACTGCAACAGCATGTGTTAGCTAGAGAGAAATGCACTTTGTTGGAATTAAAACATGTTAAAAAATAAATTCTGTAAAATTATAGTAACGTAAAATTATACCTTCCATTCTCTCAACTCTTATTTCCACTTGCTGTCCTTTATACACAGAAGCAAGAATTTAGATCATGTTTCATTGATACAGTAGTTATACTCTTGACACCATTCTATGACACTATTAAATTTTAATTTATGTTATTTAAAAAGGCAGAACAACCATGGTATTTAAAATCTAAATCATGTATAGACCATTTCAAAAGATGTAAACAACACTGGTCCAGAAACACTTCCTGTTACAGTTTGTGACAGTATTTTTGTTTATTTCACATATATCATTATTATATTTAAGATGGTTGTTTAACTTCAGTTAATTCAGTTCTATATGTTCTGTTGGTTTATTTTATCCCAACGTTTATCTAGTGTTAAAAACCTGAAACAGGAAGTGCTTCTGGACCAGTGATGTTTACATATTTTGAAACGGTCTATATCACACCCTTTCTAATGAGATGTCATATAAATGACTCTGACAACTGCTACAGACAACTGTGCAGATTTGAGACATACCATATATACCGTCGTGTGTCATATTGGCTCACTACCACACATCAGATGAAAATAATGGTCAATGTCTTACAACAGAATAAATACAATATGATGACTTGAGATCAACACTTAAATGACGGTCTGAAGGCGTCGTCGCGTTACAGAATAAACATATATGATAAGATGACTTGAGATCAACACTTAAATGACGGTCTGAAGGCATCGTCGCGTTACAGAATAAATATATATGATAAGATGACTGAGATCAACACTTAAATGATGGTCTGAAGGCATCGTCGCGTACAGAATAAACATATTATAAGATGACTTGAGATCAACACTTAAATGACGGTCTGAAGGCATCGTCGCGTTACAGAATAAATATATATGATAAGATGACTTGAGATCAACACTTAAATGATGGTCTGAAGGCATCGTCGCGTACAGAATAAATATATATGATAAGATGACTGAGATCAACACTTAAATGATGGTCTGAAGGCATCGTCGCGTTACAGAATAAATATATATGATAAGATGACTGAGATCAACACTTAAATGACGGCCTGAAGGCATCGTCGCGTTACAGAATAAATATATATGATAAGATGACTGAGATCAACACTTAAATGACGGTCTGAAGGCATCGTCGCGTTACAGAATAAATATATATGATAAGATGACTGAGATCAACACTTAAATGATGGTCTGAAGGCATCGTCGCGTTACAGAATAAATATATATGATAAGATGACTGAGATCAACACTTAAATGATGGTCTGAAGGCATCGTCGCGTACAGAATAAACATATTATAAGATGACTTGAGATCAACACTTAAATGACGGTCTGAAGGCATCGTCGCGTTACAGAATAAATATATATGATAAGATGACTTGAGATCAACACTTAAATGACGGCCTGAAGGCATCGTCGCGTTACAGAATAAATATATATGATAAGATGACTGAGATCAACACTTAAATGATGGTCTGAAGGCATCGTCGCGTTACAGAATAAATATATATGATAAGATGACTGAGATCAACACTTAAATGACGGCCTGAAGGCATCGTCGCGTTACAGAATAAATATATATGATAAGATGACTGAGATCAACACTTAAATGACGGTCTGAAGGCATCGTCGCGTTACAGAATAAATATATATGATAAGATGACTGAGATCAACACTTAAATGATGGTCTGAAGGCATCGTCGCGTTACAGAATAAATATATATGATAAGATGACTTGAGATCAACACTTAAATGACGGCCTGAAGGCATCGTCGCGTTACAGAATAAATATATATGATAAGATGACTGAGATCAACACTTAAATGACGGTCTGAAGGCATCGTCGCGTTACAGAATAAACATATTATAAGATGACTTGAGATCAACACTTAAATGACGGTCTGAAGGCATCGTCGCGTTACAGAATAAATATATATGATAAGATGACTTGAGATCAACACTTAAATGACGGCCTGAAGGCATCGTCGCGTTACAGAATAAATATATATGATAAGATGACTGAGATCAACACTTAAATGATGGTCTGAAGGCATCGTCGCGTTACAGAATAAATATATATGATAAGATGACTGAGATCAACACTTAAATGACGGTCTGAAGGCATCGTCGCGTTACAGAATAAATATATATGATAAGATGACTGAGATCAACACTTAAATGACGGCCTGAAGGCATCGTCGCGTTACAGAATAAATATATATGATAAGATGACTGAGATCAACACTTAAATGACGGTCTGAAGGCATCGTCGCGTTACAGAATAAATATATATGATAAGATGACTGAGATCAACACTTAAATGATGGTCTGAAGGCATCGTCGCGTTACAGAATAAATATATATGATAAGATGACTGAGATCAACACTTAAATGATGGTCTGAAGGCATCGTCGCGTACAGAATAAACATATTATAAGATGACTTGAGATCAACACTTAAATGACGGTCTGAAGGCATCGTCGCGTTACAGAATAAATATATATGATAAGATGACTGAGATCAACACTTAAATGACGGTCTGAAGGCATCGTCGCGTTACAGAATAAATATATATGATAAGATGACTTGAGATCAACACTTAAATGATGGTCTGAAGGCATCGTCGCGTTACAGAATAAATATATATGATAAGATGACTGAGATCAACACTTAAATGACGGTCTGAAGGCATCGTCGCGTTATAGAATAAATATATATGATAAGATGACTTGAGATCAACACTTAAATGACGGTCTGAAGGCATCGTCGCGTTACAGAATAAATATATATTATAAGATGACTTGAGATCAACACTTAAATGACGGTCTGAAGGCATCGTCGCGTTACAGAATAAATATATATGATAAGATGACTTGAGATCAACACTTAAATGATGGTCTGAAGGCATCGTCGCGTACAGAATAAATATATATGATAAGATGACTGAGATCAACACTTAAATGATGGTCTGAAGGCATCGTCGCGTTACAGAATAAATATATATGATAAGATGACTGAGATCAACACTTAAATGACGGCCTGAAGGCATCGTCGCGTTACAGAATAAATATATATGATAAGATGACTGAGATCAACACTTAAATGACGGTCTGAAGGCATCGTCGCGTACAGAATAAATATATATGATAAGATGACTTGAGATCAACACTTAAATGATGGTCTGAAGGCATCGTCGCGTACAGAATAAACATATATGATAAGATGACTTGAGATCAACACTTAAATGACGGTCTGAAGGCATCGTCGCGTTACAGAATAAATATATATGATAAGATGACTTGAGATCAACACTTAAATGATGGTCTGAAGGCATCGTCGCGTACAGAATAAATATATATGATAAGATGACTTGAGATCAACACTTAAATGACGGTCTGAAGGCATCGTCGCGTTACAGAATAAATATATATGATAAGATGACTTGAGATCAACACTTAAATGACGGTCTGAAGGCATCGTCGCGTTACAGAATAAATATATATGATAAGATGACTGAGATCAACACTTAAATGACGGCCTGAAGGCATCGTCGCGTTACAGAATAAATATATATGATAAGATGACTTGAGATCAACACTTAAATGACGGTCTGAAGGCATCGTCGCGTACAGAATAAATATATATGATAAGATGACTGAGATCAACACTTAAATGACGGTCTGAAGGCATCGTCGCGTTACAGAATAAACATATTATAAGATGACTTGAGATCAACACTTAAATGACGGTCTGAAGGCATCGTCGCGTTACAGAATAAATATATATGATAAGATGACTTGAGATCAACACTTAAATGACGGCCTGAAGGCATCGTCGCGTTACAGAATAAATATATATGATAAGATGACTGAGATCAACACTTAAATGATGGTCTGAAGGCATCGTCGCGTTACAGAATAAATATATATGATAAGATGACTGAGATCAACACTTAAATGACGGCCTGAAGGCATCGTCGCGTTACAGAATAAATATATATGATAAGATGACTGAGATCAACACTTAAATGACGGTCTGAAGGCATCGTCGCGTTACAGAATAAATATATATGATAAGATGACTTGAGATCAACACTTAAATGACGGTCTGAAGGCATCGTCGCGTTACAGAATAAATATATATGATAAGATGACTTGAGATCAACACTTAAATGATGGTCTGAAGGCATCGTCGCGTACAGAATAAATATATATGATAAGATGACTTGAGATCAACACTTAAATGACGGTCTGAAGGCATCGTCGCGTTACAGAATAAATATATATGATAAGATGACTTGAGATCAACACTTAAATGATGGTCTGAAGGCGTCGTCGCGTTACAGAATAAACATATTATAAGATGACTTGAGATCAACACTTAAATGATGGTCTGAAGGCATCGTCGCGTACAGAATAAATATATATGATAAGATGACTTGAGATCAACACTTAAATGATGGTCTGAAGGCATCGTCGCGTACAGAATAAATATATATGATAAGATGACTGAGATCAACACTTAAATGATGGTCTGAAGGCATCGTCGCGTTACAGAATAAATATATATGATAAGATGACTTGAGATCAACACTTAAATGACGGTCTGAAGGCATCGTCGCGTTACAGAATAAATATATATGATAAGATGACTTGAGATCAACACTTAAATGATGGTCTGAAGGCGTCGTCGCGTTACAGAATAAACATATTATAAGATGACTTGAGATCAACACTTAAATGATGGTCTGAAGGCATCGTCGCGTACAGAATAAATATATATGATAAGATGACTTGAGATCAACACTTAAATGATGGTCTGAAGGCATCGTCGCGTACAGAATAAATATATATGATAAGATGACTGAGATCAACACTTAAATGATGGTCTGAAGGCATCGTCGCGTTACAGAATAAATATATATGATAAGATGACTTGAGATCAACACTTAAATGACGGTCTGAAGGCATCGTCGCGTACAGAATAAATATATATGATAAGATGACTTGAGATCAACACTTAAATGATGGTCTGAAGGCATCGTCGCGTACAGAATAAATATATATGATAAGATGACTTGAGATCAACACTTAAATGACGGTCTGAAGGCATCGTCGCGTACAGAATAAATATATATGATAAGATGACTTGAGATCAACACTTAAATGATGGTCTGAAGGCATCGTCGCGTTACAGAATAAATATATATGATAAGATGACTTGAGATCAACACTTAAATGACGGCCTGAAGGCATCGTCGCGTTACAGAATAAATATATATGATAAGATGACTGAGATCAACACTTAAATGATGGTCTGAAGGCATCGTCGCGTTACAGAATAAATATATATGATAAGATGACTGAGATCAACACTTAAATGACGGCCTGAAGGCATCGTCGCGTTACAGAATAAATATATATGATAAGATGACTGAGATCAACACTTAAATGACGGTCTGAAGGCATCGTCGCGTTACAGAATAAATATATATGATAAGATGACTTGAGATCAACACTTAAATGACGGTCTGAAGGCATCGTCGCGTTACAGAATAAATATATATGATAAGATGACTTGAGATCAACACTTAAATGATGGTCTGAAGGCATCGTCGCGTACAGAATAAATATATATGATAAGATGACTTGAGATCAACACTTAAATGACGGTCTGAAGGCATCGTCGCGTTACAGAATAAATATATATGATAAGATGACTTGAGATCAACACTTAAATGATGGTCTGAAGGCGTCGTCGCGTTACAGAATAAACATATTATAAGATGACTTGAGATCAACACTTAAATGATGGTCTGAAGGCATCGTCGCGTTACAGAATAAATATATATGATAAGATGACTTGAGATCAACACTTAAATGACGGTCTGAAGGCATCGTCGCGTTACAGAATAAATATATATGATAAGATGACTTGAGATCAACACTTAAATGATGGTCTGAAGGCGTCGTCGCGTTACAGAATAAACATATTATAAGATGACTTGAGATCAACACTTAAATGATGGTCTGAAGGCATCGTCGCGTACAGAATAAATATATATGATAAGATGACTTGAGATCAACACTTAAATGATGGTCTGAAGGCATCGTCGCGTACAGAATAAATATATATGATAAGATGACTGAGATCAACACTTAAATGATGGTCTGAAGGCATCGTCGCGTTACAGAATAAATATATATGATAAGATGACTTGAGATCAACACTTAAATGACGGTCTGAAGGCATCGTCGCGTACAGAATAAATATATATGATAAGATGACTTGAGATCAACACTTAAATGATGGTCTGAAGGCATCGTCGCGTACAGAATAAATATATATGATAAGATGACTTGAGATCAACACTTAAATGACGGTCTGAAGGCATCGTCGCGTACAGAATAAATATATATGATAAGATGACTTGAGATCAACACTTAAATGATGGTCTGAAGGCATCGTCGCGTTACAGAATAAATATATATGATAAGATGACTTGAGATCAACACTTAAATGATGGTCTGAAGGCATCGTCGCGTACAGAATAAATATATATGATAAGATGACTTGAGATCAACACTTAAATGACGATCTGAAGGCATCGTCGCGTTACAGAATAAATATATATGATAAGATGACTTGAGATCAACACTTAAATGACGGTCTGAAGGCATCGTCGCATTACAGAATAAATATATATGATAAGATGACTTGAGATCAACACTTAAATGATGGTCTGAAGGCATCGTCGCGTACAGAATAAATATATATGATAAGATGACTTGAGATCAACACTTAAATGACGGTCTGAAGGCATCGTCGCGTTACAGAATAAATATATATGATAAGATGACTTGAGATCAACACTTAAATGACGGTCTGAAGGCATCGTCGCGTTACAGAATAAATATATATGATAAGATGACTTGAGATCAACACTTAAATGATGGTCTGAAGGCATCGTCGCGTACAGAATAAATATATATGATAAGATGACTGAGATCAACACTTAAATGACGGTCTGAAGGCATCGTCGCGTACAGAATAAATATATATGATAAGATGACTTGAGATCAACACTTAAATGATGGTCTGAAGGCGTCGTCGCGTTGCAGAATAAATAATATTATAAATATGATATAGTATTGTGCGATATATTGGGGCGAAACGAGTGAACAGATCCGGCTTTACGATCTCCCGGGGGGCAGACAGAGAAACAGTCAAGCGCGCCATCCTGCCGCGAGCGTGCAAATGGATTCGGTTCGTTAACTTACGTTACATGAGCGAGCTAACAGCTTTGGTTTTGCGCAAATTTTATTTCTTCGCGAAACGACAAGCAATACATCGTGCTCAGTAGAAACACATTTACAATGCATAATTTTATAAAAATTTGCTTACCGATGCAACTTATAAATCTGCAACCTGTCTGATATCCTTCACTCCTGGAGCGGTTGAACAATTTCGCGTTAAGCACCTCCCCAGTTTTTGAGCGCGGCTCAATTTGATGACACCTCAAGCGTTGATTGGTAGCGGCAGTTGTTGTTCCAGGAACAACATTAAAAAAGTTGGTCTGAGGACATCAGCCACTTGGCAAAATCAGGACGTGCAGCAAGCAATACAATCAAAGAATATCTCAAACAGCAAGATCGAGTTGAGCTAAATATTGCTGTGACAGGCCCGTCTGGTTCTGGAAAGTCCACATTTGTCAACGCTTTCAGAGGATTGGGGGATGAAGATGAAGACTCTGCTGAAACTGATGTTGTGGAGACTACCATGGAACCTAAAGCTTACCATCATCCAAAATACCAAAATGTGAAATTGTGGGATCTTCCTGGAATTGGAACACCAAACTTCAAAGCCGATGAGTACCTTAAAGATGTTCAGTTTGAACGCTATGATTTTTTCATCATCATTGCTTCAGAACGGTTCAGAGAATGCCACATCCAGCTCGCCAAGGAGATCATGAGAATGGGGAAGAAGTTTTACTTTGTTCGCTCCAAGATCGATCAAGACATTAATAATGAAAGCCATAAAAGAAACTTTGACCAAAAAAGGATCCTGGATAAAATTCGGGAGAACTGTATAAATGGTTGGTTAACAGTTAATTTCGTAACAGTTTTCGAATAAAATTTTTATTAATGATACTATAATGATTACTGTAACTCCTTTTCTCATTCTGTATAGGGCTAAAAGGAATAGGGATGGATGATCCTGCCATATTCTTGATCTCTGGCCATGATCTTAGCAAGTATGACTTCAATCTTCTGCAGGAGCAGATGGAGAAAGAGCTTCCACAGCATAAGAGACACGTGCTGATTCTGACTCTGCCAAATATCACACTGGATGTTAATGAGAAAAAGAAGGAAGCTTTAAAGAAAAACATATTCAAAGTAGCCTTAGTGTCTGCTGTTGTGGCAGCGGTTCCTGTTCCTGGTCTTTCGATTGCAGTAGATTTAAGCATTATAATGTATGAGGTAGGAAAGTACTGCAGTGTCTTTGGTCTGGATGAGAAATCTCTGAAGAACCTCTGTGAACAATCTGGGCAAAGCATGGAGACTCTGCAGGCACTGATTACCTCAGTTTGGTATAAAGGATATTTGACAGGTTCACTCTTAAGTGAACTGCGTGATGCAACACTTCTTGTATCTGAAGATGCTGTTGAGCGTGTTTTTAGCTTTATACCCATGATCGGCTCTGTGGTGGCAGGAGGACTCTCTTTTGCTACTGTCTATTTCATGCTAAACAAAGCACTAAATGATATAACAGAAGATGCCAGGAAAGTGCTAATGGCTGCATTTCAGACTTTATAATAAGGTTTTGTAGATATTGGAAGAAAAAACTTTATACTGTAAATGTTTGTAAATGTAGGTTAATTATAGCTGCTTTATGTCTTTAAAGCAATGTGCTCTAAAGTCAGTACTCTATCTCTTTCCAAAACAGACAATCTGAGTAATAATTGGCACACAAACATCTGAGTACATTTAGGCTTGTAGGCGTTGGCATAACTGCTGTGATGACTGGCCCCTTAAAATGCCAACCATGGTTTTAATTATATGCAATTTATATGCAATTTTCTCGGACAAAATTGCAATTTTTTAAGATGGAGTTTGTCTAATTTATTTTATTAGTTATTTTTTTATCATTTTAACCCTGCTTGTGTTTTGTAAAAACTAAATACTAAGTAAAAAACCTAATAATAAGGTTTTGTAGATATTGGAAGAAAAAACTTTATACTGTAAATGTTTGTTAATGTAGGTTAATTATAGCTGCTTTATGTCTTTAAAGCAATGTGCTCTAAAGTCAGTACTCTATCTCTTTCCAAAACAGACAATCTGAGTAATAATTGGCACACAAACATCTGAGTACATTTAGGCTTGTAGGCGTTGGCATAACTGCTGTGATGACTGGCCCCTTAAAATGCCAACCATGGTTTTAATTATATGCAATTTATATGCAATTTTCTCGGACAAAATTGCAATTTTTTAAGATGGAGTTTGTCTAATTTATTTTATTAGTTATTTTTTTATCATTTTAACCCTGCTTGTGTTTTGTAAAAACTAAATACCCTACTATGCAATTACAAAGACTATAATTGTGCAATTCAAGATTTGCAATTAAATTGGGATCTGTCATAAAAATTCCAAAGAAAATGATCATTATGCTGTGTGAAGTTATTTTTGTATTGTTCAATCATTCCATGATGGTGTAGGGGAAGCTATAAGAGTGAAATGTTTAATTTAGCTTAGAGCTATATATTGTAACAATGTTAATGTTGTTTAACACATGGGCGTCGGAACCATTATACGTGGGTGGGACAGGACCAATGATAATGGACCCACCCACTTTTTCTCTAATTTAGCGCATTTGTCTGTTCACTTATCAAAGCGCTGTTAGTCCAAATCCATTCCACTAGAGCAGGGATCCCTAACCTTTGCTATTTTTACACCGCAGACCCAATTACTTTTCATTTGCGATATCACAGAGTTGAACCGCTTCAGGTATTGTTATTATTTGCGAGGTACATTTGCAGATAATTCATAAAGTCATACCTCTGTTTAATCGATTGTGTTTTAGAATTACACATGCTCAAAACTCTTATGACAGCATGTTCCCGACGGATACCATAAAATAAAGTGATCTCATTTCCAGAATCTCACATTTATATTTCTCTAAGAGAGAGAAAGAGAGATTGGGTATAACAAATAAAAAAGGTATACAAAAGTTGTATCAGTTTACCTTCATTCGTTTTTCTTACCTTTTTTCCCCTCAAAATAAAAAATAAACATTGTAGCCTACTGTCAGCAGAGTAGAGAAAATAAATGACACAGATAGATAAATGAAACATGACATCTGTCATATTTGCAAAATATTAAAAGGGCTATTACCAGAATTTCGACCGCAATAGGCTACTGTCTTTAATTTAAAAAACGCAAATGTTCAGGCTAATTAAAAGGAAACATGAAAATGTAATCTATTGCAGTAAATGGGGGGGGGGTTATGTGGGGACCCACCCACTTTTCATTTGCTTCCGACGCCCATGGTTTAACATATATACATTGCAATTTACTTTATGATTTCCTAGTTTTTATTTTATTTTAGTGACCTGTTTGTTTAAAATAATGCATTCAAATTATAATTTGTAGGATGTTGTTGGATATTATCGTTTATGTCTGCATGGTAATATGGTATTTATTGAGGCGTAATATGGTTGGTATAACAATAATGACAGCTATGTTTTTAGCACACAACGTGTTGTTTTAGGATTTTCTTTTACTTTATTTGTTGTATTCTTTGTGTATTTTTTTGAAAATGTATTGTGGTCGGTATGAAATGGATTTGGGGCTGTGTGATTACCGTGATTTAAAAATAATAACTATCAATTGTCACTGATGACTGTCAAATATTTGTTTTGTTAGAATCCTTATTTGCATGTGAAAACATTACAGACTAGGGCATCATACTGTTAGATTTGTGCTTGTTTTGGACTGTATGATGAACCCAGAATCAAAAATTCGGCATTTTGTATTTAAATAAATATTAAGAATTCACAAAAATTGGCAAAAAGAAAGAGCATTTAAAAAATTTTATCTTGTTGTTTTCATGAATGTTGTTCTTCACATGTCACCTGTTACGTGTGCAGCTTTTAAAAAATGAACAAAGTCAGACTAGGTCAATATTTGCATAGTGTTATATGGCGATCCAGAGAAGTAAAAATGAAAGTAAATGGTATGGGTGGGTCTCTGGTTATATTTCTGTTCAGTAGGAGCTTTAGGTGCACACACTGCTTTTACTGAGAAACAAACACTTTACAATCAATCTTACGATCCAGAAAACATCTTAAAGTGTCACTTGTTCTGTAAATTTTTGTTCTCATATCAAAAAGCATACACAGATGATTATCACTTTAAAAAGTTGTGTAAAGTATAACAATAATCCCTCTCAATGTCCTTTTTAGATGGCTACATGTGATGATATTAAGAAAGTTACAAAGGAGGAGCTGAAAGAAGTTCAGGAAACTTTATCTACTCCAGATATTTCATTAGCAGAAAACAGAGCTGAACTTAATGAAGAGTATGTTATCATTAAACAAGAAGATCTGGAGGAAATTAAAGAGACCATATCCACTCTGGATCTGCCAACAGCAATTCAAAAACTCAAGAATTTTATTGACCAGGAAGATCGTGTCGAGTTAAATGTTGCTCTGACGGGGGAGTCTGGTTTTGGAAAGTCCTCATTTGTCAATGCTTTCAGGGGTTTAGGTGATGAAGATGAGGGCTCTGCCAAAACAGGTGTAGTGGAGACCACCAAGGAAACTGAAGTTTACCTTCATCCAACATACAAATTTAAAACAAAATTTTAATCTAAAACAAATTTTTTAAACCGGTATACCATCCAAAAAAACAACTAGTTACTCGTCACTTTTTGTCACAATCACTGATTATTAAAATTCAAAAATCCAATCATCTATGTACCCACGTGAAATTAACAACACAGGAAGCTAGCTCTTTTTAAACTCACCTACTTGCAGATTTTGCTAAATGATACTGCTTTATTTAATTACAGAAGTCATTGATGGATTCAGAGATTGCATTCATAACAAATGACATTTTTTAAGTCATAGGTCTGGGTGAGTATGAGACAAGCATCAAGCACTTTTGTTCTTTAAATTATTTAATGTAGTAAACAGAAAATGTTAAAAACTTTTGCTTAATGTTTAGTCAAGTGTATCTTATTTACATTTTGAATCATTTAAAAGCAGGGTGCATGATCTCTGAAGCCAATGATGACATTTGAAATCACCTAAGCAAATACACCTCTCTAACCCAATAGAATCTGGACCTTCTTTTGATATACCTGCCCCACACACGCAACCCAGGCAATGATGTTGGTTAGTAGACACGCCCCTTACTGCTGATTGGATACAAGTGTGTAGCCAGAGGTCTTTTCCAAAGTGTTTTTCAAAAATCATGCACCCCACTTTTAAACTTTTTTAGAAAATAATTTAAGTTTTTCTCTCTTTTTCTCTCTGTCTTTCTGTGTCTTGAACAGTTTGAGTAAATTTTGAGCCATTTGGAGGGAAGGCCCAAAGTTCAGTTCTAATCCTAATTTGCTATAAAGCAGGAGTTTGATAATAATTCAAATGTAATGTATGTTTTTGTCACAAGCCAGGGGCTGGCTACTAGTGATTAAGCCACGCCCCTTTTAAACTCCCACCTCGAGGAGGTCCCCAAGACCAACCCAATGACCAGACAACAACGAGTACAAGTAAGTATAAAATATCTTTTATTTATTTAAATAGTTAAAATATAGGGGAACTTGGGAAAGGGGAAATTAAAACTAAACTCAGGATCCGCCCTCCAGGGGGCCACGGCCAAATGAAGGACTGAGGGTGGGGGATTGTACGTGGGGGAACTGGCTCCTGCCTCGGTTTCCCTCTACCCGTGGCGCGCTCCTCTTCCTTCCTGGAGGCAGAATAAAACACAATGAGTGCTGGTATGGGTCTTTTTCTGTCGATGTACCTTTACGGCGGTGCGCCGCCTACTTCTCACAGGTCCTTGCTCGTTGACTCACTCGCCTTCCTTATTCTCTCTCTCTCTTCGCAGACTCCAACTGGGACACGAGGACACAGAGAATCAACTTCAAGACGTTCACTCACCTCTGCGCTGGTTACAGCTTCTAGGTAAGTATGGCTCTCTCCACAGCTCAATATCTCAATGTTCACGTTGGCTCTCTCTTTCTCTCCACAGACGGCTGCTGGGATACAGGGACACAGTAAATCGTTCTCAAGACGTTCGCTCACCTCTGCGCTGATTACAGCTTCTAGGTAAGTATGGCTCTCTCCACAGCTCAATATCTCAGCGTGCACGTTGGCTCTCTTTCTCTCCACAGACGGCTTCTGGGATACAGGGACACAGTAAATCGTTCTCAAGACGTTCGCTCACCTCTGCGCTGATTACAGCTTCTAGGTAAGTATGGCTCTCTCCACAGCTCAGTATCTCAGTGTTCACGTTGGCTCTCTTCACAGTTCAATCTCTCAGTGTTCACGTTGGCTCTCTTTCTCTCCACAGCTCTCACGACTCACTCACTTTCCTGTCAATCAGCAGACATAACAGGTTATATGAAAACTTACAGGGTGGCGAGCTTACGCTGGCTGGTTCTGCAATGCGGCGATTTAGCAATGATTTGTAATGGAGCGCCGGGGGCCAAGACCCTCTCGGCGAACTCGTTGATGGGCAGAGGGGCGGGAAAACCACGCCGGCACACCGGGTCGAGCGCTGCCCTTTCCTCGAGACCCGTTGGTCAATCGAAAACTGGACCGGGGCGCCCTTTCGTCGAGACCTCGGGCCAGCGGATCTTTTTCGCCTCTACTCTGTGATGATGAAAAGGACACAAGTAAGGTAACAATAGTAGGTGTAATACTCACACGCACTACCACTCGCACAGTTCTTCGCCGCCACTCTGTAATTCTGTGAAGACTGAAAACACACTACAGCATTATGATACAGGTATTCTCTAGCGCCGTTCTTTCCTCTTCGTCGTCCCGGGACGAGTGACTGAAAGCGGGGTTTCGTCAAACAAGGCACAGCACTCACACTGCAATACACGGCATTACACAGCACCACTTCAAGTGAAAATTTCCAAAGACTCACCCACCACGCTCAGTGCACACAATAGACACCCGTCCTCTTCCACTTCGCTCTGGGCGAGAATAGGGAGATGGTAGACGGCCTAGCTTTTGTTTGTTGTCGTCACTGTAGCTGCTTCCACACGAGACCTTCGGCTCGCCCACCACGCTGGTACAGGGGTAGGGCCGCTCGACCTCTCTTAAAAACACTCAACGATGTATAGATCAATATATGTACAAACACCTACTTCAAAGGATTTGATTACTCACAATCTCTGTCTCTCTTCGTCCTAGGTTGACTTCACGCTATGATAACTCCAGGTAACTAGACAGGGCACTTTCCAGCCACCAACACCACTTGTCCACAGATGTATACTCACAACGGTAAGTTTTTCCTCTTCTTCCGTTTCCCTCATCCAATGTCAGTGTCCGTCTAGTACTTCACCTATAAGGTCTTCGACATCCTTGTTTACATCGATCTATGATCTGAACATAGAGAGAGAGAGCAATACAGCGGTCCAAATATAGCGTCTCCGGCGAGCCCAACTCGGCGCTACAATACACACCAGCACAACAGCGGATAACATCAGCCAAGACTATGGTTTAACTTGTCTTTAAATACTCCCCTGGGTGTTGTTCTCCTCCAATCACCCGGCGCTCCTCTTAATAGCTCCCAGCTGTGTGTACTTTGGCTGATTACAGCGTTCGCGACGCCACCGGATGTCCGGTGTTTTCTCTTACCGGTCCGGGCGGAAATATCCGGGCGGAACCAAAACTTCCCAATTTTTGGTTCCGCCTAAAAGATCGTCACTCCTGTGACATCCTCCCTCACCAATGCATTCTAGTCCCTAGAATGCCTCGGCGTTGTCCACTCACCGTACCGGGCAGGGGGGCGTCCTCGACTCTCCCGTTGGGAACGCCTTACGGGTGAATCGGGCTCGGCTGGCTCGGGTACTACCTCTGGTTGCATCTGGGCCGCCGGGGGCTCAACCGGCTCAGGTGCCAGCTCAGGCTGCATCTGGGCCACTGGGGGTTCAACTGGCTCGGGTGCCATCTCTGGCTGCCTCTGGGCGGCCGGGGGTAGCGCTACCATGGGTCTCCCTGGTACCACAGCCCATCCTTCCATCCAGGGGGCCTCCGGTACTGGCTCGGCGGGCCCCTCCATCACGGCCGCAGGGTAGTTCGGACAAGGGCGAAGCATATTACGGTGTACCACACGTTCGGGGCCAGGTTTTCCCTCGGGCCGGATAGTGTACACCGGTTGTCCCGGCCTCTGCTGCTTGCAGACCACATACGGGATAGCCTCCCAGCGGTCGCTTAGCTTGCCCTTTCCCTGTCGCCGGTTATCTCTCGCCAGGACCCTCTCACCTGGTAACAGGGGGGCATCTCGGGCAGTCCGATCATACAGCCGTTTGTTCCTTTCTCCTACGTCTGTATTCTCCTCGACACCTGTTCATACGCAAAGTGTAAGCGCTGGTGATGGCGCCCCACCCACTCCGTCACACTCACTTCTTCCCGGTCTGCTGCCACTCCCAAGACCAGGTCAGTGGGCATTCGCACATGCCTGCCGAACATCAGGTAAGTAGGGGCATACCCCGTTGTGCTATGAACACTGTTATTATATGCTTGCAAAAGGCTCGGTAAAGCACTCACCCAATCTCTCTGCTGCTGTTGGTCTAAGGTCCCCAGTAGCCCTAATAGGGTCTGATTAAACCTCTCACAGCTTCCATTTCCCTGGGGATGATACGACGTTGTATGGGTCTTCGTGCATCCATACAACTGGCACAACTCACGGATTACCTTGGACTCAAAATTCGCCCCTTGGTCGGAGTGCAGGAACTCGGGGCATCCAAATGTCTGAAAAACATGGCGCCATAAAGCTGTGGCGGTGGTATTGGCTGTCTGATCGAGCGTCGGAACTGCCCAGGCGTATTTGGTAAACAGATCGGTGATTACCAGAATGTTTTGATAACGGTCCTGAGGGCGGCCCAGCGTCAGGAAGTCCATTGCCATTATGTGGAGGGGGGCTTTCGCATGAATGGGTACCATCGGTGCTCGGGCCTCTCGTCTAGACTTAAACAGCATGCACCGGGGGCAAGCTTGAATTAGTTTGTGCACAGACGCCTCCAGCCCCGGCCAGTAGAAGAATCTACGTAGTAGAGATACGGTTCTCTCCTGTCCCTGGTGTCCCAACTGGTCATGATAGACTGAGACCAATGCATTTACCTGGTCGGCGGGCACCACAATCTGGCACACTTCTTCTCCCAATTTCGGATCGCGGGTCTTCCGGCAAAGCACCCCCTCCTGTAGCTCCAGCTTTTCCCACTGTCCCAGTAACCTTCTCCCAGTCTCCGTCTGGGCTAGTCTTTCCGCCGGCGTGGGCCGTTGGCCCTGTTCCACCCACACCTTCACCTGGCGCACGTCCCGGTCCTGGGCCTGCCTCTCTATCCATCGGCGGGGGTCCCACCCCCAGTTCCCTGGTACGGCCTCCTTCTGACCTCCTGGCGCTTCCACGGCCCCTATCATGTAGCCCTCTTCGTGGCTATCCTCCCTTCGATACCCCTGGCGTCTAGGGCTCTTTGCCTCCGGCAATCTCGAGAGGACGTCCGCGTTCGTATGCTCTCGTCCGGGCCGATACTGCAATTTGTAGTTGAAGTTGGCCAGCTGAGCCACCCATCGCTGTTCCACGGCCCCCAACTTCGCCGTCTGTAAGTGCACTAGAGGGTTATTGTCTGTAATAACTGTTACCTCAGCTCCCCAAAGGTAGTCCTTGAACTTTTCGCTCAGGGCCCACTTCAGGGCCAGCAGTTCCAGCTTAAAGGAGCTGTAATTGGCGTCGTTCCTCTCTGCCGGATGGAGGCTTCGGCTCGCATAGGCGATCACCCGCTCAGTTCCTTCTTGTCTTTGGGCCAGTACCGCCCCCAGTCCCAGGTTGCTCGCGTCTGTATACAAGACAAAAGGTTTAGAGAAGTCAGCGTACGCCAAGATGGGGGCCTGTAACAACTCCTGCTTCAGCCTCTGAAAAGCCATCTCACAATCATCATCCCAGCTAATAGAGGGCGATCCACGGCCCCGGCTTCGTCCCGTGCCAACCAGCAACTGGTTAAGAGGCTTGGCAATCTTGGAGAAATCTTTAATAAATCGTCTGTAATATCCCACGAACCCCAAAAAGGATCGTACTTGCCTCACAGTCTTAGGCGCATTCCATTCCTTTACTGCAGAGACTTTCTCGGGGTCCACGGCCACCCCCGCTGCACTGACCACATGGCCCAGGAACTTCACTTCTCGCCGCAGCAGGTGGCATTTGTCCGGCTGCAGTTTCAGCCCGTATCTTTCCATGGCTCGAAAGACTTCCTCTAGGTGCCGGAGGTGGGAATCGAAATCTGGGGAATACACAATCACATCATCCAAATATACCAATACCGACTCCATCAACTGACCTCCAAGGCAGCGTTGCATCAAGCGTTGGAAGGTGGCTGGAGCGTTGCAGAGTCCGAAAGGCATCCGGTCCCATTCGAACAATCCGAATGGGGTCGTGAAGGCCGTCTTCTCCCGGTCTACCTCGGCTACCTGGACCTGCCAGTATCCACTGGCCAGATCTAAGGTGGAATACCAGGCTGACTGCGTGAGGCTAGCAAGGGAGTCTTCAATTCGTGGTAAAGGGAAAGCATCTTTCTTTGTTACCAGGTTCAGCTTGCGATAGTCCACACAGAACCTCCAGGCTCCCGTCTTCTTTTGTACGAGCACGATGGGGGCCGCCCAGGGGCTACTACTCTCTCTGACGATGCCCCGGCCCAACATGCCCTGCAGAAGTGTACGTACTTCCGCATATAAGGTAGGTGGGATCGGCCGATACCTCTCCCTGCTTGGCCCCGCATCCCCAGTGGGGATGTGGTGTTCCACCACCCGGGTGCACCCATAGTCCTCATCATGCCTTGCGAACACATGTTGCCACTTCCGAAGGAGTGCCTGCAGTTTCTGTGTCTGTACCTGTCCCAGGTCATCCCCTTGCAGTGACTCTCCCGCCAGATGTTTCGGCACACCTCCCCCCTGGTTACTCGCCGGGGCATCCATCTGGGTCAGGGCCACCTCGATCACAGTGGGGCACACCTGACGAAAACTGACGTCCCTTTCTTCTCTCACCTGGTGAGGCGTGACCATCGTCAGCCGGGCCAGTCTTTGGTGTCGATATAATTGGACTGCATAGGGGTGCTCATTTCTCACTCTCACAGGGATCCTTCCCCGGTAAACCGCCGCTAGTCCCCGTGCCACCTCCACTTGTGGACAATCCGTGTGTGGCTCTACCAACACCCACTCCTCTGGGTTCGCTTCCCGAAGGGGCACTCTTGCCCATATGATAGCTTCACTCCTAGGGGGAATAGACAAAGCAAAACGACACATTACTCTTCCCACTTCCTCCCGATCTCTACGAACCTGGTTCATTTGGACCCGGCGGCAGTCGGCCACTACGCGCTCCCACTTGGGCCTCTCGGCAGGTGAGATCCTTGGACCAGGCCTAGCCTGAAATATCTCCTCCCAGCACTCAGAGAGGACGTTCATGCCCAATAGGGCTCTGTGGGTGCCTAAACACCTATCCTCCACAATGACCACACCTTTTTGGGGGACGACTACCCCATGCACTTCCAGATCCGTTAGGCGATAGCCAATGTAGGGGATTTCCAGGCCGTTAGCGCCCTTCAACGTCAACCAGGGGGCCTCTGCTCCTTGTACTCCTTCCCGTCCGAATATCTCCTTGGAGAGGCTTTCTGCAAACATCGTTACCTGTGAGCCCGTGTCTACCAGGCACTGAATTCACTTGCCACACACTTTTACTTCTGCCACCGGGCTATGCCCGATCATCTGTTGCCTTGAACTGTTCCTTCTTCCCGGGTCTTCTCGAGGGGTCCCGGCCACACGACCCACTGTGGCCGGTCGTCCTAAAAACCCCCTTCAGATGCCCTGCGAGGCCCACACTGACGACTGTAATGCCCGGCCTCACCACAACGATTGCAAATTGGTCGCCCCTGGTCATCCCATTCGAAACAGGGCCGATTGTAGCGGTTTGGGCGTCCCGGCGGCTCTCGGCTCCTCTTCGAGTATACTCGCTCTCGGGGTGCCGGCCTTGGCTCCTCCCGCGCCCTACCTTGGCGCAGCTCTCCCAGAAGAGTTTTAGATAGTTCTGACATCTGCTCCCGGACATCCTTCAACAGTTCTACTTTTAGAGCCTGCTTCCAATCCGTGCGCTCTGGTGGTGGTGGCACGCCTTCGTTCACAGCCGCACATACTGGGGTCTCACCCACCTCGACCTCGTCGCCCTCCAAGGCTAGCGCCTCCTTCCTTAGATCTTCAAATGTGAGGTCGGGGTCTCTCCGAAACTGGACCCTCAAACTCTGTCTCACGGGGCCCTCTTTCATCCCCAGAAGGAATTGGTCGCGCAGCAAAGTCTCTCCATCTCCCAATCCATGATCGCGGCGGGCCTGCAGCCGGGTGAACTGCTCTCGCAGTCTCAGGGCAAAAGCTCTAATGGGTTGTCGGGGGCCTTGTTTACTATTAAAGAATTGGGAACGGAGGACGGCTACGGGGGTGTGGTCACCATATTGTTCGGTAAGGAACTGAAATATAGTTTGGGCACTAGCTCGGACGGCTTCAGGGGCGGCCTGTACTTCTCGCCGCGCTTCTCCCTCTAGGGAATTTAACACGAACTGGAGCCGCTGGGCGACACCAAGGCCTTGCAGATCGGCTAGATACTCCAACTGGGCCTTCCACTCCGTTAGTCGTACTCCCGACTCTGTCCCTCCATACTTTTGAACCCAAGGGCTGCCCATAAAGACAGGCACCGCACGGGGTTGGGCTGCGGGCCCCGCGTTGTCGGTCATTGGGCTAGTCTGGTTACTCAACTCGAGGTGGGGCCCTGCCGACTACGCCAAAATCTGTCACAAGCCAGGGGCTGGCTACTAGTGATTAAGCCACGCCCCTTTTAAACTCTCACCTCGAGGAGGTCCCCAAGACCAACCCAATGACCAGACAACAACGAGTACAAGTAAGTATAAAATATCTTTTATTTATTTAAATAGTTAAAATATAGGGGAACTTGGGAAAGGGGAAATTAAAACTAAACTCAGGATCCGCCCTCCAGGGGGCCACGGCCAAATGAAGGACTGAGGGTGGGGGATTGTACGTGGGGGAACTGGCTCCTGCCTCGGTTTCCCTCTACCCGTGGCGCGCTCCTCTTCCTTCCTGGAGGCAGAATAAAACACAATGAGTGCTGGTATGGGTCTTTTTCTGTCGATGTACCTTTACGGCGGTGCGCCGCCTACTTCTCACAGGTCCTTGCTCGTTGACTCACTCGCCTTCCTTATTCTCTCTCTCTCTTCGCAGACTCCAACTGGGACACGAGGACACAGAGAATCAACTTCAAGACGTTCACTCACCTCTGCGCTGGTTACAGCTTCTAGGTAAGTATGGCTCTCTCCACAGCTCAATATCTCAATGTTCACGTTGGCTCTCTCTTTCTCTCCACAGACGGCTGCTGGGATACAGGGACACAGTAAATCGTTCTCAAGACGTTCGCTCACCTCTGCGCTGATTACAGCTTCTAGGTAAGTATGGCTCTCTCCACAGCTCAATATCTCAGCGTGCACGTTGGCTCTCTTTCTCTCCACAGACGGCTGCTGGGATACAGGGACACAGTAAATCGTTCTCAAGACGTTCGCTCACCTCTGCGCTGATTACAGCTTCTAGGTAAGTATGGCTCTCTCCACAGCTCAGTATCTCAGTGTTCACGTTGGCTCTCTTCACAGTTCAATCTCTCAGTGTTCACGTTGGCTCTCTTTCTCTCCACAGCTCTCACGACTCACTCACTTTCCTGTCAATCAGCAGACATAACAGGTTATATGAAAACTTACAGGGTGGCGAGCTTATGCTGGCTGGTTCTGCAATGCGGCGATTTAGCAATGATTTGTAATGGAGCGCCGGGGGCCAAGACCCTCTCGGCGAACTCGTTGATGGGCAGAGGGGCGGGAAAACCACGCCGGCACACCGGGTCGAGCGCTGCCCTTTCCTCGAGACCCGTTGGTCAATCGAAAACTGGACCGGGGCGCCCTCTCGTCGAGACCTCGGGCCAGCGGATCTTTTTCGCCTCTACTCTGTGATGATGAAAAGGACACAAGTAAGGTAACAATAGTAGGTGTAATACTCACACGCACTACCACTCGCACAGTTCTTCGCCGCCACTCTGTAATTCTGTGAAGACTGAAAACACACTACAGCATTATGATACAGGTATTCTCTAGCGCCGTTCTTTCCTCTTCGTCGTCCCGGGACGAGTGACTGAAAGCGGGGTTTCGTCAAACAAGGCACAGCACTCACACTGCAATACACGGCATTACACAGCACCACTTCAAGTGAAAATTTCCAAAGACTCACCCACCACGCTCAGTGCACACAATAGACACCCGTCCTCTTCCACTTCGCTCTGGGCGAGAATAGGGAGATGGTAGACGGCCTAGCTTTTGTTTGTTGTCGTCACTGTAGCTGCTTCCACACGAGACCTTCGGCTCGCCCACCACGCTGGTACAGGGGTAGGGCCGCTCGACCTCTCTTAAAAACACTCAACGATGTATAGATCAATATATGTACAAACACCTACTTCAAAGGATTTGATTACTCACAATCTCTGTCTCTCTTCGTCCTAGGTTGACTTCACGCTATGATAACTCCAGGTAACTAGACAGGGCGCTTTCCAGCCACCAACACCACTTGTCCACAGATGTATACTCACAACGGTAAGTTTTTCCTCTTCTTCCGTTTCCCTCATCCAATGTCAGTGTCCGTCTAGTACTTCACCTATAAGGTCTTCGACATCCTTGTTTACATCGATCTATGATCTGAACATAGAGAGAGAGAGCAATACAGCGGTCCAAATATAGCGTCTCCGGCGAGCCCAACTCGGCGCTACAATACACACCAGCACAACAGCGGATAACATCAGCCAAGACTATGGTTTAACTTGTCTTTAAATACTCCCCTGGGTGTTGTTCTCCTCCAATCACCCGGCGCTCCTCTTAATAGCTCCCAGCTGTGTGTACTTTGGCTGATTACAGCGTTCGCGACGCCACCGGATGTCCGGTGTTTTCTCTTACCGGTCCGGGCGGAAACATCCGGGCGGAACCAAAACTTCCCAATTTTTGGTTCCGCCTAAAAGATCGTCACTCCTGTGACATTTTAACATAAAGATACCAGCACAGTCTTTTAATATTGTTGTCCTCCTTCTAATGACCATGTTACTGTATAAGAAAGTGGTATGGCGTAACACCATTTATATAAAAAACATTTTTTTTTTAATTATTTAATGTGCCAGCCAATAAAACAGAGGTGCGATGCAAAATAAGATGGTTTATTTACAGTGAAATTTTTAGTAAACAAAGTGTGGGTGCTATTTACAGTATTTAAAGGTATCGGGAATAACAAAACACATAGAAAGGGGGAGGAGAAGAGGGACGCTAGCGGTTCTATAACAAAGAAATAAACAAAATAAGTCTAGCTCACGAATCTTCCCTCTCTTAAAAAAGTATGATATTACAAAATGAAAACACATTTTTTGTCCAGCTTTTCCATAAATGTTGATCTTATGCCATTGACATTAACAAATGAACAGCAAATCAAACAGCCATTAATAATCCCAGAAACGTTATTATTGTCACTAATTTGACAGCAAACTCTAGTGGACACTTTAGGGAAATACATGAGTGTACAAGTATTTATTGCAAGCATGTGGTGCATGTGGTGTGTAATATATGCTTAATGCTCACTGAGCACTTTATTAGGAACAACTGCACACATAAGAATATCTAAACATCCAGTTGTGTGAAAACAATGCATTGGTTAAATGTACCGATCAGACCCAGGAGCTTCAGCCACAGTGGGGGGAAATGTCATTGTAGGGACTAAAGCTACTGGAGACAGCAGATACTCGATTTCAGTTCAATTTTATTTATATTGCACTTTTCACAATTGTTTAATTGTTTCAAAACAGCTTTATATTAATATGAACACTGCTTAAAAAGATATGAATGTGCAGCAGATAAATCTGCAGAAATTGTGTGATGCAATTATGTCAACATGGACCAAAACCCTTAAAGCAGACATATCATGCTTTTAAATCTGTCCTTTTTACATATAAATCATCTATTTGTTGGTTTTTATAAAGCGAAACTGCAATGCTTGGGTCTGAATTCCTCATTATTATAGCTCCACAGGCCCCCTTTCTACCCCTTTTCTGATGTGCATCTGAGAGCAACTCGTTTTGGTACTGTCTTTTTAAATGCACGTCATACCCTGCCCCCTCTCCAGGTTGCAGAGGTGACACTCGGTTAAACTCCACCCCGTTCGGCCATTTTTGTAGTTTTATAGCAGAGATACGATTATCTAGCGGCACAGAAACTTTTTATTTACTCGTTATTCACAAAATGTCAACAACGGAAGACTTGTCCATCCAGCCTTATATGTTCGCGCCAGAGTCGGAAATGGAGCGAGATGAAAATTAAGACGACAAACCTGCAGAACAACGTCTTCATATGGAGGTATCGCAATTGTGTGTTAATGCCGGCTGTCTTATTTCAGAATATTAACAATTATATAGTTGACTATTATTCTTAGTTAATTGTAAGTTGTTGTAATATGCTATAACTTAATCCCGGGTTGATGACCACATGCGACATCCGCAGGCTGCAGCCTTCGGATTGAGAAACAACACTGCTAAACCGTGACCACCGTGTACTTTACTGTTTTTAAAGTTATTTACAGCTTACCGAAGTGCTCTGCTCGTCGTCTCCAAAGATAGAAGTAATTGACCCCTCAATCAGACGAAGTCTATTGGCAAATCCTACTTTATACTGGTGGAGGTTGGTGAAATAGTTATCCTTGAAGTGCTTCGCGCACTAAAAAATGACATTTCTGTGAAAAATAAAACTCAACCAGGCACAGGTTCAACAACCAAACATTTTGATTTACTCTCTCATAACTTCTGCATCCTTGAGCTTGGATTACAATATCGCAGCGAGAAATAGAAAATGGCGGATTGCTCATAGTGTTGGGCAGGGAGTCGATGTCCTTATTTGGCAGTTCAGCTGCAAATACTGTGACGTAATTGTTCAAAAAACGTAATAGATAATAGAAAAATCAGAACAGGTTGGAAAATATGACCAAAACAGAATATAAAGATATCAACAAAGCACCTGAAGAGACTAATTTCAACTTTTATGTACTTCTAAACACCACAAATATACAACAAAATGCATTTAAGAGCTAAGAAAGTGGATTTAGCATGATATGTCTCCTTTAAAGGAACATTTCCAACTTCTTGTGGAAAACAACATGTGAATATTTCCTTGTTTGTAATTGATGGTTACTATGGTGATTGGTTCATAAGTGAAATTGAAAGTAAAAGGTAACAGCTCGACGCACCCTCAGGAAGTTCATACCTAGAAGAATTTGGTAACAAAGAAAATAGTATATGCCCACTGGTTTTACATCTAAGATTGCAGGGCAACGTTTTTTTTACCTATTTACTTCTAATCTGAACAGGGAAACAGCCGCATTTGACGCTTTTGTTCTGTACTGTGATTTATTGCAGTGTTTCCTGCTCTATATTTCAAAGGTAAGAATGTTAAATTCTATCAGACCTTTATTATGGTATTTAGCCACTTATATTTTCCTAGTTCAGTGTGGTTTTTGATACTTTAGGCACTTTGTAAAATATATATGTCAAAATTTAGTGTGGGGTAGAAGTCTCAAGACATTTCACTTTTGTTGCTGTGTGATAGTTTTAGATGTTCAACAACAGAGGCAATCATATATAGCGAATGGAGGGGTTACGGAATAGGTTTGTTTAAAACAACCAATCATCATTATTTTAAAAAGGTTTCAAAAAGACAGACAACATACATCACACATGCATAAATGTATTTACAGCCAAGACCTAAAAGAGTTTTTATATGGTCTTATCAAAGACATTCCTTGCGTCTCTCTAGGATTATTCACACCTTATCAGCTCTATGTTGAGCTTCAAAAGGGGTCGTAAACAAGATTTCTGGGATGCTTTCGGGGGAGTTCGAACCTACTGGGTTGATATCAAGAGTAGTTATGGTATCATAATGCAACCGTGAATCAGATCCAACAGTCATGGCACCCCAGCCAGACGTTACACATATTTATGTTTTATGTTAAACATTTAGCCTACTTTAATAATAAATATGTAATAATAATAAAAATGAAATGCCCAGATAATCAATCAATCAAAAAATAATAATTTTTTATCTATGCACCTTAACAACTGAAACATTCTTTTTCTCTCAGATGGATTCATTTGATGATTACAGTATTATAACAGAGGAAGAAATTAAAGAACTTAAAGAATCCATATCTAATCAGGATATTACATCAGCAACAAAAACAATCAAAGAATATCTCGAACAGCAAGATCGAGTTGAGCTAAATATTGCTGTGACAGGAGAGTCTGGTTCTGGAAAGTCCAGATTTGTCAATGCTTTCAGGGGTTTAGGGGATGAAGATGAAGACTCTGCTGAAACCGGTGTAGTGGAGACTACCATGGAACCTAAAGCTTACCATCATCCAAAATACCAAAATGTGAAACTGTGGGATCTTCCTGGAATTGGAACACCAAACTTTAAAGCCGATGAGTACCTTAAACAAGTTCAATTTGAACGCTATGATTTTTTCATCATCATTGCTTCAGAACGGTTCAGAGAATGCCACATCCAGCTCGCCAAGGAGATCATGAGAATGGAGAAGAAGTTTTACTTTGTTCGCTCCAAGATCGATCAAGACATTAATAATGAAAGCCACAAAAGAAACTTTGACCAGAAAAAGATCCTGGATCAAATTCGGGAGAACTGTATAAATGGTTGTTGTTGTTGTTTTAATTACATAATTCTTTCCACTTTTCCAAAGAAAATGTCATACTTATATTCCTAAGCACAAAACTAATTTGCTAATTGAATAATAAAAATTATAATGATTCATGTCTTTTCTCACTCTGTATAGGACTAAAGGGAATAGGTGGGATGGATGATCCTGTCGTATTCTTGATCTCTGGCCGTGAGCTTAGCAAGTATGACTTCAATCTTCTGCAGGAGCAGATGGAGAACGAGCTTCCACAGCATAAGAGACACGTGCTGATTCTGAGTCTGCCAAACATTACACTAGAGGTTAATGAGAAAAAAAAGAAAGCTTTAAAGAAACACATTGTCAAAGTAGCTTTAGTGTCTGGTGGTGTGGCAGCGGTTCCTGTTCCTGGTCTTTCGATTGCAGTAGATTTAAGCATCCTAGCATATGAAATAAATAAGTACTGCAGTACCTTTGGTCTGGATAAGAAATCTTTGAAGAAGCTCTGTAAACAATCTGGGCAAAGCCTAAAGACTATTGAGAGTCTGATAACCTCAGTTTGGTATAAAGGATCTATTACAGGTATGATTTTAACCCAGCTACGCCTTGCAGCACTTTTTGTAACAGGAGAAGTTGCAGAGCGCATTTTTAGCTATATACCAATAATAGGCTCTGTGGTGGCGGGGGGAATCTCCTTTGTTACTGTCTATTACATGCTAAACAAAGCACTGAATAACATAGCAGAAGATGCCAGAAAAGTGCTAATTGCTGCGGTAAATACTTCAGAGTAATTACAAATGTGTTATATAAAAGACAATTATATTTCTTGGTTAAGTCTTCTGATTGTATTGTCTTTATATTATTCTTTTAGGTATTAAGAACAAGGGGAGTTAAATATGGTATTAATATTTCTGTTAATGTGTGTTAACCTTGATGGTGAAGCCGTGAGGTGCCAATTTTTTATCCTCTGAAAACAGATGTAATCTGATTATTGTTACTATATACTGAACATTTTCTATAGTGTGTTTGTTCAAATAAATGTATAAATGTAATTCATGTAAAGCCGATAGAGACAAATTGTGTAATCACTTCTGCTCAGGAGAACTGTGAAAACACTTCTCTTGCTGTGAACTTTTTTAATGAAACCGGAAACTGAGTATTGAGTATTTTGAGTATTGTCTTTATCAGGATCATTTCCCTGACAGTAGTTAAATGCTCTAATGTATAAAACAAACATTAAAAGTGTCTGCAAAAAATTTCCATTAATTTGGGTTGTATTTGTCATAATTCTAAGGAAGGGTTCAAAATTAAAAGTGAGAGTTAATAATATAGTGTTGTGAAAAGCTATTTTGTATTGTTGTCTATGTAACAATTCTGATCCAGGCGTATTGTGAAATATCTATTTTAGGTTAGTCCTGCATACAAAACAGTAATAGCACAATTATATTGTTACCAATTTGACATGCGAATTTAACATACGAATGCTAATGGTACAATATATATGATGGTTTTTAATTTACAATTTTATTATGTTTCGGAATCTTTTTGTTGTTAAAGGTGCCCTTCCTCTGTCGTTTTTATTGTTTTATACTGTTGTCTGAGGTGTACTCATGCCATTCGTGTGGTTTTTACATCCAAAAACATCAAAAGCAATAAGTAATAGGCCATTTTGTACCCTGGTTTTGAGGCTGGCTCGAGAAATGATCTGTTTTGATGGGCCAGCCGCCAGCCGCATTGACGACTTGGAAGTAAACGCCCACTGCTGTGATTGGATAACAGTTTTTCGTAGTCAAACTAACTTTCAATACTCTTTTAATGTCATGTGTAATCAGTTTACTGTTAAGTAAGTGTCTTAAGACACTTGTCTTAAGACACAGTGTCTTTCTTACACGCACATTTTATCTTGAACACTTTCAAAGCGTGCGCGCACACACACACACACACACACACAAGTTTTTTATTGTAAACCCTTTCAATGCGTGTGTAGCAGTGCGTGCACACACACATGTGTGTCTTTTATCAAAGCTTTGTTGAGTGTTGGATCTTTCAAACCCAACTTGCCTAAATTACAATATACAATACAGTAAGCAGGGATCAGAATCTAAATCGCGGGTGGTAATTCCTTATCACTAACTTTGTATATTTCTTTCGTTATATTACAGTTGTGTTGTTAAGTGTTGCGTCATTTTTTAATGTTTTTAGTAAATTAAAACAGTCAAACATATGTGTTTAGACACGGATGTTACAACCAGGACATATCAAGCGATAACAAAGCAATAGTGAAACGTAGTAACTTACTGAAATGTTTTACTCACATAATACTGCTGTGCCATTCCTGTCAGATACAATATTGTTGGTATATGTGTGTTTTTTTCAGTTGCTTAAAACACAATAATGGCAAAAGTCTCTTAACACTGTGTTCAGCACAAACTGGGATACTATGTTATTTGATCAACATGTATGTACATGTTTGTATTTTTTAGAGAAAAATGTTTATGCATGGTTTCTGAAAAAGCTACATTTTTAAGTGACTGATATAAGTCCACAAAACTCATTCTTAACATGTTTTCCAAAGACTGAAAATCATTCTGCCTACTCATTCACATAAAACAATATATTGATTTATAATTTCAATGTGACGTTTTGGTTAGGAAGGCAATATGCAAGGAGGCTGGAAAGCTCTTGAATAATCTGTGATTGACAGCTGAGGAAACAAAAGACTTGCATAATGAGCCTTTAGGCTGTAATGTAAGAAGACGCCATTATTGTTACGTGTTTGTTTGTGAAAGCAACACAAAAGAAATGCCTTGTGATCCTGCATTAAATAAACTTGTGGAGTTTAAACTGTGCGGAGATATACGCGAATAAACAAGGTTTTAGATGTGATGTTTGCAATCACATCTTTTATAAGAATACCACAATGCGAGTCGAATATGAAGCCACTTACGTCTGGAGATAACTTTAGTAGTCATGCATTTTTCTGACGCGTCTCTGAAAGGCTTTCACTGAGGGAGAGAGAACTGAACGTGCATCATGTTATTTTCTTAATTTAGCGAAATCTAAGTCTCTTTGTGGAGAGAATGAAAAATAAAGAGTTTCCGGCGCCTGCTCCGCACGCGACCGCAGAGAGTTAAAGACATGTTTACTGATCGTTGAGACACTGCATAGTCATAATCATAGTCATAGTCAATTTTATTGTCATTCTACTGTATACATGTTTCCGTGTGCAACCATATACAAATATATATAACAACAACACCTGATACACACAATACATTCCAACAGTAACCCATACAGTACAGTAAAAACCAAAACAATTGTGCAACTCAAACATAAGAAAGTCATTATAATTTAAAGTTACTAAGCTCTTAGTCCTTCCTTGGGGGGTGGGGGATGAGCAAACAGCAATTTATGGCAACGGTATGATGACTGGCACCCTGGTGTTTAGGGCTCTTACAGCTTGAGGAAAAAAGTTATCGTAGAATCTTGCAGTGCAAGTCCTGATGCTGCATAACCTCCTACCAGATGGTAAAGGTGACAAACTATGGAGTGAATTTTGTGCCAGATTTATACAAACAAATCCAGCATTTTGCAAACAAACGCAATCTGCTTTGCTAAGCGAAAACTCGACATGCAAACAAATACATCTGCGCCATCTGCTGTTTTGGATTGCATGGTCCCATTTGTGAGAAAATCATGGTCACATTTGTGAAAAAATCATGGTCACATTTGTGAGAAAATCATGATCCCATTTGTGAAAAAATCATGGTCACATTTGTGAAAAAATCATGGTCACATTTTCAAAACACAGTACATATTTGTAACACCTCTGCATTTTCTCTCAAATTGCCTTTATTATTTGCAAAGCGTTTTCTGTTTGTTTGCGAGTCAAGTTTTCCCTTTGCAAAGCAGATTGAGTTTGTTTGCAAAATGCTGGATTTGTTTGTAAAATTCGGACACAAAATTCGCTCCATAACAAACACACTATGTGAGGGATGGGAGGGGTCCTTTATGATGGCAGAAGCTCTGTGCACACAGCGTGACGTAAAGATGTCTTGGATGGGTGGTAGAGAGACCCCTATAATCTGCATAATCTAAAGTATGAACATACGTTTGCTTTGCCCCTGGCCCCCACATGTGTCACTCAAAGCTGTGGGCGGGGCTACAAAAGCAGTCCTTGCAATTTGACTTTTAAGGTGGGGATAAAAATCTCATTGATGTCACACGTTTTAACTTCTGAAGCTCTTATATAAAGAAATATCAAGTTAAAATTGATTTTTTTTTTGCTTCACTGCCCCTTTAAGAAGAATTATAGCTTGACAGTATAGCAGAATCATTTTCAGTGCGAAATATAAGCCTTTTTATAAGGCTTAACACTTTTACAAGCAAATTGCAATGTCCAATCAGCATTTCTAAATGTTACTTTATCAAAAAAAAATCTTATTTAATCTAATCTAATTTAAAAACATCTAGAATAGGAATATAGACACGCTGTAAAAAATTCTTTGCTGCCTTTTTTGTTTAATCAACTAAGATTTACAAGTCATTTTGACTTAATATTATTTATCTTGACTAGATAAATTTGTTTTGCTGTGAAAAGCTCTTATAGCTCTTACAACTTATAAAATGAGGTTAAGTCAACCTCATTTTATAAGTTGTAGCAACTAATAATAGTAAGATAAAATGACAGATGGGGTAAGGACAGATGAGACAAAGAGCCGGAAGTATCAAGACAAGTTATTGATTTGTGTTTTAGCCAACGTTTAAATGTGATTTTTTTCTTACAAAAAAAGCTGATGATTCATGTCTTTTCTCATTTTTGTATAGAGCTGAAAGGAATAGATGGAATAGATGATCCTGTTGTATTTTTGATTGCTGTCCGTTATCTTAGCAAGAATGACTTTAATCTTCTGCCGGGGCAGATGGAGAAAGAGCTTTCACAGCATAAACATCAAGGGCTGATTCTGAATCTGCCAAATATCTAGCCTGACGTTGTCATACTCAATTCTAGTCAGAATTTGAGTCGGATACCGCTCCATTGAGCTATAATTATGAGGCGTGTCTCAACCGAAAAATGCCTCTGCACTCAATTGGATAGACCTACGACCCAGAGCAACGGAGTGTGTAATGTATGTTGAAATGTCGTCTTTTGTAGCCTGACCGAACTGCTAGTTATTTCGCTACAATGACACTAACATCATTGTGATTATACTAAGTCTGAGTTAGCGAATGTGTCATGATTTCGGTCTTATTGGCCGCTTTGTCTTTGTTTCACCATGTGTTGTGTTGTGTTTGTGTTTTGACAGCTCCACACGTGCGCGCCTTCCACCTGGTGACCTCATTATCTCCGACTCTTCTCACTGGCGTCCCACACCTGATCCTTATTATTTGCCCATCCGGTTTGATTTAAATTCCCCTCGTTTCCTCTGTTATTTGCAATTTCGTCTTAGTGTGTTCGTGCCCGCTAGCTCTGTCTAGTTCTTGTCTTGTCTAGCTCTTGTCTTGTCAAGCTTTAATATTTGGATTATTCACCGTGCTCTCTGCTGCCTTTGCCCCTTTAGATTCCCCGCCCCGCTGTCAGTCTCCCGCGATTGGGGTGGCAACCGTCAAGCCTTTGTGAACTCTCTGTCAGTGGACTCTCCGAGCGCCTTTCTACACTTTGCGCTGTCCAGCCGCAGTGCGCTCTCGAGCGCGTAATTCTGTGTAAGACTCGGACTGCCGCAGTGCGCTGTCCAGCACGGATTCTGCTGAAGACTCTGACCGCTTCTCTCTCTCTCTGTGCCCCGCCAGGAATCTCTCTGTTTGGCCGCCAGGATTACATCTCTGTGTTTACAGTTCTGTGGATGTCCTACAGCCCGGCTGTGTTTCCCACATTGTGACTATCCAGAGCTGCTCCTGCTGGTTGGGAGGGCTTGTGAGTGGGCTACAGCCGTTTGGGATGCCGGCGATCCTTGCTGCCGATCCTTCGATGAGTTTCGCGAGGAGATGGAAAAGCTATTCGACCGCTCCGTTCGCGGGGACGCCGCTGCGGCTCGGTTGGCACACCTGGTTCAGGGAAGACACTCAGTCACCGAGTACGCCATAGAGTTTAAGACCCTAGCGGCTGCCTGCCACTGGAACGAAGCGGCTCTTCGAGCGCAGTTTGTTGAGGGGTTGTCAGACGATCTTCAGGATGAGATCGCTGTGCACGATCTTCCCCCCACTCTCGAAGCCATTATTGATTTGGCTCTCCGGATCGAAGCCCGGAGGATCCTTCGTAGTCAGCGTCGCTCTCTGCGCCAGCGAGTGCTTATGGGTGAGACTTCCACTTCTCCCTCTGCCCCGACGTCTCCACCTGTCGAGTCGGAACCCATGCAACTGGGGCGCATGCGCCTGTCACAGAGAGAGAGAGAGAGAGGTGGCTGCAGAATGCCCTCTGCCTCTACTGCGGGAAACCCGGACATTTTGCAAGGACCTGCCCGTTAAAAGCCGCTGCCCACCAGTGAGTCCGGGCGTCCTGGTGGGCGCTACATCTTCTAAACTCTCCCCTGTTTCCAGCACCCAGCTCCCCGTCATGCTGTCCTTCGCTGGGCGTGATCATCCGTCCACCGCCCTTCTCGACTCTGGTGCGGAGGGCAACTTCATTGATGAAGCTCTGGTTCGCTCCTGGGATCCCCCGGCTGTCCCTCTCCAATCCCCTTTGGATGTCTGGTCCCTTAAGGGGCAACAGATGGCGCGGATCACACATTGCACTCCCCCTGTGAGTCTCTCTGTGTCTGGTAATCATCGTGAAGAGATTGTGTTGCATATTCTTCATGCTTCTCTATCTCCCATTATTTTAGGGCATGGTTGGTTAGCGCAACACAATCCTCACGTTGATTGGCAGCATAGTGTAATTTTGTCTTGGTCCCAGTCTTGTCATGTGTCTTGTCTTGGTTCTGCTGTTTCTGGTTCTGTTCTTTCTCTTCCTCAGGTTCCGGCAGTCGATTTGACCGGAGTCCCGGCGGAGTATGCGGATATCGCTCAGGTGTTTAGTAAAGCCCGGGCCACCTCCCTTTCTCCTCACCGGCCATATGATTGTGCTATTGATCTCCTCCCCGACAATTCTCCGCCTAAGGGTAGACTTTATTCTTTATCGGGTCCTGAGAGAGAGGCTATGGACCAGTATATTAATGATGCTCTGTGTGCCGGTCTCATCCGTCCCTCCACCTCACCCGCAGGGGCGGGGTTTTTCTTTGTTGGCAAGAAAGACGGCTCCCTGCACCCTTGTATTGATTATAGGGGTTTAAATGACATTACTGTTAAGAATAGGTACCCCCTTCCTTTAATGTCTACTGCGTTTGAGCTCCTGCAGGGGGCGCAGTTCTTTACTAAGCTAGATTTACGCAACGCCTATCATCTGGTGCGTATAAGAGAGGGAGATGAATGGAAGACAGCCTTTAACACCCCTACCGGACACTTTGAGTACTGCGTTCTGCCGTTCGGCCTTTGTAACGCCCCCTCTGTCTTCCAAACTCTGGTCAATGATGTGCTGAGAGACATGATTAACAAGTATGTCTTTGTGTACATAGATGATATTCTCATCTTTTCTCCCTCTATGCAGGAACACACTCAGGATGTCCGCCGAGTCTTACGCCGGTTGTTAGAAAATAAGCTGTATGTCAAGGCGGAGAAGTGCGAATTCCATCGTAAGTCAGTTTCGTTCCTGGGTTTTGTTGTTGCCCCCGGTGAGATCCGTCCCGACCCAGCCAAGATCAAAGCGGTGGCCGAATGGCCAGTCCCTGACTCCCGTAAGGATTTATTAAGATTTCTGGGTTTCGCCAATTTTTACCGGCGATTTATCAGAAATTATGGTCAGATTGCTCAACCTCTTACTGCTCTCACTTCCACTAAGGAGAGGTTTGTCTGGAATTCCAGTGCTCAGGAGGCCTTTGATAATTTAAAGTCCCGGTTTATCTCTGCTCCTGTTCTCTCTATTCCAGATCCGGCTGCTCAATTTATTGTGGAGGTGGATGCTTCGGATGTCGGGGTAGGCGCAGTTTTGTCTCAGCGGTCTGCTAAGGATGGCAAGGTGCATCCCTGTGCCTTTTTCTCCCATCGGTTAAACCCAGCAGAGCAAAATTATGACATAGGCAATCGGGAGCTGCTGGCGGTCAGACTGGCTTTGGGTGAGTGGCGTCACTGGTTAGAGGGGACCTCGGAGCCCTTCCTGGTCTGGACGGATCATAAGAATCTCGAATACATCTGTTCAGCCAGGAGGTTATCTTCTCGTCAGGCTCGTTGGGCGCTCTTCTTTGACAGATTTAACTTCACCCTCTCGTACCGGCCCGGTTCCAAGAATACAAAGCCTGATGCTCTCTCTCGTTTGTTCGAAAGCCCCGGTTCATGATTTCGGTCTTATTGGCCGCTTTGTCTTTGTTGTTGTGTTTGTGTTTTGACAGCTCCACACGTGCGCGCCTTCCACCTGGTGACCTCATTATCTCCGACTCTTCTCACCGGCATCCCACACCTGATCCTTGTTATTTGCCCATCCGGTTTGATTTAAATTCCCCTCGTTTCCTCTGTTCTTTGCAAGTTCGTCTTAGTGTGTTCGTGCCCGCTAGCTCTGTCTAGTTCTTGTCTTGTCTAGCTCTTGTCTTGTCAAGCTTTAATATTTGGATTATTCACCGTGCTCTCTGCTGCCTTTGCCCCTTTAGATTCCCCGCCCCGCTGTCAGTCTCCCGCGATTGGGGTGGCAACCGTCAAGCCTTTGTGAACTCTCTGTCAGTGGACTCTCCGAGCGCCTTTCTACACCTTGCGCTGTCCAGCCGCAGTGCGCTCTCGAGCGCGTAATTCTGTGTAAGACTCGGACTGCCGCAGTGCGCTGTCCAGAACGGATTCTGCTGAAGACTCTGACCGCTTCTCTCTCTCTCTGTGCCCCGCCAGGAATCTCTCTGTTTGCCCGCCAGGATTACATCTCTGTGTTTACAGTTCTGTGGATGTCCTACACCCCGGCTGCGTTTCCCACATTGTGACTATCCAGAGGAGATCGCTGTGGTCCGCCTCGCTAGTGTTTTCTCCTATATACATTTTCATCTGATGACATTGAGTGTTCTCTATTATACATTTATTGAATTAAAAACCTCTGCGCTGGGATTCCTGTGTTGTGTGATCCCTAACAGAATGTACATCAACACCTACTATGTTTACAACATTTCATTTATATCTGTATATTTCATACAGTAAGACTATCTCTTACCATTTGTACGTTAGGTGAACTTCATCCATGACGATACCCATTAACGTTACGTTGGCTTGAAAAATATCGGAGCCTAGCATGTCCCTACACTTATTCAGCAGTCACGATTCCGGGGTTCCGAAAAGAAGCTGGCAACAACCGCTAATTATATCCATCTCGTCGTGCACACCGAGTTGCATCGCCGTGACACTCATTTCAGTTGCTTCTTTAACTTTGTCCTCCATCAGTGCGACCAACTTTTGCCGAATCCCGTAGGAAAGACGGCAAAAACATAAACAAATGCCTTGCTCGGGTTTCTCTGTTCCTCTTTTAAAATCAATGCTCTGTCGATATCTTTTAGAACAGACTCAATGTCAGAATCCACACATCTGAATTCTCCAGCGGCAGCCATTTCGTTGTAAACAGATCCAACACACGCGCTCTTTGGTGACGCGGTTGATTACGTTAATGTTAAACATCTGTCCATCATCGTATAAAGCCCGCCCTCACAATTTGATTGGTTCGACCAGCTATGGGACTCGCATAGTAGCTCCTCAACGGAAAAAACCCAGACCGATCTTCCTTTCTTCAAAATGTGGTGGGCGGGGCTAAGATTGTCTGGCACCCAGGCTACCAAATATCACCTTTGAGAGTCTGATTATCTCAGTTTGATATAAAGGATCTTTGACGGGTACAATTTTACGCAACCCAGTCTCATGAAAAAACGTACCCTGACTACGTTGGTCCAATTTGCAAAACGTGGAGGGGTTACAATAATGGCCCTAGAATTGTATGACTGTTACATTTTTTTTTCGCCTATTCTTTTAATGGCCCTTGAATTGTATGACTGTTACGTTTTTCTTTCGTCCAAGTCACGTGACTTTCAAGCTACCGGCCGTGAGAACAAAAAAACATGGCGGACATTTCTCTCATTTTTAGTGGAAAAATCTATATTGTGAGTTAGTTTCTGCATAAAAATAAGTTTTGATTACATTTCTAGCGAGAAATATATATTTTATTTTCATAATATGCACTCAGTGAATTTACATAATCACTCGCTTGCTCGATGTTACGCAGATTTTTCAGATCTCGCCAGAATAATGTAAAACTGATACGTTTTTGGTTGCTATGGTTGCTGCCAGGGCTCGTCACATGACGTCTTCTACAGACCATAATAAATAAGAATAAATAGGAAGAGGCAACAATAAATGATCTATGCCAGCGCAAGTCAATATTTATCTGGCCAGTCAACTGGTTTTTAATTTTTAAAAATCCCTCGCAGTCTGAACTGCAACAGCACGGTCTGCGGTGAGTTAAACAACGTTCAACTGCAGGATCAATAGCATTCAGCGGTGAGTTTAACAACCCTCAAATGCGGTTAAAACAACATTCAGAGGGAAGCTTTATTTAAACCGCGTTCAACTGCAGATAAAACAACATTCAGAGGTGACTTTAACAACGCTCCACGGCGCGTGGGAGTAGCATTTTAAGCGTTTTCTGATCATGTAGGTAAGTGCTTTGATTACCTTTAGACGTGATGCATGCTGGGAGGCAAATATTTTTTTATCAAAGGCTCGTTGATGGTAATAAATATACATATAAATATACATTTTACTATACTACGATTGTGTTCGATTAATTAATGGGTTGTTTAATTATTAATTTGTTTATTTTAAATCCTGTAATTTAACAACTCTGACGTCATCGAATGCGACGATGCTAAGGTCCATCCATTGCGATTTCCACTCGGTAAGTTGATGGAGATGATTCTTACATTTACACAGCAAAGAAATGTTTAATCGTGACAATAAGTTGTGTTTGGAACATTCTAATGTATAAGGTAGCAATCTTAGGATGGTAAATCATATAAGTCATTAAACAAATAACTTTGTTGCACCACATATGCATAGGCTAATAGCAAAAGTAGCTAATTAAACTATTTTTTGTCGCAAATAAGTTGATAATGCAAGATACAGGGAAATGCAAGATTTTCAGTAGCGATATGTTACCTATATTACACTAGCTCGCAACAATTAAGCCTCTTTTAGCCAACATGATCAGATGAAGAGCAGTGTTGCCAGATTGGTTTGTTTTCCAGCCCAGTAATTACTTAAAATCCACACAAAATTATACAATAAACTCCCAGAATGATCTATAATAAACAATACAACTTAATTCATACCAGCACTACTTTTGTGGCTTGTCATGTTGTAATATGAAATAATGAATAATTTAAGTGCTCTTTCAGATATTATATAGGAGCCTACGATAGACACTGCGAATGTAAAATTATTTTCCATTTCTGTACTTTCCCTTAAAATAACAAAATTTCACCTGCCCAAGCCCATTTTAATACACATAGTACAACCCAGAACCAACTAAATGGGTGGAAAACATTCTGCCTGACAAGACTGATGAAGAATACTGGTGAAAATGTAATGCTCTTTATCTCCTACAGCACACACACACACACACACACACACACACACACACACACACACACTGGGACACACACACACACTGGGGGAAATCTGTCCTTAAAAGCAAATGCTGGTCGTATGATCTGTATCCACACATCCATCCAGTAAAACCTTTCATAGAAACTGCCAGTAAACAATAAATACGATAATTGTTTATAAACAAATAATATTATGCTCATAAAAATATGCCGATTTAGCTGTTTTATTTATTCTGCTATATATTGTTACAAAAATGTGATTACAGTACAGAATATATATGACATAAACTGATTCACGTTCACAAGGTCACGTTCTTTCTGATCCCATTTTTAAACCCAGTTAGTGTGTAATGTTGCTTTTATAGCATAAATAATACCTGTAAAATGATAAAGCTGAAAGTTCACTGCCAGTCGATTTATTTTCTTTAACAGAATTCGCCTTTCAAAGCCTACAGCGAACGGACGGTTTGGACTTCAGCCCTCTACTTCCTGCTTTAATGATGTCACTAGAACAGTTTTTTGACTAAACTCCACCCACAGGAATACATCAGTGGCCAGCTAAGCTAACGGCAAGCTAATCTGCTATCAAATCACAACACACTAAACAAACTACACAATCACAACACACTAAACAAACTACACAATCAGAACTCGTTACTTATTTCTGAAGGAGGTACTTCACATAACAAGGAAGACTTCAGCCCATTTTTAGGACAGTGAAAACAGCCCTATAGACCCTTTTACTGTTTGTACACAATGATGACGTGGCAGCGTATGCGCGCGCATTTAGGCAACGGAAGTATCGTAAGAATCAACAGTGAAGCAACACAAACAGTAAGTTATTTAAAAAAAATTGACTTTATCAACATTTTCAACACAGCTACCAGATCCGTGTACTATAGTGGAGTGGATAAAAGACGTTAGCAGATGGCCAAAAATAAAGTTGCCAGATACATATATACGTATATTAGTATATTATATTTTTGCAACCAAACGCAACAACGGGACATTTTGATGTTGAGAAACCGTTTTAATAAACTTTCTGAGTTGCTACCACGTTAGAACCAATGGGGAATAACACCACTTCTGTTGCCCAAATGCGCGCGCAGGCTATTTGATCACGTGAGCTGTAAAAGGGTCTATAGAGATCAGTAAATTATGTGAAAAAATTTTTTTTGAACGTGAAACATGAACACGTTATATTGCGCACTATAAACACAATCAAAGCTTTAAAAACACAGAAAGAACGGGAGCTTTAATGTTCATAACAGTTCTAATTGTGTTTGTGCGTTTTTTTGTTATGTTTTAAATTAAAAAGCAAATAATTTTAAAATAAGCAAATAATTCCAACTCATATCTCTCATCTTACCTCCTTGGTACCATCTAGTGCGTAAGAAACAATGTAATCATATTTTCATAAAACGAAAACAATATAAAAAATAGTTTAATATGTTTATTATGGTTTGATAAAATAACTTACAATGTGTTGTATGAGAAAGATACTGCTGACTGTCAGACCACATGAAGCATGATGTATCGCCATAAAAACTAAAATTGAATTTTTTATTAAAAATTGTTGTTTAAAAAAATCACACCAGAGGGACAATTTAGACCATTGCCTGAAAAAGTTAAAAACACAAAGTCTTCTTGATATATTCACAAACTCTCGACTGACTATCCCATTGTAAAGATACTGGTATGTCTCTGTGCTTTTATAGTTGCACACTGAAGACACGTCACCCCCGATCAACAACACAAAATCACTGAATATATCTTCATATGATATATCAAAACACTTTAATCCTCACACTGGTTCATACATGGCAGGTGTAGTAAATATTTACAATACTGTTAAAATCATGTTTTATGTGTGCTTCCAGGATACTGTTTTCTACCGGCTGGTTATTGAAACGAGGTCTTGTACAAAGAAGGGAAATACGTCAAATCACTAACGTCCACATTCAAAAATAAGGTGGATACAGTTCAAGACTAATATTTATTTTAATCTTTTATGGTAACACCTCATTTACTTGTTCATTTCAGGTGCGAGCCAAGCCAATTTTATTTATTGGGAAACAGGATAAAAAGGCTTCGAATAAGTGGGTTGCATATATTATTACCCATTGGCACCCCACTCCTGTCACTACAATTTTTTGGAGGAGATGCGGAGGGCTTTATCTTGACAAAAGGTCAGAGTAATGTTTATGTTTAGAGATTTAGGATTTAAAATACATGTATATTCCTTTGTTGATATGTACAGATTTTATGATGAAAGTAAACTTGTATTATAGCAACCTCCACAGGACAGCAGCCTGAGAGCCTTGCCAATGGAGCGGCCTGAGAGCCCTGCTGTGAAATGGCCGGAGAACCTCACCAAGAAGTCTGAGGCTATATTTGTACTAAATCTTGTTCTTCTGTCTTCTAGACTCTCTCCAACCTCTCTTGCTCCTACTACCTCTACTGCTTTTACAACAATTTTCTCTCCACTTTTTTTCCCCACCTTCACTGCCATGCTCTAAGTTTTTGCCACAGAGGAAGAGGAAGATAAAGAAATCTACCTCTTCCCACTATACCACACTTGTCTCTCTTCAATTTGCATCTGTCTCTTCCAGTTCTAAATCTCAGAAGTGGCCACTGGTGAAGAACAGAATAAAGGATAACTTTTCCTGTTACATCTTACTCCACAATTTGCTCCTAGTCAAATATGTCTTCATGTTAATTAAATTCATTTAGCTAACCAGGTATTTGTTAGCCAGTTCACAGTGTTTTAGAGCCCAATGTCCAAGGACTGTGGTCAATGTAAATTCCTGACTTAAAGGGACACTTCACTTTTTTTTGCTAATTTTCCAGCAGTAAGTTTTACCGTTTTAGAATCCATTCAGCTGATCTCCGCGTCTGGCACTACCACTTTTAGCATAGCTTAGCATAATACATTGAATCTGATTAGGCCATTAGCATCACGCCAAAAAATAACCAAAGAGTTTCGATATTTTTCCTATTTAAAACTTCTTCTGTAGTTACATCGTGTACTAAGACAGACGGAAAATTTAAAGTTGTGATTTTCTCAGCTGATATTTCTAGGAACTATACTCTTATTCTGTCGTAATAATCAAGGACTTTGCTGTCGTAACATGGCTGCAGAAGGCATAATGATATAACGCAGTGCCCGAAAATAGTCCCCTTAGTATCTTTCAATAGCAGGGGCAATTTTCGGGCACTGCGTAATATCATTTTGGTTGATTGACAAAAACAAGCACAAATTTGTTTGACACTAATGGAAAGGACTGCATATCACTTCACATAAATATGGACTCATGTGATTCACCTACAAAGCATGGCATTCATGGCTTAATAAACTTTTTGTCTTTTCATCATTTCAGGTTGCTGAAAATGTAGTTGGCAGAAGGTTTCCTTTTCGATAAAATAACTGGGGAACAGATAAATGAGGTAAAATGTTATTTACTAAGATGAGTGCTTGTCTTAGTGACTGATTCTGACCTTTCAAAGATAATATCCAGTAATTCAACAGGTAAATAATTATTAATTGTGTTTTGTTTGTGTGTGTCTGTGTGTGTGTGCGTGTGTCTGTGTGTGTGTTTGTGTAGAGGAAAGCCGAATTGAAAGTTCACTGGTTACGTGCTCTGTGTGGTAAGTCATATTTTATTACCTTATTATGTTTATTCCATTGAAATGCAAATAGTCCATTCCATAACCAATACAATGTAGGCAGTGATGTCTGTTAGATAAAGTTCCCTGGACATGTTGATCCTGACAGCAAAAATAAATAGTATTTAAAGAGTTAGTCTGGATTTAAACAGAGGGTGATCCTGAATGTGGAATGGGAGATGATCTATCTAATCTGTATGTAGAATAATCTTGGAATTTTGTGAAGTGGATACAGTCAGGGTTCCCACGGAGCATGGAATTTCTGGAATATCATGGAATTTTAAAGGTCTTTTACAGACATTAATAGTCAATCATGGAATATCAGGGATTTTTGTTTGTTGCTTTAAGGTTTAGTTTCCATTTATGAACAGTTATTCAGCCTGTTAACTTGTATTACAATAGTAGGAGTGATTTGTGCACAAACAAATACAAATTTTAGCATCTGAAACACTAAGCATGTGATAATTTAGTACTATTTCTGATAGGAGATCTGGTTTTACTTATGCTGGAAATGTGATTTAATAAAACGGTTGTATATTACATATTGTAACAATACATCCATTAAGAGTCAAATTAATAACATTTCATCTTATTTTGGGATTTTGTTTTACCAATTATTAATACCTCTGTTTTGTCAGAATGCATCATTTTAGGATGATGCTGGAATTTGGTCTAGTAGTGTCTTGCAGTATTACTGTAATAATAAATGTAAGGAAGAGGAGAGCAATGATGAGTGGAAGTGATGCAGACACTATCCTTATCTAACGTGCCAGATCTGGAACACATGAAAACATGCAGAAATTGTTTAACTTATTCCGCTTATATAAAATAGCTTAGTTACCTTAACAAATAGGAGAATATCCTTAACTCACTAATGACAACTTAATAATTCATTTTAATAAATACATTTTGAAATCACTACATTTGAAGGTACATCCCTTCTGGAAAAACCAGCACACAAGCCAGATGGGAAAGTTGTGTTTTGGTGCTGGTTTGCTGGTGACTACCAGCATAGACCAGCATAATTCCCATGCTGGTTTGGTGCTGGTTTAGTGGTGATCAGCATACCAGCATGGACCGGCATGGGAATTATGCTGGTGTATGCTGTTTTTTTCAGCAGGGATGGCTTTCAATATACAGGAACTGTATGGATATTTATTTTAAAGTACTATTTTAACTACAGTCACCAGAAAATGTTGAGAAAAATATGCCAGCTAAGTACAAGTACCTCACATTTGTACTATGTGTTCTAATGACATTATCTGCACTTATATTACAGTGGAAAAACTTGGGATGACTCATAGGAGCCTGCCAGCGAATTCCAACACAAGTCCCCACATCCCAACCAGTTTTCAGCATGACAGCCTACACCTTTACATTATCAAGCACCCTTCAACTGTTTAATTTTGAGTGTCTTTGCTTGCTGTTCTTTATTAAAGTTTTTGCACAGTACCCAGTCTCTTTTAGTTTTTTTTTCTTGAAGTTTGTCTTTTTAAAAACTCTGTATTTGTCATGAACTAAACAGCAGACAAGAAGTGTCCCATGCAAGATCATAAGGTAAAGATTTGTTTGTCATAATTAAATTCCCAAAGGCATTATAATTAAAGATTTTTGAAGCACAGCATGGGTAGTACAGTTTAGGTAAGTCTACTTTAACTATTTGTGTGGTATGCCAGCCATGAATAAGTACCAAAAATTCTCCCAAAGCTACTTAAATCTCACTTAAATTTTGTAGTCCTGATTGAAATGTTCAATTACAATATTAAATAAGAGTTACTTTGACATTTATAATTGTTATTAACAAATTGTAATTTACTTACATTTATTCAGAGTAAAACAATAAAAATTTAGTCATTCTAAATTTAAAACAGTAATTCAAATATATTTTATTTTTGGATATTTCTTTAAAGGACATAAAATATATTTTTTGGTAGCCTGCATGCTGCAATAACTTTATTTTATTTTGCAAGCAAAAATGAAACATTTTGAAATATTGTAGCCTATTATTTATTTCACATACAGTAGGCTATACATCTGGAACAAGTATATAATATTAGTAACCTTCAGGTTTATACTATTGAAACCAATAGGTATTTGCTTAGATAACTGAGAAAACCTTTTTTCCTGTTTCATTTAAGTGTGTGTTTCTGCGTGTGTAATAAACATTATAATCGTACCTACAGCGATTTACAGCGGTGCTGATAATTTACATTCAGGAAGAACGTGCACGTGATTACCATTTATAGACGTGTGACGTTTCCTTGGCGTTAAGCTTTGGTTGGATTAACTTTAATTAAAAAATAATAAGTGATCCGTTTTGCAAACTATGTTTTGCTGTTGTTATGACGTTAGTAATACTGTCAGTAATTGTAAGGTATTGCTATGTTAAAAGAAATTACCCGATTATCGAGATGCTAACCCTATGGTATAACACTCTTCAATGAACTACAATTTACAACGCCATGTTTTCCCGTCCCATCGATAGAATGACAATGGCTTATGGGCAATGTAGTTTAAAAACGTTTAGTATTAGAATTAAATAAATACAATCTTTAATGAACAAAATGGCATGTAAATATGTTCATTGTACAAACCTCTATAACATATTTAAGAGTTAGAATGAAATATTGTATTTTATTGTGATTACTTTTTATAATGCTTTTTAACAGCTTTCCATGCATGTCACAAATCTCTGTCCAACATTATTTAGTAAACATATCATATCATAAATAGCTGTCCTAACAATTTTCTCTTTAATAAACTAATCAGACTTTGGTTTAAAGCCATTTGAAATGTGCATTATTTTTGCATTTCCATGGGCTGTTACTGGGCCCCTACACATATGTACCCTCTTCATCATGGATAACAATCTGTGCTGAGTGACATTTTTATCTGAACAATATTCTTATTTCCCACCTTTTCCAAATTCATTGTGTTAGGTTTTGTTGATATTATGAGAAAATCAGAATACAGAAATACAGTAACAAATTTAACAGATAAGTCAGGCGAGTCATAAAAATCATGCAATGCAAACAATCACAATATAAAAGACAATAATAGAGCATTATTGTCACAAATGTCATAACATAATGTGACTAAGATACTTTTAATAAATTACACAGAAAAATTGTTGTATCATAACTGTATCATAATGATTTTCAGGATTAAATTTTTATACAGCACACTACAGTTCAACTAAACTGTACTATTTTATTCTCAGCCACCAGCTGATGTTCAAACATCCAATTTCTCCCTGTCAATCATTCTTTGATAATTATTACTCATCCAAGATTATTTGTTGGTGTAGTTGAGGTGATTAGCTGAGGTTGTGTAAATATTAGTTGCCAATCAAATAGTTTATTCTGAGACGTTTTGCTTATAACAATATTAGTTCATTTTTTTCTATCTAAATGACAATGGAATAAAAATAGAAGGTCGGATGAGAAGAAATACCTCAAATCTCTACTACAATACAGTGGATGTTTGTTGGAGTTGTGCACTTTGACTTTGGCTCTATCATTCAAAAGATATTTAAGATAGATTAATACTTTTTTTACACAATCAACACACACCTCTCTGCTACAAATGAACACTTATAGTTTGTTTATGTGACCCACCGTTATTGTACAATTACACCGAAAGTTATTGGAGTGCAAACATTACAACTTACCTCATAGGTGGGGTTCATTGTAACAAAAAGAGGGTTTGAAAATGTGGTTAAAAGACAAATAATTCAGTTCAATTCAGTCTATATAATAAAGGTGGATGTTCATATCTGCCTATAATAGATGAATGTGTGAATGTCTATCCCAGTAGTTCTCAAACTGGGGGCCGGGAGATGGTGCCAGGGGGGGCCCAGTTTTATGACATTTTATAAAATACATTCATTTATCATGAATTCTGTGTAATTAAACCTAAAAAAATAATAAGCCAACTAACCAACAGCACTACTAGGTATTATTTAATATGTTTTGTTTAATTAAAATATTACATTTTAGAACTGTTTTTGTCATAAAAAATTCCGGGGGGCCGCAAAAGAATGCACTGTACACAAGAGGGGCCGCACACTGAAAAAGTTTGAGAACCACTGGTCTATCCATCCTTCATCTAACATCCTTGCATTATGCATCAATGCATATAAATAGATTTTTATAGGGCCGCACAATTAAGACAAAAAAAATCATAATTGTGATTTATTTTCCCTGATATTGTATTATCATTTTAGTATTTACACTGTTTTCATTTCACTATCATTGTCTACCCGACTGTGTTACAACTAACCCCGCTGTGTAAAAATGATTTCAATCCCAGCTATCAGCTATATGCTGACATGTTTCAAAAACCTGTTATGTTTAAGGTAACAAGACAGTGATCAAAATAATGCAAGGTTGGATTTGGTGACTTACACACCCAACTCAAAAATAGAAAAAAACTCTCTGTTCAATATCTTAACCAAAACACATTACACAAATTCATCTTCGACAATCAGAAAAAAGACCAAAAGCACAGATTGCTTGGCCCTGTATAAAAAACATGTAACCGTCTTACAATCAACCCCATGTTTATTTGTGCCCCGCTCACCCCTACTTTATTTATTCACTTTATTTCCACCACTGAGTAGTTGTAGAAGCATATTGTACATGTATACAGTATGTGTATTATGTGAATAAAGAGGCTACATAAGGTTATGAAAAGTAGATTTTATTAAATGCTTTATATTGACAGTTAGAAGTCTTTGTCCAGAATGATGGAAGGTGACAGTCTTGTGGATTACAGACCATCATCAGAAATGTCAAAGTCACTGTCGTACTCATCAGGTGAAGCACTGTATAAGAAGTTGATGTTCTCTGCTCCAGACAAAACTTGTAGGTAACAGTCTCTTGCTTGCAAATTTTTCTGATTTTATGTTGCTCTCTGAGAATGGTGCTCAGCAGACCTTTTAGACCCTCTTCACTTAGGCCACATGGTGAATCTTAAAAGAGGAACACAATAACTTTAATTAGAAACTTAATAAACAGACAGTATATTTATTAGGGCAGCCACTATAAGTCAACAAAATGTTTGCTGGTCAGAAGAGTCATAGTCTGGCAAATTTTGATTGGTGGCTGCACAAAAAGTCTATAGGATGTGGTGACAATCCGACGGACCACACGGCTGGTCCCTATGGTTATTAGGAAGTAGTTATATATTTCAGGAAGAAAAAAGTGCAATGACTTGTTGACCTACAGCCACTTATGGTTTAATAAAATGTGTTTACATTACTACTTGTTTCCTTCAATGATTAGAGAGGATATGTCCTATATGTAGTTATGTGAATGTGCACTTTAGCAGATTTAAGTTAATAGGTTATACTCTTACTAAAAACAAAATAAAAATATCCATTGCCATTATGCCATATATTACAAATACATACTTTTCATTGTCTCATTAGAAAACAAGCAGGACAGCTCTCTGATGGCATCAGCACAAGCTTAGAGATTTCCAATGATGGTCCATCTCTGCAACAAGCATCTTCTGCTCCTCCTGAAGTCTCCAAGCTGACTTAGATGTACAGAGTCTGGAATGCAATAATGAAAAAAGTCTTAAGTCATGTGTATTAAAAGTCAACCTTCAAATAATCTCTGAACTTGTATAGGGATACAGACTAATATTTGAAGCATTTTGGAAATTGTGTCCTTTTTCATAAAATTTGTCAAATGCATTCATAATATAACAAATTATTATTTCATCACAATCTGCCCATTCCTTTATATCACTGACCTAGCCTTCCAATTAGCTTTCTGTCACTGCCAATTGGGCTTTCATGGACTCTAGGTTTTCTAACTGGCTTTCCAGAGTTTTTTGGTCTACAATGACAAACAATCACAGATAGCAAGAAACAAAAAACAAATGTTGTTTAATGCACTGCTTCAAACATTGCTCAGACACATTTCAAAACATCTAAAACAAATTCTACTGATTTCATTACCTTCTGATATCGACGAGTAATTGAGGTGGCTAAATTGTTAAACTTTTGCTGATTCCAGCGCATGGCCATGAGAGGCAGATTGTCTGCGCGTCCTGCGAACACAGAAAATGTGTCAGATATCAACATATTTATTATATGATTATATAACTAGTGCAGTTGTCTTACCTGCTTTTCACAATTGTTTTGTAGTCACTGCAATCCTAGAGAGGAAGGTACTGCACTGTCCCACCTCCTCTCCTAGTGTTAATACAGCAACATCCTGCATTTGCCCCACTCCATTTCACCTAGTTAAAGAAAAAAAATATACATAGATGTTCACTTTATTTTCTATCACATAGCAACTTTTCCATACCTCACATTTAAAATTATGGGCTTTGGCATGAAAAACTGAAAGGAATGGGTTCATGTTAAAGGAACACGACAACTTTTTGTGACTTTAGCTTATTCACTGTATCCCCAGAGTTAGATAAATCCATATAAACCTTTTTCATCTCTGTGCGTGCCGTAACTTTGTCAGACGCACCCACCGCTAGCCTAGCTTAGCACAAAGACTGGAAGTAAATGGCTCCAGCTAGCATACTGCTCTCAATTTGTATAGTTTATGTATATATATATGTATGTGTGTATGTGTGTGTGTGTGTGTGTGTGTGTGTGTGTGTGTGTGTGTGTGTGCGTGCGTGCGTGCGTATGTGTATATATATATATATATATATATATATATATATATATATATATATATATATAAAAGCACTGCTACTTGGGCAGAATAATTTGCTCGCAGCACCTGAGAATGGTGAGGAGAAGAGAGTTAGCTAATCACTCCGCCCAAGTAGCAGTGCTTTGCCTTCTTAGAACTTTGTTCACAGTATATATACGATTAAAAGATGATTATGTCTCATATGACCTTGTTATTTGTACACGAGGTGACGATACAAATCACAACATATAAATAAGAAATTGGTGGCGTTATTTTGTCACTTATTGGGAGCAGTATGCTAGCTGGAGCTATTTACTTCCAGTCTTTGTGCTAAGCTAGGCTAGCAGTGGGTGTGTCAGACAGAGTTATGGCATGCACAGAGATGAAAAAGGTATGTATGGACTTATCTAACTCTGGGGGTTATCTAACTCTCTAAAGTCCCAAGAAGTCGGCGTGTTCCTTTAAGAAGGTGCTGGAGCTCTGGACAGCTTTTCACAACTATTGAAGGCCAATATTTACAGGTTACATCCTGTTTTCTGGCAAGCTTTTCGTTGTGGTTGTGTTGTGAATGTAGTCCACAAATCTGGTAACATCTTTATCCTTGGCTATAAAGACACCTTCAAAGATGGCCGGTTCCTCAGATCTAAAAATGGGGCAAAACAATTTATGATAACTTATTGTGTAGGTTTACTTGATGCACAAGATTTAAGTTTCTAGATAACACTTTACAGTAAGGTTGTATTTGTTAACAATTAGTTAATGCATTAGCTAACATGAACTAACAATAAACAATATTTCTACAGCATTAATTAATTTCAGTTCATGTTAATTTCTGCATTTACAAATACATTTATAAAATCAAATGTTGTAAATTTTAAGTCATACACCATGAGCTAACATTAATTACTGTAATGACATAAAATAACATTAACAAGAATTAAAACATGTTGGAAAACGATATTGTTAATTGTTTGTTCAAGTTAGTTAATGCGTTTACTAATACATTATTGTAAAGCGTTTAGTGCTGAAAAGTGTGTGTACTGTGTATAATAATTATGTATATATAAATACACACACATACATGTATAATTTTAAGAAAAAAAATATATTTATATAAGAATTATATATATATATATATATATATATATATATATATATATATATATATATATATATATATATATATATATATATATATAAATTATATATAAATATAAACATATATATGCACATGCAAATGTTTCTAAATTATATACGTGTTTGTTTATTATTATTATACACAGTACACCCACATAATATCATGTAAACAAACTTTTATTCTGCAAATGATTAGTCGCGACTAATCGTGAGGCAGCACTAAAAGTGTTACCATTTTCTTTTTAATACAAACACTGTCAAAAAAAGTTTGGAGTACCTAGCAGTATTCTTGAAATGATCTACTGAACTGCAAGCATCTCTGGGGTGCATGCAGGGCAGATGAAAGGCTCTTCCTTGCAAATATTGTCCACCTTGAATCGCACAGCCTCCCACTCAAAAAAACTTTTCTGAAAACTGTCTGCTGAGATCTTGCCAGTCTATTTAAAATAAGGAAATCAACAGCTAATAATGTGCAACAAATACATTAGCACCAAGCAGCTTTCAACCCACAATTCAAATATATTATCAATACTGTAGGATAAATACTCACACGACCAAAGCAGACAGTTCGCTGATCCAGCATTCTTAAAAAATGCTTGACAGGACAGTCCTGGTGCCGCCATCTTCATCTCTTGAAATGAAAACAAGATATCTATGGCATAAATTGTGGTGAATTGAAGGGTTGCAGGCCAGTACCCACTTCTGTTTAAGTCTCCCACTGCACATTCCCTGTAATATAAACCTTAATTAGATTAATTAGTGTTTGATTTCTTTGTACAATTTATTCATTTCTTTCTACTTAATACTTTCATACTTAAATGTTGTATCAATGCTAAATTATTGGAAATCAAGTATGTAAAGATTTTTAAGATTCTACTATAACAGAACAAAACAAAGTTCTTCACTCTGGTGAACAACCACAGATTTTGTCAGGCATTTCCACGGGTACAAGCCACACTGAAAAACATCATACAGTGAAGGACAATTAAGATTGTTTGATTTGACTGAACAATATAAGATTGTAATTGAATAATGGTGGCTGACAAGCAGTATCCACATAAATTCATCATCAAACAGAAATAAGAGACAAAAAGGTATAATTGAAATAGTAAAGCTTATTACTGTAGCTTAACTACTTACTTAGGCAGATGTGTGCTACCACATTTTCTTGTGCAACAGCCGTGTTCACCAGATGGGCTCTCTCTGCCCTCCACCTCTCTGAAGAGACTTTGACGTGTTCTCCAGTTTGAGGAAGCCAGAAGAAGATCTCTTGGGGTTCCAGGAGGTGGTGCCTCGTCCCCTGAGAAATCGTTTAGTGAATGCACTCTGTAAAAAATAGTATGCAGTATACAAAAACAATACTTTTATATTTCCCTTTATGAATATACATTTACAGCATTTATTGTACTTCATGGAATGGCTTTGAGTGTAAAAGGTCCGGTATTCTATCAAATTTAAGAAAAGTATTTACATTATAACCTACTGTTATATACTGTAATTTCAACACATTGATGTACACACCAACAGTCTCTGGAGCAAAGGCCACCTCACAATGAGTGTCAGGAGCATTGGGAGGATCAGTGTTCTGAATGTGATCAGCTTTAGAGGATAAAAACAACACAAAGCAACATTTATATATAATATACATATATACAAAATTCCAACTTGTCCCAAGGCTAGTGGCACAGTCTGGTTACCAGTTTGAAATGGTGCAAGCTCTCTGTTTAAAGGTCCCATTTTTCCTGTTTTGAAAGGGGAATCCTGTTAAAGGAAACATATCGCTTGGCATTGAACTTTAAGCTTTATAATTCTGAAGGTATTGTTTATGCACTAACAGCAACCTTACACAAAAAACATTATAGCTAAAGAGAAAAACTACAACACTTTAATTTCCCAAACCCTAATGTTAACAGTCCAGTTACTGGATGGTTATCTATGTCATGCAGATGATGACAGCAAATAAGAATGCTTTAATAAAACAGATTATAAAGAAACAAACTGATTGGCCATTGACATTATCCTTAGAAGTAGAATCCATTAATTTTATACACCTGTAAGTCCTAAACAGTGTAGATACTAAAAATATATTTTAAAATATAAACAATACTGACCTTTCTTTGGTTGATTCCTGCTTGACCTTGGCCTTGCATAGAGACAATATTTACATCAGTGTCTCTTTGTCTCCAATGCACCCTCGGCTCAGGTGTCTTCTCTGGTGCTGCTGCCTCCTCTTCTTACAGATCACCAAGAAAGTGTGTGTGTGTGTGTGTGTGTGTGTGTGTGTGTGTGTGTGTGTGTGTGTGTGTGTGTGTGTTTGTGATGGGGGCATAAAGAGTTGAAGGACCTAAACAGAAAAGAAATAAATAACACACCTATATATAAACACACACATATATGTATGCACACACACACACATTTAAGCTCAAATCTATGTGATATTGATTTTGTACAGTTAAATGTTTATAATTTATACTGATCGTGTTGGCTGAAATTGGCTTTAATTACTTCATATTAAAACATGATGAGCCACAATAATGGTGCTGTTATGAATTAAGTTGTATTGTTTAATTATAGATCATTCTGGGAGTTTATTGTATAATTTTGTGTGGATTTTAAGTAATTACTGGGCTGGAAAACAAACCAATCTGGCAACACTGTTCTTCATCTGATCATGTTGGCTAAAAGAGGCTTAATTGTTGCGAGCTAGTGTAATATAGGTAACATATCGCTACTGAAAATCTTGCATTTCCCTGTATCTTGCATTATCAACTTATTTGCGACAAAAAATAGTTTAATTAGCTACTTTTGCTATTAGCCTATGCATATGTGGTGCAACAAAGTTATTTGTTTAATGACTTATATGATTTACCATCCTAAGATTGCTACCTTATACATTAGAATGTTCCAAACACAACTTATTGTCACGATTAAACATTTCTTTGCTGTGTCAATGTAAGAATCATCTCCATCAACTTACCGAGTGGAAATCGCAATGGATGGACCTTAGCATCGTCGCATTCGATGACGTCAGAGTTGTTAAATTACAGGATTTAAAATAAACAAATTAATAATTAAACAACCCATTAATTAATCGAACACAATCGTAGTATAGTAAAATGTATATTTATATGTATATTTATTACCATCAACGAGCCTTTGATAAAAAAATATTTGCCTCCCAGCATGCATCACGTCTAAAGGTAATCAAAGCACTTACCTACATGATCAGAAAACGCTTAAAATGCTACTCCCACGCGCCGTGGAGCGTTGTTAAAGTCACCTCTGAATGTTGTTTTATCTGCAGTTGAACGCGGTTTAAATAAAGCTTCCCTCTGAATGTTGTTTTAACCGCATTTGAGGGTTGTTAAACTCACCGCTGAATGCTATTGATCCTGCAGTTGAACGTTGTTTAACTCACCGCAGACCGTGCTGTTGCAGTTCAGACTGCGAGGGATTTTTAAAAATTAAAAACCAGTTGACTGGCCAGATAAATATTGACTTGCGCTGGCATAGATCATTTATTGTTGCCTCTTCCTATTTATTCTTATTTATTATGGTCTGTAGAAGACGTCATGTGACGAGCCCTGGCAGCAACCATAGCAACCAAAAACGTATCAGTTTTACATTATTCTGGCGAGATCTGAAAAATCTGCGTAACATCGAGCAAGCGAGTGATTATGTAAATTCACTGAGTGCATATTATGAAAATAAAATATATATTTCTCGCTAGAAATGTAATCAAAACTTATTTTTATGCAGAAACTAACTCACAATATAGATTTTTCCACTAAAAATGAGAGAAATGTCCGCCATGTTTTTTTGTTCTCACGGCCGGTAGCTTGAAAGTCACGTGACTTGGACGAAAGAAAAACGTAACAGTCATACAATTCAAGGGCCATTAAAAGAATAGGCGAAAAAAAAATGTAACAGTCATACAATTCTAGGGCCATTATTGTAACCCCTCCACGTTTTGCAAATTGGACCAACGTAGTCAGGGTACGTTTTTTCATGAGACTGGGTTGTTTTACCACATCCGAGTGAAATATCACTGCTTATATCCAGAGACATTGTTGAGTGTTTTTTCTGCCTCTATACCTTTAATAGGCTCTGTGGTGGCAAAGTATATTATTTTAAGTGTTGTTAACAGGTATATGATGTATAATATGTGTTTGATATGGATTTAAAATGTAGATAAATATTGTAGCAACAACATATCTCAACAGGAAAACTGTACAAAAAAATGTTAAAAAGCAGTTTTGGATGTTAGTGCAGTAAGACAAAACGTCACCAAGCTTGTTTTTTCAGTGTGCATTGTGCTTCGGGAAGGTGTCTTAACATACTGTACCTCTGAATCAGGTGCAATGCATTTATTTTCATCCAGTAGGTGGGGTGTGTCTATCTGTTTTTCAATAACATAAGGTGTTACCACTTAATAAATATGAGTCAACAGAACATTATGTACATGTCATACTAGTGTAAAATGATGGTATTAAAATACCATTGAAAAAGATCTCACTCTCATCTCCTTTTTTATTTAGTCAGACTTACTGACTAATTTTGTTTAATTTTCATCTCAACACTTTATTATTACTTTATTACACTCTTAAATTTTATTGACATCTGTTAAAAGTCTGTCACACTTATAAAACAATAAATAAAACAATAATGATACACTTAAAAATGCTGGGTGTTTCAATCAATAAGGGTCACATATAGCAAATTAAATTTATGTAGATTTTTTTTATTCTCTTAGTTTTTTTAAATAGTGTAAGCTTCTATTGTGAAACTTTATACTTCATAGAGTAACATTACACATTGAATATTTCAAATATAATAACCAACTACTATGCAAAACTATTAATATTGCTTTAAAATATTTTTGCTTATGACTCTTTAATGAGAAAAGATTGCTCATTAAAATGCAAATAACATTCAAGTGTGTGCTTCTTTATTTTTCCATCACATTTACATTTCAGTCTTCATTTAAAAAATTCACATCTGAAACAGTTATTACAGAGTATGTCCTTGTTGGTGTAAAAAAAATCTATAAAAAATAAGTAGAACATCCAAAACACACATAGTAAAACACAGATGTTGTTAATGTCATTAATTGTGCTCTTAATGGTTGAACAATACTCTTATGTCATATTTCATTGTTATGTATTCCCATAATTACAGAAAACCAGTTTTATAACATGGTCTTCTACCACAGTCTCTCTGAGCTCTGATTTCACACACACACACACACACACACATCTATATATATATATTTTTTTTTTGACAGACACAGACACCAGAGAATTGACAAGAAAACAATTAATCACAGAAGCCACAAGCAACCCTAGTTTAACTATATTTGTAGTTCAACTATGCAAATAAAAATTTTTATCAATCTGCCAAAAACATGGTTGGTAGAGTTTGACTAGTGAAGCCATATTTAACATAAGACAATGCTTTGACAAAGTGTGTCAGTAAAATGAAGAAGAAAAATAAAATTCTGTCATCCTTTACTGTACTTACTCTCATGTACTTTCAAGCCCATATGACTTTCTTTCTTTCTTTCTGCAGAAAATTTTGAAGAATGACTAAATGACAAAATGCTGACTTTGTCCATAAAGCCAATTAATGTCAATAAAGTCACTATTAAAGTCAATAGTGTCCAAATCATTCAAGCATAAATGTAACAATGTTTTGGACAACACTGACTTATATTGTATCAGCAAAGACATTCGTCAGAGTTTCATCCAATCCATATTGTGCTGTTTGTAAGAAAGTCATACTTGGGTTGAAATGATATAAGGGTAAATTGGGCAATTTTTGTGTGCACATTTAATTGAATTTGGTACAAATAAAACATTTTAAAATGGGTTTCCTGTACATGCATACATTTGTGGTCAAAATTTACATACGCCTTGCAGAATCTGGAAAATGATGAAAATGCAGAAAAAATAGAGGAATTAAGGATGATGAAGGTTTGTGTTTGTTTTGAATGTAGTACTGCACTGAACAAAGTATTTCACATAACATGTTTGCAAGTACACAATAATAACTGCATTTACAAAATTACCCAAACATTTACATTCACTTGATTTTTAATACTGTTCAATCTCAACAATCAACGACAGTGCTGGAAAACCCTATAGGTGCTTCTGATGTGTTTTTCATGTAAATACTTTTTTCAACGAAAAAAACTTTTTTACACCAAAACCAGTATTTCTGAACATCCTAAGGGGCTGATCACACCAAACGCGTTTATGGCAGTTGCAGGCGCCTTTTTTGAATGATATTCTACACTGCAAAAAATGATGTGTTCATTTTTTACACATTTTGTGTGTCATGCCATTTAAGGCGTTATTTCGTGTTAAAAACAGTGATGGGAGTAACGCATTACAAAGTAATTCCGTTACTGTAATTCCACTACTTTTAGCGGTAATGAGCATGTAACAAATTATTTTTTTTAAATCAAATAACGCAGTTACAATTACTGAAATTTAAATGAGTTGGTTACTCGTGTTACTCTGTTTTGTGATAAATGAACACTTGCAGACAAGATATTTCTGATCTAACATCGCAGGAACGTGGTGAGCGGCACAGTTAATAATAACACAGAACGTAAGAAGTAAATAAGAAGTGTTCATTTATCACAAAATAGAGTAACACGAGTAACCTGCTAATATGAAGTGTCTGCTAATATGAAGTGTCTGCTAATATGACAGTTAACAGCAAAAGAGCGCTCACGTTTTAATATTTGATTGACAAGACAGCTGACTCGGTGGTTGCCTAGCAATATAAAAAGACGCGTCGCACTGCTCTTTTTTATAAAAGAGTTTAAAGCGTGTTGGGTGTGATCAGCCCCCAAGGCTGGGATTAAGCGTAGCCTATTTGAAACAAAAAGATTTGATATACGTATAATAGGCTACATGCAGAGAGCATACGGTTAATATCATTACTTCATTTTTGACGAAGTTGGCTTTTGCATCAGACTTCCTCATATGTAAACATGTTATGTGAAAAAACTTCTAGTACATAAAAATCCTTTAAGCTTTATATCAAGAATGAAAGTTTTGTCATTAATACCTCACCCTCATGTTGTTAACCAACCGAAAGACCTTTCCTCATCTTCGGTCAGTGGCGGCCGGTGACTTCTATTTTCGAGGGCGCACCGATGCAAAGTTCGTCACAACATGTATGTAGGCCGTTATGTGTGTGGTTTGATATTTCAAAATATCGGCACGTCGAGTGAACCTATGTGCATCAGGTGTCTTGTTAAAATAAGTGCCTGCTGCAGACGCGTCTAAAGGGTTTATGATAAAAGAGACGTTCGCGTTTGCCAGATACTCCCATAATCTCATGCGTAATCAGAGTTTACTGTTAATGGAGTGTCTTGTATTTTCTGAACGTGAGCGTCTCTTTTATCATAAATGGTTTTGACGCGTGTGCAGCAGGCACTTATTTTAACAAGACACCTGATGCACATAGGTTCACTCGACGTGCCGATATTTTGAAATTACAAACCACACACATAACGGCCCACATACATGTTGTGACGAACTTTGCATCGGTGTGCCCTCAAAATTTTGTAAACACGAGCAACACACATAACACTTTTTTGTGCTCCTCGGAAGAGCAGTCACGTGCCACCACTGTCTTCGGTACACAAATTAAGATGTTTTTTATTAAATTCGAGAGCCTCGGGTGATTCATGTGTTGAAAGAGACAAGGGAAATTAATGACAAAATTTTAAGTCTTGTGATCCTCTTGTTATTACTACATTTTCATCATTTTCCAAATTATTCAATGTTTAGGAGGTAGTTTTTCATTTGAGTAATCTGTACAGTTCAATCATAAAATGACTGTGATAGTTTTTTACAGCCATAAGAAATGTAATTTTAGCAGCTGATGACATTAGTGAGATAAATCTATACCTTTTAGCAACTGATTACAATATTTATTCAGTTAATGGAATAATCTTTTGTAGCTCAGTAAACTAACTGTAATTTTTCTTAAGCATATCAATAAAGTGCTATTTGCAACCTCAAGAATATAATAGAAAAAGAATATGTATACTTATATAAACAAAAAATCTTACAGAATTATTTAAAAGTTTAAGAAATAAGGTATCAGCAAGTGTACAGTTTCAAATTTTAACTGATACAACACCACTACAGATTGATTCCCCTTCAATAACAGCATTGCATGGTACAGGTGTTCTTTCCATTAACCACACTGTGTTTGCATGATGTATACTTTTCTTTACTTTGTTTGGTGCCTGTTAAATCCTCCGGTCCCCTTTTCTTTTGCACATCAGGGGGGTCCTGTTTAAAAAAGCTATATACAGTATATGACTACAAAAATGTAAATCTGCAGTTTTTTTATGGAGAGAGCCCAGTCATCAGACCAATGTCAGAAATTTCTGGAACATTATTTTACCATATTACTACCAAATCTTCAGTGATCTACTTATAAAAGTAACAATACAGATATTTATATTCATAAAGAACATGGCAAAAACACTGCAAAAAAAAATGGTAAATCTAATAGATAAAAAATAGCAGGTCATCTTACATGTCGACTCTGTTTGATCTCATTGAGGCTTTCCAGCAATTCAAGCTCCAAAGATTCTCTAAACTTTTGGTGTTCTGCCTTTATTGCTTTGATGTCTTCACTTTCCATTATTTCACTGTATTCTTCATCAGTCTGTGGAACAAACAGAGAAATAAAAATGTATAAACATATGCAGTATTTGGCAAATAATAAAATGTATATAATTGAGATACTCGATAGAACTTGGATTTGTGTGACCTCACCAGTTCTAAATATTCCCCAAGCTTGAAGGTCTCATGTGCAGGAAAAACCATTCCATCCTGAAGCAGCTCTTTCAGATTCTTGGCTACAAGGTGCAAAACTTCATCCTCGTAAGCATAAACCTTTCCATCCTCACACAACAAGAGCACCAACTGCAGGCCAAAGGCATCACATGGGAAGTAATCAATGGCACCAATTACCTCCATCTCCTTTCTTTCTGGCAGATAGAAATCTTTCCAGGCTTCAAGCTGCTCTTCATCCCCAGCATAGACTGTGCCATCCTGCCCACAGATTCTCAGACTACAATTGTTTGGTTTCGCAAGGGGGATTGTTGAGCTGCAATTACACTTTACAAAACTTGCTACTGCACTGAGGTCCACGGCATCTATAGCATAATATAAATAAATAACATAGACATGCATTAGAAATACTATATTATCATTAATAAATATCATAATATAACATTAATATGTTATGAAAAGTACAAAAACATCATCCCTGAAGAGATAAAAAGCATTTGCGAGAACTATGAACCCACTATAGTATGAATTGATATTTGCTTGTCTTCTTCCACCACTATTATTATTTCTGGGGGGGTTTGTTTTTTTTATAATACTTTATTTTAAAAAAAATTCAGTTGAGGGATGTTGAGTGATGAATATTGAATGCTTGATGGAGAAGAATTGATTGATGATTCATGCTTTCTCATTGTTCTCTTGCGAATCTGCCACTCCAGAAAGAAGATTTCTGTGCTGTCTTAAAGGGATAGTTCTCCCAAAAATGACAATTCTTTCATCATTTACTCACTGTCATGTATAAAAAATCTCCCTTTAATTACTTCATGTCAAAGGTGGACAATAGAAAAGTATTTTATATTACTCTACTAAACCTTTTTCAAGTATCTGTAGTTTTTCAGAGTGTTTTTTTTTTACTTTTACTTCAATACATTCTAAAGCATATTATCTTACTTTTCAGTCCACTACATTTCATGGATATGAGTTGCTTTTTAATTTTAATACTTAAAGGGATAGTTCACTCAAAAATGACAATTCTGTCATTATTTACTCACCCTCAAGTTATTCCAAATCTGAATAAATTTCATGGTTTTGCTAAACACAAAGAAAGATATTTTGAGCAATGTTTGTAACCAAACCGTTTTTAGACACCATTGACTTCCATAGTATTTTATTTCCTACGATGGAAGTCAATGGTCCTCCTGTTTTCAGTTTGATTACAAATATTTTCCTTTGTGTACAACAAAATACAAACATTTATAAAGGTTTGGAACAACCTGAGGGTGAGTAAATGGTGACAGAATATTTTAAACATCACTGTAAGTACATTAAAACAACATCTATTTATGAGTAAAAAGTAGGAAATATGCATTAGAATGTATAGTAGTGTAAGTAAAATATTGTCAAAGAAAAACATGCTGATAAATTACAAATACAGAATATAGCTGCAAGCAGCGATACGGGATCAAGCACCTTCAGCGCAATGAGCACCCAAAGCACATAAACACACAAAGCACACAAAGCACAGCAAGCAACATATAGCAAATCAAACACGCAAGGCACAGCAATCACAGAGCAGAACCACCACAATGTAGAGCAACAACAGAAAACATGAGAACATATGTGAACTACATATGTTGAGAAGAATTGATGAGGAAGAACAAAACTTTAATAGAAGATCCTAATACATGCCTCAGGCAGGATTCGGACCCAAGAACTCAGAATCTCAATGCATGTGATTTACTAGATGCGCCACTCAGATGACACAGTTCAAAGTGGCAGCAGAAAAGAGCTTACAGATCTGCAAGCATTGACATATGCCAATACCTGAAGATGCAGAAATGACACCACAGATCAGAATTAAAACATACAATGGATAACAGAATCAGATAACTTAAACAACAAAGTCAAGACAAAAACCACTCACATGGGATTCAAACCCATGACCTCAGAATCTCAATGCATGTGGTTTACTATATGCGCCACACAGTTCAAGGGGGTAGCAGAAAAGAGCTTACAGAGCTGCAAGCATTGACATATGCCAATCACCAAAGATGCAGAACTGACACTGCAGAGCAGACATAACAGAAATACAATGCATATGAGAATCAAAAGGCTCAAGTGAGATTGAAGACAAGAAGAACATTCTGTATAGTAATGCTATTAAATATAATATACAGTCACATTATTTACTATGACAAATAGACAACATCACAGGCACGGTCAACTTTGGAGCAGTATTTTTATGAAACAAAACAGAATATCAAAAATCTGTTTGGTCACGTCTGTGCGGATTGCTCCAAACATTACACGAGCAGAACCTGGGATAAAATGAACTAGTAATTTTGTAAAACGAGTAGCAAAAAACCATTTAACATATGCTTTGAAATAACTTATGAACAGAATGTTGGAAAATGACAAACGATGTATCATTGCGATCGGCATAAACCAGTGAATCCAATTTCACAAAGAAAATGAATATCAGACAAAGTATTCAGAAGATATTATGGTTCTATAAGAACTGTTATAGTTTATTATCCCTAGGTGGCAGTGTACTCTGACTTCCCAGATACCTTCAAGACATAATTCTGAAGCTTCCTACCGATTTTTTTGCGCCGATTTGTCCAATATTTCAAAAGTTATAGCAATTTATGACAAATTTCAAAATGGCGGACAAGCGGTTTGATCAAACTCATTTTCAAAATTTCATAATTTTCCTACGTACTGTTAATAGGGCTGCCATAGACACCAATGGCTAAGAAGAAGAAGAAAAAGAAGAAGAATACTAACAATTCCAATAGGTGTCACAGCACTTTCGGTGCTTGATCCCTAATAAATGAATTTAAGAATAAGAAGTTATGTCTCTGTAACGCCTTCTAGTTGGAGATTCCTGTTCTGATGCTGAGTAGTTATGTTTTGGTTTTCCAGTTTGCCCTCCAGTTTGCCCCTTGCCCTGGGCTCTTCATATCTGCCGATACGCTCACCATCATGACCTTGCCACCATTTAACCGCTCTGGACAGCTGTTTCCTCCTAAAATGGAATTCAGTTTTTCTTTTTTTATATAAGTTTTGTCCATTTCACCATTTGTAGTCCTTATGCTTCACTGGAGACATTTAGGTCAAAGTGGGTTGATAGCTTTGTAGGTAAATTCTAATAAGTTCTAATAAAGACATTCACATTATCATATCCAAGCAAAAATCCAAGTTTAAGCTTCCATGATAGCTACTTGGCTATTTTGGTAGTGTAATCATATATGGTATTTTGCCCTCCAGTTTGCTTTTACCCACCCACAGCATTTTCTTTCTGTTAGTACACTCATTGTCTTCCCCTCCCACCTGCTGCTAATCCAGACTTTCATCACCATGTAGCCCTTTCGCATCTGTTTTTTCATCCTAAAATGGAAGTTAGTTAAGGCTCTTAGTATTTTCAGCGTCAGTTGTGGTTTAGTTTCACTGGAGTCATTTGTCTTCAAGTTGGTAGCTTTAAAAGACACTCACATTATTACATCCAAGTAATGATCCAGGTGCTTCCATTTGCGTAATGATCCAGGTGCTTCCATTTGCGTAATGATCCAGGTGCTTCCATTTGCTTCTCAGATGGTGGCTCTTCATATGCTTTACAATACGAATCATGTTTTGGTTGTCCTCACACTTTATAGTAACAGACTGTGTTAGCATTCTGTGCAAATGTTGCAAATCTTGACATCTTGTTGCTGGTCAAGATCTGCTATCAGTATTTGCACATAAGGTGGTCTACACAGTTGCATAACTTAAAATATGAGTCTCCAAAACATAAAATTATTGTACACGATCAATGGATGATTGTTTCTTTTACGCAGTATGTCTGTCAGTAAACAACAGACACTCTGTTAAGCTTTAATCAGTCTGGGTAATGTTTGCATTTGTTTGCATTTTATGTGATTTTATGAGACCTCAGCTGGAAAAGGATCTAAATCTGTAATTTTATATTGAAATTTATAACTTACAATGTTCAGCTATTGACAGAAATCCCTCCTTAATGTTTTCTGTTATTCTAAAGGGAAAAAGGGAAAAGTATAAGGGTACAGTGGGCCTAATGACAAGCAATTACGGTTAACAGATAATTTGTAAATGTCTTGATTAATGTAAACATGCTTTGAATAATGTCCTCCTCTGTCTACTAATGACTATAATAACACATTTTGTATTGCACCAACTAAGGGATGAATTACGTATTTCTGTACTCAATAGTCTATCCTTTTAAATAAACAGTGATCACCATAGGCAGAGTTTTGTCTGACCTATTATTGAAAAAGAAATAAAATAATTAATATTGTATTTGTCTAATCCTAATGTTTAAGTGGGTAGACTGGCTTAAAAAGTGTTAGAAGTTTCCTGTAAACCATATAAATACATAAAAAAACATGAAGCCACACTCTCTCGCTCATCTCAAAGTATTGCAGTACCCTTGTTTGCCGGTAGGTGCCCCCCAAGCACAAACGCAAAACTCCGTCTATGGCGATCGCACAGTTCTGTGTGACAGTGTTGTGGAACTTACCCTTTCAACATTGTCTTTAGGAAAATGTTCTCCTGTAGACAATCTATAAACAAAATCACGTAATCACATTAATAACCTACAATTACATTGTATTCTTTAGATCAGGAGTTTGAAAACTGGGGGAGCCCAGCAAAAATGTAAAAGTCTATCGAACTAATCTATTATAAATTGAAATTAATTAAAAATGAAATTAGTATTGTTTATACATCATATGCAACTTAAGTCAGCTTATCTACACAGTTTTAGTGTTTACATAAAACATTTAATCTGAATAAATGTTTTAGGAAGGGGGTCCCTCACAAAAGGTTCATCATTGTGGTTTCTTGACAACAAAAAAACTGCTTTATACCGATACATGAAAATGTTATAGTATAACTTTTTAAAATATATAAAAAAAATTAAATAAACAGTGTAACATGTTTCCCTGTTCTGTCCACCATTTTGTACTGATCACTTTCTGTTGTTATTTAGCTACCTGTCCCAGATTGTAGCTTCTGTTGCCTCACTCTAATTATCCCTATTTGTGTGACTTCACAAGTATGCACGTCATAAGTATAGTTTCATAGCAAAACTATATGAAATAAGCTAAAGATTTACAATACAGTGGGTTTTAATAATATTAAAGAACCTTATTTGAGTTTGGGGCCTTTTAGCCAATCTTGTTTACATTGTTTTACACACAGCACATAAATGGATAATTTAAATAAATCGTAATTACATCTTAATTTTAGGGATACTCATACCTGTTTGAGGAGGGATTGTTTGTCCTGCAATAATAGAAATATATACATAAGCACAGGACAAAACAAAACTTTCCGGAAAAGAGATTGTTACTATACACAATAAGTCATATTGATATACATATCAGCAGATATAACAGCGGAAATCAAATATGATAGAAAGATATAATTATATATATATATCTGATAAGTAAGTATATTTTAATTTTTTTCATAGTCCTCTTTCGCCATTTCATATCACCAAAGGTCTCTCATTACTTCCCGGTTCTACCTGATAGTTTACTTGTTTTTTTTTTAACGCTGAGCACAATGTATTTTACAATTGAATTTCTCTTTAAATTGAAAAGTTGTAAGACTTTTTTAACGTTTGAGATGTATTTATATATATAAATATACATATGTCTCCAAAAAAATTGTCTAATTGCTTTATTTTTATAATAAAAACTGTAGCATTTTATCTTCAAACTACACTTGACATATAAAACCTTTCCAAACTTTTTTATCAAAACAAATCATTTTATCAAATGACAGTAACAAATAAGAATATTTATCGAAAAATATAAAAATGTACTTGCCTCGCTCACCGAACAGCAGCTTCGTGTTAGTCTTTGAATCAGGTAACGCCTATTTGGGTAAATTAAGGAAGAACATTCTTAAAGGTGCGGTTGTTTTCCAACCAGTTTGAATAAGGTGGAGCAACTGACAGGTGACAGAAGTTTGTGGGCATGTGTTAGTACTTTTCCATTTAGAAACACATGCAAAAATATTTAACGTCAGCCGTTGCTGGAGTATTACTCCATTTTAAGGTTACAGCAGGAACAATCTGACAACACTTACACTGACAATAACAAGCAAATGTGAATATGAAATACTTCAATATAAATAAATACATTTCTTGTTAGTTCCCCTTAAACAGAAGCTTTTTTAATTAATTTGTCAAATTAGATATAAAATTGATTTAAAGAGGTTTTTATTTTAAATTATATAAACTTCCTCCTTTATGCTGTTCTCTTCTCCCAATCGTACCATTCTTACCTGTAAACCTGAGTTAAACTGAGTTAAACTTTGGACAGCTCTTAAATTTATTTTTGTCTAGGACTAGTCTGATCGCCCCATATTTATTCTATAGGATAAAATATTAAATGGTCCCTCATTCTTAAATTGTTAACTGGAATAAATCATTCATAAATGTATGTACTTGGTTTATGTTTAAAATGATTTTTAATTTGAGTTAATAAACTGTATTTTACAACGTGAAACAACATTTAACATATTAGCATCAAGTTTTTAAACTACATTTATGGTCTAACAAACGTGTAGAGGCAGTTTCCCAAACAGGGTTTAGATTAATCCAGGACTAGGCTAGTAGTTTTCACCTTACAAAAAACATTACGGGTGTGCATCTTGAGACAAAACAATGGCACTGATATGTGTAAAGATAAGTCAGTGCAGGATGATTTTAAATTAGGACCACTCAAACAATTGATTTTAGTCTGGGACTAGGATAAGCCCTGTCTGAGAAACAGTAATGTTGTAGACATTTTTACTTAAAAAACTTACATTATACCATAAGGTGGCAGGAACATAAAAATCTAACTGAATTACAAAATATACACTCTAAAAACCGTTGGGTTATTTGTTTTACCCAATAGGTGGGTTAAACGTATTGGGTTGTTCTGTTGGGTTATTCCTAGCTTGTATTGGGTTATTTCCATAACAACCCAGAGAGTTGGGTTAAAATCGGGCTCACGTCACGCATTTTGAATTTCAACGGTTGACCGGTGCCACTGCTGAGTGCGGACAGACACGAGAGGTACGTTTTAAAATATATATCTCTGTGTAATGTTTTATTTTGCTACAAAGTGTCTTTAAGCTCTAACACACAGTAAACTATCAGTCACGTTTAAATAAGTGTACAAAAACGCTGTTGTCTAGTTTTTGTCCGTTACACCTGTTCCATTGATTAACTGTTACCGATGCCAAACGCGTTTTTAAGCAATCATAAACGTAGAGAGACATTGCAATTTATTTTAATACTAAACAGCACCAACAGCATGAGCCCTTACGAAAATGAATCATTTCTTTTTTTAGAAGTATAACGTTAGTTTCATGGCGTATTGATTGTCATATTGCTTTAACCATGCTTTCTGTAACAGACAATGTTTTGTGGTTTAAAGTGTAGTAAAAACCGTTTTTTAACTTTTGTAAGGGATGCAACCGGCTGTTTTTTGCTCCAAATATTTTTTTAGCCGGTATGTGTTATAGACACAGAGCTGTAATATAAATGTGATTCTGAATGTAAATGTCTTAAGAAATGACTCGATGGCATTTTATTGTCGTCTTACTTCAGTATAATCCCTGATAAAGCGCTGCACGTCTACTACTGTATACTGTAACCCCGGTAACGGTTGAATTTGCAATTCAGCGCCATCTACTGTCAAAGTAGAGTATTTATTCAGCGTGCCAGATGTGTTTGCTTTGAGATTTAATTAATTATTCTTTTCTTTAAATGTAGACATTCTTGGAGATGTTGCATTAAAAACCTTACAAAATGGCCAGCAAGATGGTTCAGCCTTCCTACAGTACCAAGAGGCAAAGCAAACATTTATTAATTTGCAACCTGTAAGTATCATTTATGACACTTGTTTTTTTTAACCTGTTTATGTGTGCATATTGACATTGTGAAAATTCTGTCTTCAGGTCAGAAAACAAACATAATTCAGTATTTGGAGGAGGAGGTATGACGAAGACCCCATGTTCTGCTATGGGATGAATTTGACTAATCACAAGCCTTTGTTATCGTGGGGAGGCATGGCCCTGGAGCAAGACCAGCAGTTGACATGTGCTTTAATATTTTTTTTACATTTTATACAGAGTATCCCAAGCCTTTCACTACTATTAAGTAGTTTCTGTAACACACAATACATTTTGTACCATGTGATGTTTCCTGAACACACTGTCACCTGCTTAAAGGGACAGTTCCCCCAAAAATGAAAATTGTCATAATTTTCTTCCTCTCCTGTCGTTACAAACCTGTACACAATTTTTTGTTCTGATGACCACAAAGGAAGATATTTTGAGTAATGTTTGAAACCAAACAGATCATGAGCCCCATTGACTGTCATAGTAGGAAAAAAGAATACTATGAAAATGAATGGGGCTCATGATCGGTTTTATTTTTTAAACATTCTTTGAAATATACCTTTGTGGTTATCAAAGTAAAGACTTATATACAGGTTTATAACAACATGAGAGGGAGAAAATGATGACAAAATGTGTGAACTATGCTTTTAAGCAGTTTTTAGTTGGATAAGATTGAGTAGATTTGTTTTGTTCTTATGTTTTTGTTTATTTATGTATGTATATATGTATGTATGTGTGTATGTATTTATGCTTCTATACATGTATGTATTTATACATTTAAATGCAGGTGCAAATGACTAAATGAAATTAAAGCATTATAAATGTATTTGTAAGTTTTGAATTATTTATTTATAAAGCAAATAATAGTAATAAATAATAATAATAATAATGGGGTTAAAACAGCATTGCAAAAATAACCCAACAAATTGGTTATTTCATAACCCAACTAATTGGGTAAAACTTTCTACCCAATGCATTGGGTTAAAATAACCCAACAATGGGTCGGTGCTATAGTAACCCACCATTGGGTTATTTATTGGGTTATTTTTAACCCAACTGTTTTTAGTGAGTACATACAATATTTTTAAAGGATTTTAAATAATAACATTTCACATTTTCTTCAAAATATTCGATATGTTTTCATGTTTACAGTCTATGTACACACGCAGCGCATATTAACATTCATCACCCCCACCATTACAAATTTCAGCATAACATAAAACATTTGTGTCCTTATCGAGATATAATTGTCAAAAAGACAACACAAAGGACAGTAATACATGCATGAAATAAAATAATAAATACACATTCAGGTTTTACCAGAAATCAGGTGTGGCTTGTGCTCAAAACACTAGCTTGTTTGCATTAAGAATTAGTCATGGTAGCCATGCATTATTGTCCAGATTTCAAAGCACGTCATTTACCAAATCAATTGAAACCAGTGTGAACCATTTTAACGGCAAAATTTGTATGAATGGGGTTAGAAAATGTTTAGCTAGTCATTTAATAAATAAAAATCTAATTTTGACTAAAAGCCTGTACAAGATCAGTACAAACTGAATTACATATAATGACATTATGCAATGCTTCAGCAAGTCCAATGAAACATTTGACATTTTAAAAAGCCATTCTTCTTTACAGTGATTAATTCAAGTAAACATTTAATACGTCCATAGGAACCTGTTATTCTTCTTTTAAACCCTTTTTGGTTCTAAATGGGACCTTTATTTTCCACTGTCTGGGTTAAAAACAGGAAGACAATCTCTATTTAGCATGTTGGTGAGAGAAGGTATGGAAACAAGCTTTTCTCTCAATTTGTTAATGGTTTTAGTTTCTAAGTCTGACATATTTTCCCGTGTATAATTTTTGATCTCCGTATTCTCTTGCATAAAATTGTCATTAATCAGGAGTTTGCTTAAGCACTCTGTCTCGGCACAATTGCCAAAAGGATAAAATTTCTGTTCAGTCCCTTCCCCTTGTAGGCTAAAAATGCGTTTACAGTTTTTGCATGGCGGTATTTCCTTATAGGTGTTGTCTTGCCAATTTCTAAGGTATGCCTGGCATTTCATAGACCCAGGAAACTGTAAACCTTCACTCTCTTGTGTGTGGGTAAATGACATAACTGAATATGAAACATACTTATGCCATGTATTAATACACGATGAATATATCATAATACTTTTGGCTTTATCTGTCTTACAACCCAGAGAAGCACCAAAATATTTCTTTGACGGGCACATGTTATTGGAGGAAATACAAATAACAGTAGATTCCAATGTATAAACGTGTTGGTGTTTGTTTCCTGGTTTGTTAAGAGGGTATGGAAATTTCAGCTTTTTTAAGAGACTGCGAAGTTCCTCCATGACTTTCTCTTCTGTGTCATATTTAAGCACCATCTAGAAACAGTAAATAATAATACACATACATTCATTAAATTTTTCTTGTCAAGTGGATGTATGAAACTGAAACACAAAATATATAATGGGATGCTTACTATGTCTAACAATATTGAGAACGGTGTCCGCTTGGGCAGGTGACTCCTGTATTTCTCAAATGGCTCTGGAAATTCTTGTCGCAAACCCTCCGCCAACGTTGCCGACAAAAACTGGTCGGGAGTGAGTCCGCCCGTATAAATGACCCCCAAAAAAAATATGCTGTGAAGAATCTTGATAGAAAATGTTTAAGGTCATTGAACAAGGTGAAATTTAATTGTTTTCAATGTCTCACCACTATAGCTAGACATCAGTTTAGTTATTTATTTATTTATTTATTGCAGCAATTTTGTTTCACATACCTCGTTAACGTGTCTTCTGAGCATGTTTTGCTTGTTTTTATATTCTTCCATAACGTGGTGAATTAAAAGGAGCCCGCAGGTTATTAAGCTTTCTCTGCTATCTTGAAGCTGTTTAACGTAGTTGAGTTTTTTTCTGTTTGTTCAGAAAGAAATTAATTAAATGATGGACACTTGAATTAGCTACCAAGTGTCATATATGTTAAATATTAGCAGCCATACAACGTCGATTTTTATTTTGGTATCCGAATGTATTTCGACAAAATACACAACAGTTATTAAGAAAATATAAATTTCTTACCTTTTTGCAGCCGAAGCCATCTTGTCGTTTAGAATGAGAGAAATAAAAGGACGGTGTTTAAAGAAGTTTCAGCCCATTGTGTCGTTAAAGAAGTTTCAGCCCATTGTGCCAACTCCACCCTTCCCTATTCGTGCATCTGATAATTGTCTGAAGCACTGCATTGTCGATGTCATCCTACCTGTAGCTAGATCGCCTTGATCTTTCTGACTTTAAGTCTACCAAAAACATTAAAAACATATAGAGCTTCGGACATCTGAAAGATGTAGCATTTGCTTAAGCTTTTTTTTATGCCTTGTCTTATTTTAACAATTTTAAGTCGGCTTGAGACCACTGCCTCTGATTTCAAAACTAGATTCCTCGTGGGAGGGAGTTTGATTGACAGGTGATGAGAGAAAAAAGCTTTTCGGAGTCAATTGAACCAACTGCTTCGCAAAATGATTCACTGTTTCGGAACTTCATGCTTGACGACACCTGTAGGTGACAATGTTGCAATTGTATATATATATATATACACATTGCATTGTATACACACACACACACACACACACACACACACACACACACACACACACACACACACACACACACACACACACACACACGTTCTGGTTTCCATGTTTTGTGGGGACATTCCATAGACGCAATGCATTTTATACCGTACAAACTGTATATTCTATTCCCCTAACCTACCCTATTCCCTAACCCCAACCATCACTGAAACCCTTCTCCTACTTCACATTTTCAAGAAACATACTTTTTTGAGACAAGATCACAAAAATACTGGTATTCCTATCTTTGTGGGGACAATTGGTCCCCACAACGTGATAATTAGCAGGTACGTGTGTGTGCGTGTGTTTACCTGGTAAATATCATGTTGTGGGGACCAATTGTCCCCACAAAGATAGGAATACCAGTATGTTTGTGACCTCGTGGGGACATTTTGAGGTCCCCATTAGGAAACAAGCTTATAAATCAAACAGAATGATGTTTAGTGGAAATCAAAGGTAGCAGAAAGTTTTCTGTGATGGTTGGGGTTAGGGGTTGGGTTTGGGGAATAGAATATACAGTTTGTACAGTATAAAATGCCTATGGAATGTCCCCACAAAACATGGAAACCAGAATGTGTGTGTGTGTGTGTGTGTGTGTGTGTGTGTGTGTGTGTGTGTGTGTGTGTGTGTGTGTGTGTGTGTGTGTGTGCGTGCGGCCGGGTAATTATCACGTTGGGGGGACCAATTGTCCCCACAAAGATAGGAATACCAGTGTTTTTGTGACCTTGTGGGGACATTTTGATGTCCCCATGAGGAAACAAGCTAATAAATCAAACAGAATGATGTTTCTTGAAAATCTCTAAGGTATCAGACAGTTTCCTGTGATGGTTGGGGTTAGGGAATGGGGCAGGTAAGGGGAATAGAATATACAGTTTGTACAGAATAAAATGCATTACGTCTATGGAATGTCCCCAAAAAACATGGAAACCAGAATGTGCGTGCGTGCGTGTGTGTGTGTGTGTAATTATTATGTACATATAAATACACACACATTCGTGTATGTATTTAAGAAACATTTACATGGATTTATATATATATATATATATATATATATATATATATAAATCCATGTAAATGTTTCTTAAATGTGGGTGTGGGTGTATATATATATACACACAATCACACTGCTGTTTGTGATTGTTGACTTTATAAAACATGGGATTGGAAAAAAATATTTGGGTTTTTATTTGTCACATACACAGCTGTGTATAGACAAGTAGTTAACTATAATAAAATGTAATAAAATACAATTTTGACTCACCAAAAGTATCACGGTAGAGTTGTCTTCTGAGCAATATTAGTAACTTCCCTTTAAAGTCCGTATCCAATATACTATCACATGCGTTTTGTTTTTCTGTTGTTTTCTTAACTCGGTGCAGTTTTTAAAAAAGAAATGCTTAAGAGCATATGGAATCCAAAACATTTAACTGAAATGTTTTATAAGATTGCTTTTAAACCAGTTGTCAGTTTGATGAACAGAAAGAGAACAGAATTGTATGTGTAGTATACTTAGCTAAATGACGCTGCAAGACAAACATGTCGTCAGACTTGATTTTCAGTGCATTGTGCATGTTTTTCAATAGCACCTGGTTGATATGGGTCAACAGAATATTCCACATTATGCTTATTGTCAATACTATACATGTCGTGTAAAATAATGGTATTATGTTACCAGTAAAAACCATCTCACTCTCATCTCCTCCTCACTAATGACTCATCTTGCTAAACCTCACCCACATCTGCTGAAGGTCTGTCACACAAGTGAGAACAAAACACTAAAAAATGCTGTATATCAATAATGGTCACATATACAGTAGCTAAACCAAACTGTGTTAAATTAATGTAGAAAATAATATTACTTTATAAATTCTCTTAGTTTTTAAAACAGACTGTTAGTGTCAGCTTCCATTGTGAAATTTTTTATACTTTATGGCAGTATACTGCCATTTATATACTAATGACACAATAAATATTTCAAATATAATAATCTTATTATCAAAACTATACTACAAACTATTAACATTGCTTCAAAATATTTTTGCTCTTGACCTTTTGACCCCTGAAAACAGATTGTTCATTAAATTGCAAATCATAATCAATTGTGGTGTGTGCATCTTTATTTTTTCCATTACATTTCCATTTTAGTCTTCACTTACAAAATATTTCACAGTTAAAACAATCATTAACAAACAGAGTATGTCCTTATGTGATGTTAAAAAAATCTATAAAAACAGGACATTCAAAATACACATAAAAAATATAGATGTTGCTAATGCCATTGTGCTCTTAATGATTGAAAAATACTGTTTTGTTTCACTTAAAGGAATACTCCAGTGAAAAATGAAAATGGCCCCATGATTTACTCACCCCGATGTGCATGATTATCTTTTTTAGATGAACACAATCAAAGTTATTTTAAAAAATGTCCTTGACCTTTCAAGCTTTATAATGAAACTGGGACCAATGAAAAACTTCTGACTTTGAAGCACAAAAAAGTGCATTTATCCTTTACAGAAGTAATCTGCATGGCTCCAGCCAGTAATAAAGGCCTTCTTATGGTAATCTGTGCAATTTTGTAAGAAAAATATCCATATTTTAAACTTTATTAACCATAATAACTAGCTTTCAGTATTGGTTAAGGCACATTCACAAAGCTTCTTCTTTTTTTTTTTGTTAATGGCAGGTAGCACAAACGTTAAGATAATGCATCTTTACGTTTGTGCTACCCGCCATTAAATGAAGAAGAGGTTATAAATATGAATGTTTTTCTTAAAAAATCTCACTGATTACCCTCAAAAGGCCTTTATTACTCGCTGGAGCCGTGTAGATTTCTTCAGTAAAGGATGAATTTTTTTGGCTTCAAAGTCAGAAGTTTTTCATTAGTCTCTGTTTACTACAGTACCATTATAAAGCTCGAAAGGGCAAGGACATTTTCTAAAAAACTCGAATTGTGTTCATCTGAAAAAAGATAATCATGTACACTGAGGATGGCTTATGGGTGAGTAAATCATCGGCTAATTTTTTTTTTTTGCTGGAGAATCCCTTTAACTTTGCTTTTCTTTCACATTATTACAGAAAACTATACAGGTTTGGCAAAATATATTGGCAACACAAAGTTTCCTGTAATCACAGTCTCTCTGACCTCTGATATCACACACACATTTGCATAAAAGCATCTTTCTTTAGAAAGACACAGTGAGTAGACCAGACACCAGTTAATTTACAAGAAAACAATAAATCACTAAGATGCTACATAGATCTCTTAATTATGATTCATGTACTGTATGTGCGTATTAGCTATAATCTATAATTATAGGAACAGCTACTGTATATACCAATTACCTGAAGAACAGAGGTTATGTGCTGTAGGCACTATCATCTACAGAAGTGAATTTATTAATCATGGTTTTACAACACTAACCATAGTATATGCCATTTGTGGTAAAACCACAGTAGTCACAAGTAACCCTATAGTTTAACTATGATATTTGTAGTAAAACCGTGTTAATGTAAAAACTATAATCAATCTGCCAAAACATGGTTGGTACAGTTTGATTAGTGAAGCCAAAGTTATTTGTTGTAAGACAATGCTTTGACAAAAGTGTGATTTAGTCAAGTTGAAAAAATAAATTCTGTCGTCATTTACCTTCCATTATATACGTTTAGGCCAATATGACTTTCTTTCTTTCTGCAGAAAATTGTGAAGAATGTAGTTTTTGTCCAAAGCACTCAAGCATAAATGTAAAAATGTTTTGGACAACATTGACTTTCATTTTATCAGCAAAGACATTCTGGAAGAAAGTCATACTTAGGTTGGAATGACATAAGGGTAAATTGCAATTTAAATTTTTTGTGTGCAAGTTTCTTTAAATTTGATACAAATAAAACATTTTAAAATGGGATTCATTGTGGTAAACAAAAAATACACATTGCAGAAACTGGAAAATGATTAAAACACAAGAAAAAATAGAGGAGTTCTAAAAAACAAAGATGTTACAGGACCTGGCATTTTTTTTTCTGAAAATCAATAGACAGTTTAATGGCTCATATCAAACAATAATCACAAAACAATAAATCTATCTTTGATTGTCCAGGTAACATTGTAGTATTAAGAATAAGTTGAAACTTTTGAATTTTTTTATAAATTAAGTTATTATTCTGCTTTGTTGACAATATGAAAAGCTCAGATGCAAAACCCTCTTTAATGCACCTTCTTGTAAATAAGCTTTTTTAAACAGACATCTAATTGAACCAGTGTTTCTGAATTATCTAAATCTCATCTAAAAATAAACGGATTAATATCATCATCTCTTTTTTTTGTCAGCGTTTTTAGCGGCTTTTGCATCTGAGCTCCTCAAATGTCAACATGTCATGTGAAATAACTTGTTCAGGTCAGCACTAAAATTAAAACCAACCTTAAAGTGTTAGTTCATCCAAGAATGAAAATGTTGTAATTAAATCCTCTCTCTTTCCACACCCATAAGGCCAGGGGCCTAACTATCGGTAAGTAGGGTAAGTGGTGCTTAGGGGCCCGGACCAATCAGGGGCCCTCCTGACTGGAAGATTTTGATTGACAGTCGGGAGGCCCTATCGCATTTTATTCCTATCCGCTGTTTCCGGGCTTTCTCACCGGTTTTCAATTCTTGGCAACGTGCAAACTGTGTGGTTATATCACACAATGAAATCAACACTAGCGATAAAGCCCAACCAAACAGAGCCCAGAGTTTCTGTGCACGTTTGAAATCGGCTGGATTGTATCTTTAAACGATAACACTTTAAAGGCATACTCCATCGTTTTGTCATATTAAACTATGTTATTACCTTAACTAAGAAGAGTTGATACATCCCTCTATCATCTTAGTTTCGTGCACTTAATTGCTATGGCGCGCGGCAACACTTTGGTAGCATTTAGCTTAGCCCAGTTCATTCAATTGTACCAAACAGAGATGAAGTTAGAAATGACCAAACACATTAGCGTTTTCCCTATTTAAAATGAGTAGTAATACGACCAAGTATGGTGGCACCAAATAAAAAGTGGCACTTTTCAAAGCGGGTTAAAAAGGGTAGCTATAATGTATGGCGTAATGGCAGTTTTGGGAGTACTTCAAATCGGCGCAGTAAAACTCCACCTGTCCCTCTCATTATGAGAGGTATAAGGGGAGCGGATTTTTCAGGCGCGACTTTTTACTGCGCCGAGTCAAAGTACTCCCAAAAGTGCTATTCCGGCATACATTATAGTTACCCTTTTTAACCCGCTTAGAAAAGTGCCAGGTTTTATTTGGTGCCACCATACTTGGTCGTATAACTACTTGTTTTAAATAGGGAAAACGTTAATGTGTTTGGTCATTTCTAACTTCATCTCTGTTTGGTACCATTGAATGAACTGGGCTAAGCTAAGTGCTATCAAAGTGTCGCCGCGCGCGCCGCACTGATTAAGTGCACGAACTAAGATGATAGAGGTATGTATCAACTCTTCTTAGTTAAGGTAATAACATAGTTTAATATGACAAAACGATGGAATATATAATATACAATATAGAATATAATATACAATCTGAGGACTATTTACATCGTAACATTTGTATATGAGATTACATTCGCGTTCAAAACCAGCGGTCAAACTAGCTCAAAAAACAATGCTTAGCTCCAAAAAACAATGGTTACTGTAGTAAAACCATGGTAACCACAAAATAACCATGGTTTTCAAAAACCATAGTTAACCATGGTTAGTGTAGTAAAACCATGGTTTTGCTGATAGTAATCAATACACCAAAAAACCATAAACCATCAACACAATAAAACCATTGTTAATTTTCGTAAGGATGTAGCCTGCTTGTGGACATTTTTTCATCAGATGCTGTAGTAGAGGGCCCGCCTTGATAATCCTGCTTAGGGGCCAGTGTTGGCTTGTTACGCTGCTGCATAAGATCTTTGTTTATCTTTCGCGAGGATAAAGAAATATATTTTCGATGAAATATGAGCGCTTTCTGAGCCCCAGGTGTCACAAGTGTTAAACGACACTAGGGTAAATAATGACAGCATTTTAATTCTTGTGTGAACTAACACTTTCATTTTCAGAATTCCTCTTGTTATTATTATATTTTCATCATTTTCCAGATTCTGCAAGGTGTATGTAAACTTGACCACAGCTAAAAAATAGTATTATACAAACAAAAATTTTTTTAAAGGGACATTCCACTTTTTAAAAAAATATACACATTTTCCACCTCCCCTAGAGTTAAACATTTGATTTTTACCGTTTTGGAATCCATTCAGTTGATCTCCGGGTCTGGCGCTAGAACTTTTAGCATAGCTTAGCACAATCCACTGAATCTGGTTAGACCATTAGCATCACGTTCAAAAATAACCAAAGAGTTTTGATTTTTGTCCTATTTAAAGGGACACAAGGCAGCATTTTTATGTTATTAAATCATCTTCGTAAGTCGGTATATGGTAAAATGACTCATTACATGATGAATGAAGACTCTCTCGCCCGCCCCTACCGTCTGTAAGAAGAATACCCCACTTGCAAGTTTGCTGTATCCGACCCGGTGTCCTTCAGTTTCGTAAAGTCTCAGATATAGAAAGCATTTACTCCCAGACACTAGGGGAAGCTAGTAGAGAAATAATACTCAGACTTGCCTTGTGTGCCTTTAAAACTTGACTCTTCTGTAGTTACATAGTGTATTAGGACTGAAGGAAAATTAAAAGTTGCGATTTTCTAGGCAGATATGGCTAGGAACTATACTCTCAATTTGGTGTAATAATCAAGGACTTTGCAGCTGTAACATGACTGCAGGAGGCACAATGATATTACGCAGCAGCTGAAAATAGTCCCCCTAGTAACTTTCAATGCAGGGGACTTTTTTTCGGGCAGTGCGTAATATCACTGCGCCTCCTGCAGTCATGTTACATCAGCAAAGTCCTTGATTATTACGCCAGACTGAGAGTATAGTTCCTAGCCATATCTGCATAGAAAATCACAACTTTTAATTTTCTGTCCGTCTTAGTACACGATGTAACTACAGAAGAGTCAAGTTTTAAATAGGAAAAATATCGAAACTCTTGGGTTATTTTTAGCGCGATGCTAATAATCTAATCCGATTCAATGGATTGTGCTAAGCTATGCTAAAAGTGTTACTGCCAGACCCGGAGATCAGCTGAATGGATTCCAAAATGTAAAAATCAAACTCTATGGGGAGCTGGAAAATGAGTATATTTTATTTTAAAGTGGAATGTCCCTTTAAAGGTTCATGATAAATTTAAAATAATGATTTTTGCATGTGATGTTTAGGAGGTAGCTTTTTGTCAAGTCATGATCCATTATTTGGTATGTACAGGTCAATCATGAAATAACTGATTCAGGCATAAGAAATGTCATTTCAGCAGCTGATGACATTTACCTAGTTTATCAGCTGTCAGATAAATCTACATATTTAGCAACTGATTACAATATTTTTCAGGGAATGGAGGAATCTTTTGTTGCTCAGTAAACTTACTGTAAGTTTTCTTAAGCATAATTATGTGCCCTTTTGCAAACCTCTTGAATATAAAAGGATATGTATAATTGTTGTCACTGTTTGTTACAAAAGAGAAAAACATCTTATGAAATTCATTTAAAGCTTAAGAGAAAGGCTGACTCTCATAGTCCTAAAGCATCAACCCTATACCTTTCATTGAAATAAGATGCTCTTGTTGAACTATTTGTTTTCTGAAAGATACATTTAGAGAATAAAAGAATATTCGGTGTCAAAAGCTATATCAATAATGTCACAAAATGGTAACTTTGGGAACTGTTTTTAGTGCCAAGACCAGCAAGTGTACCCTTTCAAATGTAAACTTAAAAAATACCCCTTCGTATTAAGCGTCGTGTTTTTTCCCAAACGTGCCATTCAATAACAGCATTGCAATAAGTAGTTCCCATTTTGCATTTGTTTGTATACTTTTCTTGAACTCCTGGTTCTGTGCCTGAGATGATATCCTCTGAATCTTTTATCTTTTGCACATCAAGGGGATCCTGTTTAACAAAGCTAGATATGACTACAAAAAGCAAACTACACTATAAGCTTACATTTAATTTGTAGTGAGAAAAAGGCCAGTGATAAGATCAATGTAAGGAGTTTCTGGAACATTAGCCATTGTAGCATTATTTTACAATATACCAAAACTAGGGGATCTACTTGTGCCACCCTGAAAATAGTATAACAGTACAAAATACAACAATTATTTGTATTTATAAAGAATATGCCAGTAACACTGAAATTTTGCAAAAAAAATAACAGCAGATCATCTTACATTTTGCCTTTCTTTGATCTCATTGAGGTTTTCCAGCAATTCAAGCTCCAAAGATTCTCTAAACTTTTGGTGTTCTGCCCTTATTGCTTTGATTTCTTCAGTTTCCATCATTTCATTGTGCTCTTCCTCAGTCTGTAAAACAAACATATGAATAAGGATGTTTAACCACATATTTTGCAAATTCTATGAGATGCTATCCAAAACTTGGATTTGTGTGACCTCACCAGTTCTAAATATTCCCCAAGATTAAAGGTCTCACATCCAGGAAAAACCATTCCATCCTGAAGCAGCTCTTTCAGATTCATGGCTACAAGGTGCAAAACTTCATCCTCATAAGCATAAACCTTTCCATCCTCACACAACAATAGCACCAACTGCAGGCCCAAGGCATCACATGGGAAATAATCAATGGCACCAATTACCTCCATCTCCATTCTTTCTGGCAGATACAAATCTTTCCAGGCTTCAAGCTGCTCTTCATCCCCAGCATAGACTGTGCCATCCTGCCCACAGATTCTCAGACTACAATTGTTTGGTTTCACAAGGGGGATTGTTGAGCTGCAATTACACTTTACAAAACTTGCTACTGCACTGAGGTCCACGGCATCTAAAGTATAGCATAAAATAAATGTGAATAGATAGAAATTCAATGTGCTTTAGAAATACCATATTATAAATTATTACTAAATATTATTTATTACTATAGATATATTACTGTCCCACCATTCAGACGGTTGAAACACTTGTCTAAAATGTCGATCATAAAAAATATTTTAATCTGCAAATGTATGTTTGTTTAAATGCTTTAAATTACTTAAATATACGTGTGCTAAACAGATTAAATTCTTTCATTAAAAATCTAACATTTATTTAATTAATAAATAAGTGGGGTTTTTTAAAAAATGGACAACTTAGACTCAACATTGAATGAAAAGCAGCCAATATAACCCAGAAAAGATTTGAACTTCAGGGTGAAACCTCACTGAAAAAAATGATTCATTGAATTTAATCAAATTTTTTAAGGTAAGTGGTTGCAATCAATTTATTTAAGCTACATTTAAACAAAAAAGATTAGTAAAGTAAAATAAAATATAAAACTTTTGTTTAAATGTAGCTTAAATAAATTGATTGCAACCACTTACCTTAAAAAAATTGATTAAATTCAATGAATCATTTTTTTCAGTGCTCAAGAAGCAGGTTGATAAAATGGCAAGATTGAGATTTTGCAAATTCAAGGCATAGGGCGACAACACTGTAAATGATAAAACAATGTAGTTTTGATTTATTTTTGATATTTTTATTCACAACATAATTCCCACACACTGAAAAAAATGATTCATTGAATTTAATCAATTTTTAAGGTAAGTGGTTGCAATCAATTTATTTAAGCTACATTTAAACAAAAGTTTTATATTTTATTTTACTTTACTAATCTTTTTTGTTTAAATGTAGCTTAAATAAATTGACTGGAACCACTTTCCTTAAAAAAAAAATATTAAATTCAATGAATCATTTTTACAGTGCAGTTAGATTTGTTATATCACAGTTTGATGAGTTTATTATTATTTTATAATGTGGATAAAATGTAGCCTAAATAAAGAGGTGATTAAGTAAGAAACCAGTAAGTGATTTCAAACTTTTGACAGGTGTACAAATAACACAATATAAAAAAAAACACATTATGGAAACTCGACAAACACTGTAGAAATGCTTTATTGTCACTGAAGAGGAAAACGCTTTTGAGCAGAAACAATTGATTGCTACTGTTTTCAGTTCTTTTACATTTTTTCACATTTTATTATTTCCATTGTTAATTTTTGTTGTTTGGTTTAACACTTCAGTGTTTCTGCAGTGCCAGAAATGAAAATTAACGGATGAATTTTGATAGAAGAAGCAACCATGCTCTTGCCTTAAAGCAATAAGCTTGAGTGTTCTTTTGTGAACCAGCAACTCCATGTAGGGGATTTTGTCTGGTCTATCACTTATCTTGTTAAGCTCTACACATACTGCTGAGTGTCTGTCAAATACTTAGGTCAAGTACCAGTTTACCCCTGCTTCCTGTTGTCCCCATAGGTCTCACCTCTCCCCTTCAAGAGAAAATGCTGCTGAACAGAGACTAAAGTCTGTAAGTATATATAATCTACTAACATTTTTAACTTACCTTTAGCTAATGACAGAAATTCTCTCCTAATATTTTTTGCAGATCTAAAAAAAAGATATTTGGAATAGAATTAGTGAACAATTACATTAGCATTATTCTAAATCAAACATGCTTCTAAATAATAATTTCCCTCTTTGTTTTCAAGTGACTAGTTTAAAATGATAACACAGTTTTACAGCGAAGAGATGAATTACAGAACAGATAATACTTCCAATCAACAGTATTTGAACAATGTTTGACTCTAAAGTTGGGATACTTACGTTTCTTTCATGGTCTGATCAAACTTTCAAGCCTATATAGACAAATAAATAAATAAATGAGTTAATTAATATGCATTTTAATAACATACAATGATTGTGCATTTAGACCTAAACGTAAAACTGTTGAATGTAGAGACTTTTCTCTTTGTAACATGTCTGCCTGGTTTCTGTATGTGCTCAGTCCTCCATTTTGTTTTGTGCAATTTCTGTTGTAGTTTTCTTCCCCACCTGTTGTAGTCCTCACTTGGTTGGTTGGTAAACTTTGATAAATTTCACCAAGTGTTTCTTTTTTTTTGCTGAATGTCTTGTTCACCGCTTTACTTTAGGTTATTCCCTTTAATGGGATTTAATGACCTTTGATTAGTGTTTAAATCATACCTCTTTGCCTTCATCATTGTGACTGAAAGATTGCCAGATTCTTGATTAAACTTGTAATCCCACTAAACTATACACTTTCAACAGCACTTCTTTAATCAATAATTTGATATGTAAAGACAAACCTTGTTATGGGAATGGGCAGTATCAGAGGTGATTTGTATTGCTCTAGATAAACAAAAAGACAAAAAATTGAAATAAAATTTCCTGTTTGAATATAATGTCAGTACATTTTAATACCACCACCAAAGAACCTTTTCCAGTTTGGAAACCTTTCTGTGTGTTTTATACTTTGTTTTAACACTTACCTATTTGTATGCATTTTGTAAAAGCTTAACAGTTTAACATTTTAAAAAATGCAATACGTTTTAATGTGGGGTGTGAAAAGAGGTCATAGTTTGAAATATATACACATACCTGGCAGAGAAGGGGATTAACTTATTACTATCCTGCAATATAACAGAAACATATATAGTATACGTGTATGTTTACAGTATGCTGTACATCAGGTGGTTTTTATATACCTTTTTTATTTTATATAACTAATACCCATATTTTGGCAAGTAAAAAAAAAATATTTTGTAGTAAAGTACATTTCTATTGTTTTATCCCGTCCTTTTTCCCCAGGATCTTTCATAACCACTTGATTATTCAATACTAAGGAACAATGTTACATATTTTCCTAATTGGCCTCATTTTACTTTATGTGTCATCTATTTTTGAAATATTTCTTAACATTTGTTTTTATATAAGAAAAACAAGAATATTCAGCGACATTGACCAATAAAGGACAAAGAAATCTATCTTAAAACTAAGCTTTTAGTTTTTAATGATAACAGAATTGTAATAACATGTGGTCTATTTTATCAAAATAATTCATGTAATTTTTGCTGGCAATAACAGATAAGAATTTATAATGACAAAATGTAAAAATTGCTTGCCTTCTCTCACCGAGCAATCCTCTGGTGGTTAAACTTGATCTGTAAACTTTGTGGGTTGTTTCAGGAAATAAAATATGGGGTGTGGTTTCCAACAAGTTTCAACTGGGAGGAGCAACTGACAGGTAACAAAAGCAATGGCAAAAAGATTCACAGGTGTTTGTGCGCATGTGTTAGTATTTTTCCATTCGGAGTCACATGCTAAATTACATTAACATCATCTGTTGCCTAAGAGTTCTTACAGCTTGAGGTTATAGCTGGATAATTTCAGACACAACACTCTTTGATTCAAGCATGTACATGGATGTTTTTTTTTAAACTTCAAATTGTCATAAGTTTAATGTTATCAATTTGTTTTTAAAAAGCTATATTTTATTTTTTTATAACATTTATTTAGTATTGCAATTAATGATAAAAAATTATGGCTATTTGTGAAAATGCTATTTTATAATATGTGTTTGTGTTATATGGGTTTATAGGTTTGGAAAATGAAAACTCTAAAATTTACAAACACTCTAAAAATGCTGGGTTATTTTCAATCAAGCACTGGGTCAAAAGGATAGGATGTAATTTAAAGTATGCTGGGTTGTTTCGATTCAAAATGCTGGATTGTTTCAACGCAAAATTCTAGGTTGTTTATTGTTAGGCCAAATAAAAACATTTTCTGGTTTAATTTAACCCAACATGGGTTTGTCACTTTTTCAACCAATGTTAAAAATAATCCAGCATTTTAGAGTCTTTACCAACATCGTCCTACATTATATGGCTGGCATAAAATAATCCAGTTACTTTTTATTATATTTCTTTTATTATTTCAATTTTACAATTTGTATCTGTTATATTTTACCATGAATATAAAAAACATGTATTACCATTATATTATAGAATAACAGAATATTATTGACCTTAACTTATAAAATAATAAAACAGCACATATTTATAACAGCCACAAAAAAACAAACAGAAAATAACAGGAAGAGATCAGGTTTAATCAGTAAGGTGTGGCCCATGCTATGAACATTTGTTTGCAAGGCAAAATAAAACAGCAAAAGAATTAGTCATGGTAACAACACCCTGTCGTCAAGGTATTAAAAAACGTCAGGTTCTAAACAAGTTGGAGCTTGTGTGAACTTTGATATCTGCAAAATTTATCTGTGTAAAATATTTTGAATTTACAATATGGCGAATGTGTTAACCATTGCTATTCAAAATATTTTTGCTTTTGAAATCCTGGCTAATGCTTTAAATGAAACTGATAATAACACACATAATATAGGCTACAATAAAATTCTGCAATGTTTTAGTGAAGTACAATGAGAACATATATATATATATATATATATATATATATATATTTTTTTTTGTTTTGTTTTGTTTTTTTAGTTTAGGTAATGTCACTAGCAGCACCTCCGGAATACTTATCAAGGTATTAATCCTTTATTTCAACTGTCTGGAATAAAAACAGGAAGGACATCTCTATTCATCTTGCTGAGAGAAGGTATGGAAGCAAGCAATTTTCTCAATGTATTAATGGTTTGAGTTTTTAAGTCTGCCATTTGTTCCTGTGAATAATTTTCGATATCTGTATTCTCTTGCATAAAATCATCATTAAGCAGAAGTTTGCTCAAGCATTCTGTCTCTGCACAGTTTCCATATGGATAAAATTCCTGTTCTCTCTCTTCCCCTGGTAGGCTGAACATGCGTTGACAGTTGAGGCAGGGCAGTATTTCAATGTACTTGTTTTCTGACCAATCTCTGAGATATGCCTGGCATTTCATAGACTGAGAAAAATTAAGCCGTGGTAACCAAAGCTTTAAATCATCACCATTTTGTTGCTGGTGGCTATATGCCATTACTACATTTGACACATGGTCATGCCATGTATTGATACATGAGGAATATATCATAATAGATTTGGCTTTTTTCCTACAACCAAGAGAAGCCCCAAAATATACTTTTGATGGGTCATGACTGTTGAAACAAACACAAATAGCAGTGGATTCCAGTGTGTAGAAGTTTTGCATTTTGTTTCCTGGTTTGTAAAGAGGCTGAGGAAATTTCAGCTCTTTTAAGAGACTGCAAAGTTCCTCCATAACTCTCTCTTCTGTGTCATATTTAAGTACCATCTAGGAACAGAAAACACTATTTTTTAAGGTAGAACATTATTAACCAACAGATCATTTTGCTGTTCAACTAAAATAGCAAAACTAATATGAAATAAAACTCAGAATTTTGTAATTGGTTTCTTACTATGTCCAACAGTACTGAGAACGGTGTCCGCTTGGGTAGATGACTCTTGTATTTCTTAAATGGGTCTGGAAAGATTTGATTTAAACTTTCAGCTGTGTTTACAGACAGAAAGTCGTTGGGGGTGAGATGGTACAGGATCCCTAAAAAGAATATGCTGTGGAGAATCTTGAAAGAAAAACATTTGGGTCATTGATTAAGGTATGGGGAAAATTACGATTTTGTCATTTAATAATCTTTACATTTCTCAACACTCGCATTCATTATGGATTCAGTTTCATTTCACATACCTCATTGACGTGTGGTTTAAGCAAGTTTTGCTCCTTTTTATATTCTTTAATGACGTGGTTAATCAATAGGATGCCACAGGTTTTTAAGCTCTCCTTGTTATTTACAAGCTCCTTTAAAAGCCTGGATGACACCGTGCAAAAGGATTTAATGGAGTACATTTTTGGTATTTTATGTATAATATGTATTTCCTAAAATGTAGGCTATAATATAAGAACATTTCTACAAATATATATCAGCTTACCTCCTTTTCGCCTCTGCACTGTCCGCAGCCATTTCATCGTTCAGAATGAGTGACATGAAGGGCTTAAGCGTTCCAGCATTTCAAGAGAATGACGTTTCAGCCCACAATGCCAACTCCACCCTGTTTAATTCTTGCATCAATAACAGTGACAAATGTTACTAGGGTGGCCAAGGTGTTTAACCAGAGGGGAACATTAAAAAATGGCAAAAAACATGATATTTAAAGATTATAAACTTTATTTTACTTTACAATCATATACACATTTATTTTGTACAAGAGTGAGTGCAGGTTCCAAATAGATAGGGTACAAATACATCCAATTATATTTACATTTTTATCATATTCCTCCTATTTTATATGTGTAAGAAAACAATGACAGCGTTTTTCACAATGTCCTGTATAAAAATTAATTCAGATGTTGATTTTGTCGGTTGTTGACGAGCAACAGAATCACAACGCGCTAAAGCAGCCACGTCACAGAGAAATAAGTGAACAGTGTCCCAATGTCAAGTGAGCAAGGGTCCTTACCAGTGCCCGAACCTGCATACACGATAAACTAATTCACGAACAAGGGTATGCACGTGACGTCACCTTCAGCGAAAGTGTTTGCAGTTACGGCCACTGAGTGGCAAAAGACAGCGGCAGAATTTGTGTACAGTGAGAAATCAGCGATAACACGGGGAAAACGTGTCTAAATGGGAAAAAGCTTTTGTGCGATAGACTGTACTCAAAGATTTAACAAGAATTCTGAGCTATCGTTTTACAGACTGCCAAAAACACCAGAAGGAGAGGTAGCCTAAATAGATTGTTCATGCCAATGCAACGTTCACAGACCACAGCCCTGCTGAAAAAAACAATAAAACCATTTCAGAAAATTCTAATGGTTTCCATTAAAATACCAATAGGATCCATTAGCTTTTACCATTAAAACCATTACACTGTATGTTTTGGACCATATTCCTTTAGAACCAATACATAGAACCAATACATACCATTAGAGACCAACAAAGACCAAAACACTGTGTTTAGGGCCATATTCCATTGGAACCAATAAAATTCCCAATAAAACCAATAGAATTTCTGTATGGTGTCTATTGGTTTTTTAGCAGGGAGATGGGTTGACAACTTTCTGTTACATAGACATCCTAACCCCGACTCTAAACCAAACCCGAGCGACAGTAGCCTAGTTAAAAAAATTGGGAAATTAAAAATTAAGAAACCAACACATATGGCAACCTATTTACACTTGGCATTAACATGCATTTTCTTTGATCGGATCACAAGTGGACGACGTTAATGTTGAGCTTGTCCACTTTCGAACACTGTTAACCACATTCAGAGGTAGTCAAAGGGGCTGTTTACACTTGGTATTAAGATGTGTTTTCATCAATCGGATCACACACATCACGTTTACACCTGGTATTTAAATCCCTTTTTTTTGTCCACTTTTGACCGCTTCTGTCCTGATTACTTTGAGGGGTGGTCTGTGCAGACTGTGGGCGAGTCTCTCTGCTGTCATTTAAACGCGAGCGGGAGTAATGATGAGTTTATATGGATGCAAACTAATATTACGTCGGAGTCCGCTGCTTAACCCTAATAAGTCCCTTGGGGTCAATCTTACCCCCAAGCCACTTTCATTTAGTTAAAAATAGTTGGTTCCCTTCATCTCAGTGGAATAAGATTTTGTGACTTTTTCAGATTATCTGTCAAGATTTATATAAAAAAACTGGGCCTGATTCGGTCGTTCTAAAGAGGTGTAAAAAAAATTCACCAAAAGAGGCCCTTTGGGGGTGAAAATGACCCCAATTGAAATGAATAGGAAATGCAAAAAAAATAATTTTTTTCTTGTTATTCATCAAATAAAATCAATGCATCCAGAATAAATCTGAAAATTTTGACACTGAAAGGTAGGCCTGGTAATAGAGCACAAATGCAATGTAGAAAAGACATGCTCAATTACACACACACACACACACACACACACACACACACACACACACACACACACACAGACAAACACAAAAGACTTTTAATTTCTGGAGTCATTTTTACCCCCAGGGAATTCTAACGTATACAAGAAAATAGGGGCTTTTGAGGGTTAAATGACAGCAGAGAGATCGCCAACAGTCTCCACAGACCACCCCCTCAAAGTAATCAGGACAGAAGCAGTTAAAAGTGGACAAAGAGACTTTTAAAAGGGATTTAAATACCAGGTGTAAACATGATGTGGCTCTCTATCGTCCACTTGTGATCCGATCGACGAAAATACATCTTATCAAGTGTTAACAGGGCTAACTCCAAGCCAAAATGGTTTAAAAACCGAAATAAATTACACAAAAAGATATTTGTGTTCAGTGACACGAATAAAGAGGAGAATCGTGCCATTAACACGAATAAATAAATTAAATATTTTGTGACATCACAAAATGCCTTGAGATAGTTTGACAATGCAATGGGATTTAGCTAGCACAATACATGCATCTTGCGGTAGTCAGTACAATTGTATTCATTTAGGAAACAGTAATTTCCTAAACGAAAAGGCCTGACTGGCTGTTAGGCTCAATCTTCTTGAGGGCTCCCTGGCACTCCTGTTACTACTGGGCCTTGCACTGTAAAAAGGATCAACAACCCTGCTGAAAAAACAATAAAACCATTACAGAAAAATCTATTGTTTCATTGGTTTTATTGGGAATTGTATTGGTTCTAATCGAATATGGCCCAAAACACACTACAGTGTATTGGTTTTTGTTGGTCTCTAATGGTACTATGTATTGGTTCTATTGGTTTTTCCCCATTACTTTTACTTTTTATTAAGTTTTATCAACAAATTGATTAACTTTATGCCAAAATGTAATTAGAAATTATGCAAAACCACATGTGTTAAAAATTTTAAGGCAGTCACATTTATTAAAAACACCACCTTTTTGGGATAACACAGGATAACAGTTTTGCTTTCTCCAAAGAGTAAAATTAAAAAGACAACAATACATTGCAAAAACCCTAACCGTAAAAAAATACAGGTGAACACCTCCTAGAAAACTTTTATTGTTTTTTTATTTTAACTTGGTATAAAGAAGAATTTCCCTCTTACTTAACCAATATACAGTATAAAGTTATCTATCAGACTATTGCAATACCTTTTTATAAACTACCTTAAATATCCATACAAATCAGCTGCCACTGGAAGTTAAACAGACAAACTACTTTCATGATTTGAAAACTAAAATAAAGTGTAGAGGACTTTTCAAGATATACAGACAGTTTACTTTAGGTAACACCAGTTTTGTTTGCTGTTCGACTTTAAATACAAACTTTTTTAAATACAAACTTAATTCTTGCAGTGGCGGCGCCGCATAAAGTTGAACTCACCTTAAAACTTTATTTAATGCTGTCAGTAGTGATTGTCGGACCAGCGCACATGGACTTAGCAGTTATGGAAGCCCCCCTTCCAAGCTTGAGGCCCTAGGCATTTGCCTACTCTGCCTATAGCTAGCGCCGGCCCTGGATATGGCCCAAAACACACTACAGTGTGGTGGTTTTAATGGTAAAAGCTAATGGTTCCTATTGGTATTTTAATGGAAACCATTAGAATTTTCTGTAATGGTTTTATTGTTTTTTTTTTCAGCAGGAAAGTCATGGCAATATTGTTTTTAACCTAAAATAAGTTGACCATGTTTCAACTTTATTTTTAAGTTAGGCTATACAAGATTCAACTTGATGTTTTTAGTCAGTTTAATGTTATGCAAATTGAAAAGACTTGAGGAAGCAATTCCAAACCCCTATTTGCGAATGGCCACACACTAGGCTGTGTATAAATCAACAGTGATTAGTTTAATATTTTGTCTGGATCATTACACTGTTTATCTTATACGTCAATGTAATTTGTTTATTTTTAAATTAACTTAAACGCTAAATAAGTAAATATTATTGGGCAATACGTTAAGATGTCACTGTTTATTTAAAGGTGTTGTTGTTTTGCCTTATGTTGTTCTCCGCCTACTGGACGCACCAAGAACAACAGGGGCGTGCAGCCTCCCCGAGAAGGCAGCGAGTGTTTCACCATGCCTAAGCAGTAGATGGCACTGTAAGATTTAAGCGCAGTCGCACACACAGGGGACACGTCATTCTAGCGGAAGACTAAAATCATCTGCGCATGCGTTTTGTCGTCTTCACAATCTGAGATCTGAAACCACCAGACGAAGGTAAAGTAGCTGTCTGATATTTTACTTTTAAAGATAAAATGCCGAGACATACATATATTTAAAATCTCTTGTTTTCGGAATATTTACAATAAAGCAGCTAATGTTAGTGCTGTCTCTTTATTTATTAAAGTAGCTATTCTACTTTTCTAAGATTAATGTTAAGTACACGTAATCATAAATTGTTTCTAAATTAGAGATGTTACTGTTTTCAGTTTGTTTATTTTTCACCTGAAGATATGTTTTCCATCGCATTAAATACAATTACTTGTGTTCATTGTTTGATGTGGATGTTTGACTGGTTTGTTGTAACACGTAAGCATGTGTAACGTTAAATAAGCGGTGTCTTGTTTGTAAAAGCTTTGAGTCTCAATTTTAAGAATGACCAAAAGATATGAACAGGTGATTGATTGCATTAAAAAAGTGTGATTTTTCTTAAAGCGTATGGTTTTTCTTAAGAAATCTGGACTTTCATTCATTTATTGTTGGTTAAATTATACATTATGCTATGTAATTATACTCCTTACCGACTGAAATTTCTATTCCAGCTGAATATTAAATGCATTTTTACATAGGTTTGTCAAATGATGTTTAGTGTCGGTTTGCCCTTTTGTTCATCAGTGAAATTATGGTGTATTCCAGTATATGAGATACTTTCTAATTTATCACGTTATCCTACAAATTAAATTAAAAATATTAATTTTCATATACTTATATCAGCTGGTTTGGTTTGTATTGTGAATGTTATTTTTTTCTCAACACAGATGAGGGTACTGTGTATATTTGCTCTGGTTGCTGTGATGGGTCTGGTGGCAGGAGAAGAAGGAGCTCGTCTGCTGGCTTCCAAATCTCTGTTGAACCGTTATGCTGTAGAGGGACGAGATCTCACTCTCCAGTACAGCATCTACAATGTGGGCAGCAGGTATTGTTTTCATTTTTTCTTAATATTTTTTCCCGATATTTGTGATCGCGTTATTTTCTGCTATGACCACCTCCACGTTTATACCAATTGACAACTTGTTTGTTGCTGTGTGACTTAACAATAAAATATATAATTTGTAATTTACTTCATTACGTTTACATTTATGCATTTGGCAGGCACATTTCTTGCAAAACTATTAAGTGCATTACATTATATACATTTTATCAGTACGTGTGTGCTTTGAATTGAACCAAAAACCTTTTCACTACCAACAAAATGCTTTTCAATTGTGCTACAGGAACTAATTTTATTACCATTTTTGTCTCTCTACTGTAGTGCTGCTTTGGAGGTCGAGCTGTCAGATGACTCCTTCCCTCCAGAAGACTTCGGCATTGTTTCAGGAATGCTCAATGTGAAATGGGATCGCATTGCTCCGTATCTTTTTATGAAACACTGAGTCTTAATAAGCATTAGATACTCAGAGAAACTTTTTATGGTATTGTCACCTTAGTATTTACAATGCCACCCAGTACAGTGTTTACTATTTTTGTCATCTTTTTCCTAGTTATATCATTAGGTAGTCTACTAGCCAGCCAACCAGTCTAAACCTTGTAGTCTCTAGTCAATGTCTGCTGATAACACTTGATATCATCAGTACTTTTTTTTAGGCAGTATTCATCAGTAGGTCATGTTCCTTAACTCTTGGTCCACAGGGCCAGTAACGTTTCTCACACAGTGGTTCTGCGGCCACTGAAAGCTGGTTATTTCAACTTCACATCTGCCTCCGTAAGCTATCTGGCCCAGGAGGGTGGACAGGTTGTGGTAAGTGAAGTCTTGCAACAATTTTTAGTTTGACTTTAAAATTACATGATGACATTTTAAATAAAACCTCTCTTTTTTTCCCATCTCTTAGGTTGGTTACACAAGTGCTCCGGGTCAGGGAGGCATTCTCGCCCAGAGAGAGTTTGACAGGCGCTTTTCTCCACATTATGTAAGTGTCTGGTAAATTTAGTTAATTTTTAAGTCTATTTCAATGTTATGTGGCATGGTATTATTTTAACACATCCTATTCTTATCTCTAATAGCTGGACTGGGCTGCTTTTGGTGTAATGACCTTACCATCCATCGGCATTCCTCTGCTTCTGTGGTACTCCAGCAAGAGAAAGTATGACTCTCCAAAGACCAAGAAGAACTAAAATGTATTTCACAGGACAAAAAACAGATCAGGGATCATAGTGTGAATGGGTTGGGGAGGTATATTATTGGAAAGGGGATGAGAATGTTGTTTTTGAATACGTTACCCATATTGGGGGTAAAATGGTCAATGATTTAATCTGTTTTTAAAGAATGTTGGTCTTTATCTGATTCATTTTGTTTGCGGCATCTGAGGACTGAAGCATTGTCAAGTGAGAGGATTAATATAGTGACATAAATTTCCCTGTGACCCTTAGGTGGCCTCAGATGCATCACATTATTTGTTTCTATTGTCAAATCTGTTGGACAGAAAAAAACTGTATGGCCCTTCATGATCAGTGCGGGGTTAGTTTTGTGGAAATAAACAAAGGGTTTTATAAAGATATCCCCTGTTGTGCTTTATTGTGTGTGAATCGTTCACTTTAATCATAAATAGACAGAATTGGGAATTTTATAGTAAAGTCATTGAACAAAAAACACCTCTTACAAGGCTTGTACCCATTTAAAACTACTGGGGTGCAAGAATGCATGTAAATGTTGTGCAATCCTCTTTACTGTATAAAAAGCACTTATAGAGATCTTTTTTTTTTTTAGTTTGTTTTTTTAGAGTAAAGTACTCTAGATTATGTTTTTGAAAATATAATATTATAAATATATAACCATGTGAAACAACAGCCACTTCATAATGGAGTCAATATTTACAAACATTTGCAGTAAGTTATAAGTAACAAAGTTTGAAGAGGAACGTTGTGTTTGTTTCTCTTATTGTTAACTAAAATGCCCATAAAGTTTTCAAAGTTTATATATTTATGAGTTCTGCAAGATTTAAGAGGTCTAGTTTAGCGTTTGGGGTTGGGTGGGTAAAGAGGTGGTCTTGAGCTGGTTGGTCTCCCTGGGATCCTCTCATAAATTGAATTTGATGAAGCCTCCAGATGCTCCATTTGCTCTGAACGATGGAAACCAGAGTGTTGGGGTTGAACCATAAGTGGGGGCAAACCTAAACTCTTGAGGGAAAAAAATAATTTATTGTAAGTATCATTTGATATATATACACTAGTTAACATTCAAAGTGGATAAAAAAAGTTAGTCAAAGTTGTCCCAAGTAGTGATGGGAGAAACGAAGCTTTTCGAAGCTTCGAATCAATTGAACCAATTGCTTCGCAAATTGATTCAATTTTTCGAAGCGTTCGAAACACAATACACGCTGGCGACACCTGCTGGTCAAAATAGTGTAAAAGCAGCGAGATCTGTCCAAACATTTTAAAATTTTTACAAAATAATAGAAAAATTGTTCTAAAAATAATAATTTATTTAAGACATAATTAAAAGTGTATTATGTGATTTTAGTTGTATTTATGGCAAATAAATCATTAACACGAACGCCTTTTTTAATCATGCACATTTTTGTCATTAAATCTGTCTATAGACAAAAAGTAGACAAAATGGTAGTGTTATTAGTCAGAAGGATGAATGTTTTATGAACTTTTATAATAAAACTGACCCGAGTTCACCTACACTGGTCATTTGTGATCAACTCCCCCTAGTGGTGAATCGTCGGATTTTCGAAACAGTTATGACGTAATGAAGCCACGTTTGCTAAAATCACGTGACTTTGGCCAGTTTGAAACAAGCTCCGAACCAATAGGCTTGTTCGACTTTATGCGGCGCCGAAAGAGTCGACAGCCAAATCATGTCAAGGTATCGCGAGACGAAATGATTTATTGAATCATTCTCGCGGTACTCGGACGTCATCCCGGCTGTCGGTTCTTGCGGCGCCGCATGAAGTCGAACAAGCCTAAAGATTCGAAACAAAAGATTCGTAAATGTTTCGAAGCCTCATGATGCGTGCTTCTCGAAATCGCCCATCATAAGTCCCAAGACAAGAACAGGTATTGTATACACATTTTAAAACAACTTTTATGAAAAGTTTCAAATGTTCTACTTCAAATGTTGACTTTTCATGTACACATCCTATGCATGAAATTAAATGTTTATTTACCTGTCCAGTACTCTCTGATCGTAAAGAAGCTTGTGCTGATCTTGGTGGTGGTCTGAGAGGAAGACTAGGGGTGGGTCTTGAAGGTAAAGCACCCCTGATGTTTACTTCTGAATATAGATGATTATTTGGAAGTTCCCCTAAGGAAAAGTCACATAGGTGAAATCAGTAAATGATGTAGGCTACCAAATAAGCATGTATTACATGTGATTTATATTATTTCAATTAGTACAAAGAGCCTATGGTTATTAATATTTTTAGATTATACTTTCCCCAAGTGACTTACAAATGAGAGAACATTTACCATTTTGTATAAAATATAATAAATTGAGTAATAAATGTAATGAAATGTCACAAAAAAAATAGTTTCTAAGCTTCTAAAAAGGATTCTCTCAATTTTGGGATGCTTTTTGTTGATCCTCTCATACCTAAGTCCCCTGTCTCCAGCCTCCTCCGACCCATGGCGTAACAGTCTATCTCCTCGTCTCGACTGCGTGTGTGCAAAGTCTCTTCATATGTGTGCAAAGGCTCGAGTTTCCAGTATTTCGGATCCGCTGTGTCAAAGTTTATGAGAGATATTGGACGTATTGAGGCTGCTGTTGCTCCCTGCAAGTCAGATTGGTCACTGGCAGTGGATGATGGAATGTTTGCTGTTGCCGCTTTGGGTGGTTTATTAACTCGGGCATATGGGGCATCTCCAGGCAGGGCTGTAGCATTCATATTCGAGGATCTCTCAGCAGACTCAATATTGCCATTCTAGTGAAAGGCAGAGTGCAATATTGTTACTGCGTGAAATAATAACTTCACTTTCAAAGCTTGGAGAAGTTGAAACAGAACAGTGTCTGAAACTATTTTTAAAACTTTAAAGTTTAAAGTAAAGCAAACTGCTGCATCTTATATCAAATATTTTTAGATTCCCTAAATGTAATGTGGATTTTCTAAAAAGTTAGTGGTTTAATCTGGTCTGTTAAACTCTTAAAATTAAAGCTGAAAAACCTTTTAACTACCTTTAATCTTAGTTGTTCTGAATCAAGCTGAATTGGAAGATCCCTACACCTACCCCAAATTTCTATATTTTGGTGTCTGACTAGATCAGATGAAAAATTGCCTGCAGTTACTTACTTCTACAGGGGGAGGCGCTATCTCAGGTCCACACCTGCACCCTGGTAGCGAGAGAGTCTTTTTTAATGGCTTTCTTACTGCTGCATACTGCACAGACTCTTTTTTAGCTAAAGGAATCGTGTTGGAGTCTGTAGATAATGGATCTGGAACGGCTGGACCGGCAGCTATGGGCAGTTTTGTCTGCTCCAGACTCATTTCTTTTCCATTTTCATTTACTACTTCCTGGTTCTTCATTCCCAACCTCTCAGTTTCCCCACACTCACTATTAGGCTAAATATAAAGAAAAAATGTACAAGATATGAAGCAAGAGGAAACCGTTTCACGTAGCACAATGTATTTTTTATGTTTTACTAATCAATGCAACAATGATCTTAGACTTTACACTGAGGCTTATTAGTTTGAATTAAAGGCGGGGTGCATTATCACAGCAAGCCAATGTTGATATTTGAAATCACCTAAACAAACACGCCCCTACCCCAATAGAATCTGGCCCTTCTTTTGATGGACCCGCCCCACACATACGCAACCCAGGAAACAATGTTGGTTAGTAGACACGCCCCTTACTGCTAATTGGCTACAAGTGTGTTTTGGTACTATGCCCGACTCCTTTTTCCAAAGTGTTTTTTCAAAAATCATGCACCCCGCCTTTAAGAATCATGCAATGGCAATTAGATCTACTTTCAACTACCTTGATGTTTCTTTGCACATTAAAGCATACTGCCCTCCCAGGCCAATCACAAAAACTACACATTTGGTCAAAATTGAGAAAAGGCTTGAAATGGGTTTGGTGACATTTGTTGTGTCTTGCGACAAAGTCTTCTGGATCAATTTTGTCCCATTTCAGAGAAAGTAGTCTGTTAAACACGATTGACTGGCTGGTGTTAATAGTTTCAGGATTTGCGTTTGCCTTTTTATGGCAGTATAATGAACCATCTACACAAAAAATCATGCTCATGTCTCACTATATATAAATAATGAATGTTCATGATTTGTGATGTGTTTGTACCTTCATGCAAGGCACCGTCAACATCTCATTAAAAGGCCCCACAGGATTATGGGTATAGTAGTTGACCAGGTCCTCCAGACTTTGATGACGGCTGTCTTCTCCAGCAATGAGATAAACACTCCCAAATGTTCCACTATCTTCCTCTTCGATGATGAAGTGACGACACCTGTCCTCCCCTCTGGTGTTAAATGTATTTTATAATTAGATTAAGAAAGTAAAAACACAGCTAAAGTTTTTTTGTGCATGATTTACTGTTTACAATCATCCTACATAATGTAAAGAAAATTTTGAGTAAGGTCATGTTAAAGAATAAATTCATCAAACTGTGATGCTACTAATCTCGTAATTAAATTGAGGAACATTACCCTGTATTTCACAGATATGAGAATCACAAATATGCACTTTCGGGAAGTATAAATATGAATAAAAGTACCTGTAAGACAACACAAAGCCTATCTTTGACTCGCTGAGCCTCAACAGGAAACAGCCTTGCGGTTTATCCTGCAGCAGCTGTTCTGCTTCCCTGAGATGGTGAGAGTATAAAAATGTAAACAGAACATCATATGACAACATTTCACATCTCTAAATGTGTGTGACCTGCTTGTGCATCTATATTGGTGTTGTTTTGTGGGTGTAACCTGCGTGTAGCGAAACCATGGAGCCAACGAGGAAGTGAGTGTCCAGGTGTGTACAGTCGAGGCAGCTGCGTTCTTTCAAACCAAAGCAGGGTGTGAGCACGCAAAGATGGAGACAGGGCCTCCAGGGTCCCCACAGGGCCCAAAACCAGAGCCGGAGCTATTCTCTTTACTGTCATCTAAAAAACAGAATATTTAAATACCATTTAAGTTATATATTATATGTACTCCTACCATTGGTGGTATTAAGACCAACCCCCTGCTTAAATGCACACTTTACAAAATGACTATCATACTCACACCTCATACTAAGTGGACTAGACTCTAAATTCTGCTGGGTTATTTTTGCATTGAAACAACCCAGTTAAAAATAAACCAGCAAAAGGAAGCATTGACACATTAAACCTTATACACTTTCACTTTATATCAACTTCATACTTAAAAAAATCAATACACGAAAAATAATAGTTATTACTTCAAAAAATATGATTATTCTTCATAAGTGGTACATTGACTTTTCATTGTGTTTCGCTAATATTTAGTATTTTTATTACTTTATTATTTAGTGCTATGTATGTTATGTATATTTTTATATTCTGCTGTCTTTGTGATTTGCCATTTGCTTTTCTACCCCATGTTTCCAACATAAGATTGTACCCGTGGTATGACAATAAAGATCTTAAATTCAGAAATTATTTGAATTATGTTAGGGTTATTTGAATATATGCAAGGCTGCATTTAAATTTTTAAGCATTATTAACTTGGATTTATTATTTTAGCTTTCGTTTTTATCTTGATTAGTGATGAGTTGCGGTAACTAATAAAATAAAGTTAAATTAGCTTAATTTATTTCAACTTTATTTTATAAGTTAAAAAACGTATCACTAGTCAAGATAAAAAATACTAATTGAAATGGATTACACCTAAAAATTTAAGTGCAAAAAAGTGAATAAAGTGCCCTAACAAAAACAAATTGTTGCTTTAGAAAATGACTGTACTGCATGTTCTAATGTGCAAATGTCATTTCGGGGACAACTCAGCCCTTTGTGGTCAGAGATTATTGTGTCCACACACATCTTGCACGTATATCGTGTTAAACATCACATGAAATCTAGTCCGCAACTCTTAACTATTTATTTATTGTTTAAGTAGCCTATTAAAAGACTATTGCAAGACTGAACACAGGCTATACCCATATGCTATGTTCGGTTTGTTTAAATCACTTTTGATCTTGTAACTGTATTTCCTATACACCCACTTGCTACTTCTTTGATGGAAAAAAAGCAAAACTGCTTTAGAGTTTTGCTTTAAGGAAATTATGCAATAAGGTATTTTGAGGACTACGTGATGTTTAAAACATTCAGTTTGAATTATTTTGTATGAATAATGTATTGGCGTACAAATATGTATGGATGTTTGAGACCTCACAGGCTCCAGATAAAAAATTGTAAGCTTTATACCAAGCAAGTACATTGGTATCTTATATTAAACAAATTCACCTCATTTTCCTTCTGTTGGCCCTGGTTTTTTAATTGCGCGGCACCTTGTTGAACGATTGGTCGTCCTTTAACACTGCGTCGGGGTTTTACTGGAGGTTTTTTTGTTGACCGTTGCATTTCTGAAGGAAGAAATGTACGTGGCCTCGGACTTGGACTGTGGATAGGAAGAGAACCCATTTGCTCTTCTCTCTGCTGACATTCAGCATCTGTACAGCAATGAAATAAATGTCCTATTAAGACCTAGTGGCAACAATGTGATTGATAAATCAGGCAGATATAGCCTTCAGTGCATGAACAAATAATGTCTCTCAAATTAAACACTTCAATTATTTATGTACAGTACTGTGCAAAAGTCTTAGGCCACCATGCCACAATTAGATTAGTTGTTTTGCAATGTTATTATAGTGATCATATATAGTTGTTTCTCAGTCTCTTTCATAAAGTACATCCAGAAAATACAGGAAATGTGTATAAAGTATTAACAACTGTATAAAAATGTAAACTTTAGTGTAAACTACCCTTCCACTTGAGCAATAGCAGGAAAGGATCTCTTAAACATAAATTAAATTAAATCCTAATTTTAAATTTTTAAGAAATTAAGTCTTTTTATTTCGTTCTGCTCAAAAACGCTCCAGATGTATTTAGTGCCAAGAGAGATCACACTAAACACCGACGATGCCTAAAGATGACATTTAGTCCTGAAAATAAATTTTTTTGTATATATTTCCTGTATTTTCTGTTTGTATCTTAATAAAGTGGATTTAAAAATAAATATGAATGGACATTAAAACTTCTAAAACAACAAGTCTGGTGGTGGTGGCCTAAGACGTTTGCACAGTACTGTAGATATTATGTTACTATGGCAGCCTGGGAAGTTGAGATCATAAAGCTCAAAATAAGGTTGTGAAGGCTTTGAACGGAAATGTCACTTTCTTTTAGCAGACTTGCAGCATGATTCTCGAACATTGCTAAAAACTTCAACAAAATTACATTGTGGTGCTGTGCAATTTACATGACAAAATAAAGAGCAGATTCAATCCAAATGAATGTATGTGTTAGTGAAAAATTTTATGTTGATTGATACTTCTGTTTAACCTCTGAAAGTAAACCTCAAAGCTATTTGAAAAAACATTTATTTTTATAGAAAGATAACTTTGACAGAAACATGTTGAATTCATCCTTTAAGTGGGTGTAACTTCATCAGTAATCACAAATGAAACACCATTTGTATATAAACTGTCTAAAGTGTTTCATATCAACAATATTTTAAAGCCTAAAGCAGATATAAAGCATCTTGAATTTTTGGTTGCTGTTTGATGTGTATTGTATTGATGTGTTGTATACCTTCTGTATCAATAATAATTGAGTCCAATTGCAGCTCTATGGTATTCAAGGAAAAAGAAACACATCTGACCTTTAATCTCTCGGTAGTCAATGTCCATTCTCAAGTGAATGTCAAGTGAATGTCAAAATGCTGCCTCGTCCTATCTGTTCTCACTCTGTGTGCCTCATCCTGTTTAAATGCGTGTGAACAAGAGAGAGAGAGAAAGAGAGAGAGAGAGAGAGAGAGAGAGAGAGAGAGAGAGAGAGAGAGAGAGAGAGAGAGAGAGAAAGAGAGCAATGAGACAGACGTCACAGATGTCAGTGGAAAATGTGAAATGTGTGTTATCAGTGAATCATACGTGATTTGTGTGCAGGCTGCAGCTTTTGATGTTGAATTTGAAAATTGTCTCTGAATTACAGCTGAAAAATTATATTGCTCCAAAAGCTGTGATTCACTGAACTATATCACAATTGTCCATGTATTTAACAGATGCATTGACCAGCTGAGTTAGTGTAACCGAATGCTTCAAACCATGCATAGATAATTTTCATTATAATATTTATAGTGGTGCATTGAAAAAAAACACATCCACTTTTTTTGCTCAGCACTTTATGGTTTCAGTATAGCTGTATCTATATATACATGTGATATGTCTGAGTATATAAGCAAGGGTGGAGGCCGTTGGGTCACGTGATGTTCTCACCACACAGGATGACAATGAACAACCACAGTCAACTAAAATAGGTAAAAAAAAAGGTGACAAAAGAAATGAAAGTACTGTTTACCCTACAGTCACAAACTCTTTATATTGTGAAAAAAGGCAGCATTTAAAACATACACAATCATATAGGCTATCCTATATAATTGTGGATACAGAATGTGCATGGGGTGATTTTAAATATTTTATTGTAAAGGTTCTGTTTAGTTTTGTGTCTATTTTAACTTTTAGTTTATAAGATTTTAACTTTAAAAATGTTTTGCACTGCAAAAAGTGAATTTCTTAGTATTTTAAAGATACTTAGGGATACCAAAATTAATTGATTTTCTATGCTTGTAACAAGAACTTAATTCAAATGGAGACTATTTTTTATTTCCTTAGGGTTGTATTAAAGGGGACATACCATGAAAATCTGACTTTTTTAATGTTTAAGTGCTATAATTGGGTCCCCAGTGCTTGTATCAACCTAGAAAATGTAAATAAGATAAACTCAGTAACTTAGTTTTGGTAAACCATTTTCAGCTTGCATGTGAAAAAAATAGGTCATTGAAATTTGGCTCCCATGGTGATGTCAGAAGAGGATAATACCACCCCTTAATCTGCACTATCCAACCACACCACTGCAATTTAGTGCAGAGATCAGATCATATGCATTTTAAAGGATACGCCTAAAACAGCACATTTTTGCACACTCCTCCAAAGTGACCATTTTAACTTGATATAATAAATTATCTATATGATACTTAACATATGTACTCTGGTGACACCAAAGATTTATTTGACATCTTTAAAATGTCTTGTGAAATGTCCACTTTAACTTAAATTGTACATGTTGCATGACTTAATTAGGGACAGTTTCAAGATGCATCCACTAGATGGCATGCGTGCATTAAAATTGAGACACTGACAAAACTCATGCAAGTGGAATAGAATAGAATAGAATAGAATAGAATAGAATAGAATAGAATAGAATAGAATAGCTTGTCAATGCATAGCTGTAAAAGTACACGCAATACATTAAAAATACAAACAAACATATGGATGATGCAGTATACATGTAAATAATTATATACACAGAATATATGAAACAAAATAAAAATATTAATAATTGAGGAAAAAGCAAAATATCATTGCATATCAGCCGCATGATGGACATTTAAGGTCATACTGTCTTCAGTACGCTGCTCGAGCTCGAGCCTGTTTCAAGAATGTGTTGGTTAAATAAGAACTGACTGTCCACATATTTTTGGCAAAACACATTTGTGTGAATCATGATTGTGACATTAACCCGTGTTCTTTGTGATGACATTCCACATTTTAAGAATCCATGAATATTTGCAACAGGGATGAATCATTCAGCCTCGAGCCCTCTACTATAACTCCAGGTCTGCACTCACTACCTATCACACACACCCACCCTACAGGAGGCGCATACACTGACAGGGTCAAAACCATTTAAACCATTTCCTCATTCAAACGAGTGTGCGCGTCCGCAGCGAGCTCAGGTCCAGAGGTAACGACGGACGCGATCGCGGTGTTCATGACGGATTTAACGCAGCGATAAGCCGCGCACGTACCCGCCAGGTACGTAACGTCCATTCATCTATCCGTAAAGTTACGCGCAATTTGAGGTGGAATGGGGCGATCGCGTGTTTGAGTAGGGAATCATCTAACGTTACATTTGCCAATATGTCGCAGTGCACGGGAGAAGTTGTACAACAAGGAAACGGATATTTATTTTAGCATCACACATCGTGGTCGTGACGAGTCTCGAGGGGTTTAGGTGAGGAAATTTTTGCGTGGAAATTAAAATAGACACGACGCACAAGAATGAGACGCGGACAAGTTTGTACACGCAGCTCGCCGTCGCTTTCAATGTAGGAAGATTGCAGAGTTACAAAGACGTTTGGTTTGGTTTGCTCATATTTGCTTGTTTTATTGCATGTCCTTTCTGTTAAGGACTGATTTATGTAGTAAACGTGTAGTAACCATTGTGAATTTTTTGCATTTTTGTACTACAAATATCATGTTTTAACTGGTTACTGTAGTGAGGCAATGCTAAATTTGTAATTACTATGGCGTTACTACAAATACTATAATTAAACTGTTGTTTCTGTAGTAAAACCATGGTTAATTTTTGCAGACTGCAAACATATCACTTCAACGATTCACTTTCTCTCATTGACATTTAGGCTATTTTCCAGAGGAATGCAGTTGTTTATGTAAGATTTAACTGTTTAAACACTGGATGAGTCTTGGACATTGTCATTGACTGGCTGATGTTGTCATGACACATGAAACTGAATAGTTAAAAGCAAAAATGTTTCTCAGGAAGCTATCATCACTACTGTCCATCCCAAATGATTCAGTTTGATAGTTACCGTCACCCTGAGGGTTGACATTAGACCTAGAGTTCTCAAAAAACAAGAAATGCAAGTTTCTGTTTTCCATATGTAGTTTTAAACCCATTCGCAGCTGCTTAGGTATTACTGATAAATTGCGTAATTTGGCCTTTTAATGTTAGCACTACATTAAGTGGTGAAGCACTTTAAGTAATCTGTCTAGCACGTTTTTTTTTTTTTTTAGTTTGCAGGCATTGGGTGTTATTGTGATTAAATGTGATCGTAGACCTATATAAATACTATAAAAGCTTTGCATAACAAAGTTGAATTTGAATAGATACAATGTGTGTTCTTGTTTGTTTGTTTTTTGGGGGACTTTCCTGGAAAAGCACGTTGTTGAACAAAATATCAGTGTTTGCTTTTAATTGGTTTAGTCCTCGATTCATACGTATTGAAGTAGTTAAACCAATGTGATTTTCTTTTTCATTGTTCTGTGTTAATCCCCCTTTTCCCTTGGTTTTCTAATAAATGTTGTTGTAGACTCTTGGGACTATAATCCTAATAAGAGGATGAGATCATCAGTAAGTTTTATAATGGAGAGCAGTTGAAGTTTTTTCTTTGATCCCAAATGGAAAGGAATGAAAACAAGGGCTTCTCGAATGTCACAATTCATACACATTAACCCTAAGGCTGTCAGACACATGTTTTACACGTTTGTAGTAAAGTGAAGGAGGATTGTTTAAATATGCATGCATTAAAAAAGCATTTACAGCACAAAAATCATAGTTCAATATTATTTATTTAGATGCAAACATTAAATGCAAACTGAAACAAATTCATCGGTCAGGTTTTACTAGAAGTTTGTCTGTAATTTGATACAGCTGTTGAAGAGGGAGAGTTTCTGTTTTGCAATGCAACTATTGTTGTGCTATCTGGCCACTTTCCTGGTATGTTACTGTAGGAAGATAAAGTGAGATGGGTGGGGTGTTGTTTTGGAAAAGAATTCATGATCTATACATCCCCTCCATCACCAGTCCATATTCTGAAAGTCCAGTGTGATTTACAGTCTCGGCTCGCCATTATGAAGTATTGTAGTGAAATGCAAATGTTTTCAAATGCTGGCATGAGGACAGATCACATTATGTGTGTGGCGCATGCCAATGCAAAATTTATTGCCCCAATGCTAGGGTGTGTGAGTGTTTACCAGGGTGCTGCTAATGTGTTTTAACTGCTCTACTAGTGCAGCAATTATTGAAATACAACAAATGTGCATATCACAATACACATATTGTAATGGTTTGTAAAATCTATATGATTTTAATACTTTAGAAAGTAATGTATGGTCAAGGTTTTAGGTCAATTGAGATAGCAAAGAGACAGGGGAGACAGAGAGAGTGATGCTTTTCCCAAAAAGAATATCAAACCTGAGTGTAGTAGTTTTTAAATATATTGTTTTATTATTTTACAAGTTTGCATTAACATGTAATCATGGGGTGGAGGAGGGATGCTGCAAAAACTGCACGGGACAGAGGTGAGGGATCGCTTTGTATAAATAGAGACATCTTCGCACTGATTGGTTGAATTACATGACCATGCTCCTCTTGAACTTAGTTAAATAAACTTCATTACTGTGCATTGCATCACATAGACAGTGTGTATGCTACAGAGGTTCAAGTTGTATTACTGAGAGCAACTGCTGCTAATGGCAATTTATCTGATTTGCATGCAAATTGGATCAATCTGTTTCATCTGGAGATGTACACAAAGGGTTAAATATACCTAAGGTAAGTAACACTGCTAAGGAAAACTAATCTTACGAGCGTAGGGCTGCAAAATGATTAATTGCGACTAATCATTTGCAGAATATAAGTTTTTGTTTACATCATGTGTGTGTGTGTGTGTGTGTGTGCGCGTGTGTGTGCGCGTGTGTGTGTGTGTGTGTGTGTGTGTGTGTGTGTGTGTGTGTGTGTGTGTGTGTGTGTGTGTGTGTGTGTGTGTGTGTGTGTGTGTGTGTGTGTATAATTATTCTGCAAACGATTAGTCGCGTGATTTTGCAGCCCTATTCGAGTGTTGTCCTGCACCATTTGTGCTACATGCTAGGACTGGGCAATAACTTAAATATTAGATTTTATTTAAAGGACACCACCGTTTTTTTATATTTTACTATGTTCTTACCTCAACTTAGATGAATAATACATATCTATCTTTTTCCAATGCGCGCACTTTTAATCTTTGTACAGCACTTTGTGAATGTGTTAGCATTAAGCATAGCCCCATTCATTCTTATGGCTCCAAACAAAAAAATTTTAAAAGATTAAAAGTGCACACGCAATGAAAAAAGATAGGTATGTATTAATTAGTCTAAGTTGAGGTAAGAACATAGTAAAATATATATAAAAAAAACGGTGGTGTTTTCCTTTAATAATATCTAATATTTAAGTTATTGCCCAGCTAACCTGTTGCACAAATGGTGCAGGACAACATTCAAATAGGGCGGCAAAACAATTAGTCGTTTGCAGAATAAAAGTTTTCTGTTTACATCATATATGTATGTGTGTACTGTGTATAATAATTATGTATATATAAATACAGACACATGCAGGTATAATTTTAAGAAAAAAAACTATTTTAATATTTTATAATTATATGTAATATAAATAATATATATATATATATATATATATATATATATATATATATATATATATATATATATATATATATATATATATATATATATATATATATATATATATATATATATATATATAAATGAATATACACATTCTTAAATATATACTTGCATGTGTGTGTACTTATACAGAATTTTATACACAGTACACACATATGATGTAAAAAAAAACATTTATTCTGCAAGCGATTATTCGCGATTAATCGTTTTGCAGGCCTACATTTGAAAGAAAAGTTTTCCCTAGCAGTACCTTAGTTATGTTTAACCCTCTGAAAGAAATTGTTATTTTTGTATACGTACATCTCCAGATGAAACAGATTGATCCAATTTGCATGCAAATCAGAAAAACTGCCATTAGCAGCAGTTGCTCTCAGTAATACGACTTGAACCTCTGTAGCATGCACACTGTTTATGTGATGCAATGCACAGTAAAACACAGCTCTGAGTACAATCCCTATCATTTCAATTTATAACCTACACTTTCTCTCCTGAAATAGGTGAACAGACAGAAAAATAAGAGTTTGTTTGTCTCGTATATCCATAAATAATCTCTCTTATCTCTCAGTCATCTCTGTGCCCACCCATCCTCCGCCTCATTTAGGTTGTCAAATCTCCCTCCCCTCTCACTTCCTAATAAACCGTTTTAGCCATTGAAAACTAATTACAGAACTACAACCGAATGTGGGAAATGGGCTCATTATGAAAGAATTTGCTAACATAACTATGCAAGTGAGTGTGATTGTTTTTAGTTGACAGTTTCTCACAGTGTTTCCACATGGTGATAAAATGGTTTGTGTTTGTGCACACTTGACTGAAGTGTAAAGGACCGGCTTGTGATTAGCTCCGCTTTGCATTTTTTCTCATGTATTGGTATCAGAGAGAAACACAAAATCCAGATGTTTACCCTGGGGTGACTTGTTAATAGCTTCCAGATTGTTCCTTTGATGTTTGGAGCTAAGTCAAATTCCAACAACCATTAGTTATTTTTGTTTGTTTGTTTGTTTTTATGAAAAAATGTACAGTCATGACATCCTTAAAGGCTTCTTAAAAAAAATCCAGATAATTTTCTCACCACCATGTCATCCAAAATGTTGAGGTCTTTCTTTGTACAGTCGAGAAGAAATTATGTTTTTAGAGGAAAACGTTCCAGGATTTTTCTCATTTTAATGGACTTTAATGGACCCCAATACTTAAAGGAATAGTCTACTCATGTTCAATATTAAAATATGTTATTACCTTAACTAAGAATTGTTGATACATCCCTCTATCATCTGTGTGCGTGCACGTAAGCGCTGGGGCGCGCTGCGACACTTCGATAGCATTTAGCTTAGCCCCATTCATTCAATGGTACCACTCAGAGATAAAGTTAGAAGTGACCAAACACATCAAAGTTTTTCCTATTTAAGACGATTAGTTATACGAGCAAGTTTGGTGGTACAAAATAAAACGTAGAGCTTTTAGCGGATTTAAAAGAGGAACTATATTGTATGGCAGAACAGCACTTTTGGGAGTACTTCAACTCGCCTTAAAATCTGCACCCCTTCTCCCTCTCATAATGGGAGAGGGAGGGTGTTACTGCGCCGAGTCGAAGTACTCTCAAAAGTGCTGTTCCACCATACAATATAGTTCCTCTTTTAAATCCGCTTAGAAAAGCGCTACGTTTTATTTTGTACCACCAAACTTGCTCGTATAACTACTCGTCTTAAATAGGAAAAACGTTGATGTGTTTAGTCACTTCTAACTTTATCTCTGAGTGGTACCATTGAATGAATGGGGCTAAGCTAAATGCTATTGAAGTGTCGCAGCGCGCTCCAGCGCTTACGTGCACGCACTAAGATGAAAGAGGGATGTATCAACTCTTCTTAGTTAAGGTAATAACATAGTTTAATATTGAAAATAAGTAGACTATTCCTTTAACAGTTTTAATGCAGTTTAAAATTGCAGTTTCAACGCAGCTTCAAAGGACTCTAAACGATCCCAAACGAGGCATAAGAGTCTTATCTAGTGAAACGATTGTCATTTTTGACAAGAAAAATAAAAATATGCACTTTTAAACCACAACTTCTTGTCTATCTCCGGTCCTGTGACACGCCAGCGCGACCTCACGTAATTGCATAATGCAGTGGAAAGGTCACGTGTTACATATATGAAACGCACATTTGCGGACCATTTTAAACAATAAACTGACACAAAGACATTAATTTATATCATTCCACATACAACAACGTCGGAACGCTCCTCTTTCTCCACACTTGTAAACACTTGGGCGTTGTTTCATATACGTCATCCGTGACCTCTTGACGTGATGACTTATTACGTGAGGTCGCGCTGGCGCGTCACAGGACCGGAGATAGACGAGAAGTTGTGGTTTAAAAGTGCATATCTTGCATAAAAATGACAAGCATTTCACTAGATAAGACCCTTAAGCCTCTTTGGTATCATTTAGAGTCCATTGAAATTCTGTTGAAACTGCATTAAAACTGTTATGTGTTGGGGTCCATTAAAATCCATTAAAAGCAGAAAAATCCTGGAAACAAAGGCATCAACATTTTTGATGACATGGGTAGTTAAGTATCTGGAAATTGACTAATCCTTTAAGAGTGAAATGCCTATTTAACATCAGAAAGTGACGCAATGTTTTCTTCAGAAAACACATGAGGTCTGGAGAATGGGGATGTTTGTTCAGTTTTTCCATTCTCTCTGTGTTTTAGGTGTGGATCCAATGCTAACTCAATATGAGCACTAAACAAAAGTAGCTGATAATTTGCCTTTGAACATTCAGAGAAAGAGGCCAGGAAGAGAGAGAGCATCATGGCTGTGTTCAAGCTGGAAAATGTGGAAGACCTTTATGAGATTGGAGAAGTTTTGGGAAGGTAAAGTGATTTTAAAAAATCTTTACATTAAATGATTTTTTTCATGAACAATTCCAAGAATGCCAAAGATACCCATACAGTAATAGCAGCAGATGCATTCTAAAAAAAGCTGGTGTTCTGTCCAATATTTACCCAACATGGCTTTAAAATAACCCAGCTATTTTTAGACTGTGGGTATTTTCAAATGCATTATGGGATTATGAAAATATTTGCTTGTATTACATGTATTTGCCAGTGTTTTGTGCTCAACAAGTTACACCAATCTCCTTTCATGCTATTTATCACCACCCTAGTGGTCACTTCGGGCAGGTGCGTCAGGTGCGAGAGCGGGCCACTGACGTTTTGTGGGCGGGTAAATTCCTGAAGCTGAAGCGAGGTGCAGGAAGCAGATTGGGACTGGAGAGGAAGAGTGTGGAGAGAGAGGTCGAGATCCTTCAGTGCCTCAGTCATCAAAACATAATGGCTATCAAAGACGTTTTTGAGAGCAGGACGGAGGTGGTCCTCATCGTTGAGCTGTGAGTATATGTGTGCTTTAATATCAAAGACACATTTAGAGAATTGAAAAAAGACAAAACGCAGGTCTCTTTTGAAACAGACGGCTGGTGAAATAAGCCATTATATATAGCCTGTGAACCTAGGTAAAGTCATTTTTTTGTGATTTACTGAGCATAACATTTTCCTAATGTAAAAACATTTTGTAAGAATATAACCTTGATATCTTGAATATTGACTCAGATCATGACTAAGACTTAAATCAATGTGAAAATGCTACTAATCTCAAAATGAGATTGAGACTTTAGCCTAGATTTTATAGAAAGAGTCATACTCAGGCATACTAATCCTAAATCACTTGCATCTGGACAAGGTTAGAAATTCACTTCCAAACAAAATGCTGGTATAGTTTTATGTAGGAAAAAAGCATAAAATGTATTGAAGATTTGGTCATATACACTAAAAGGTCATAGTGATATGTACTCAATAATGATAACAATTGTATTGTGTTTGTGAAATATTTTGTTAAATTTCTGCATTATGCTACAACTCAGTCTTTCTTTATGTTCATATTGCTCATCTTTTTAATATTATGTTTTTATATAATAGCATAAAGGGTGGTGAACTCTTCGATTTCATTGCTGAGAAGGAAAATCTAACTGAGACAGAAACCATTCCATTCATGAAACAGATTCTGGAAGGTGTAAACTACATGCACCAAAAAAACATCGCTCACTTTGACCTTAAGGTAAGATGAGAGCTTACATAACCTCAACATTACCATATATATATATATATATATATATATATATATATATATATATATATATATATATATATGGTAATGTTGAGGTGTTGAGTAACTTTCCGATGGCAGATCAGAAATTACTCATCTCGGATCGACATTAACATTAGTCACTTAAAAAAAACAAATGCAATAATATTTCAATATGAAGTCAAATTTGGACATATTTAAGGTTATGGTAAATCACAGAAATGTCTTACTCAGAATATGAACTCTATTTATACATATTAGCTGTGCTGATAATATATAGTGTATTCATAAGCTTTTCAGACCCCCTTCACATTTTTCTTTTTTTTTGTTGCAGCCTGATACTACAATCATTTAAATATTTTTTTCTCATTTATCTACACTTAGTATCTCATGATGACAAAGTAAAAACGAAATTTTAGAAATGTTTGTGGGTCATTTCTTGGATTCGTAATATTTCAACTTAGACTTTTTGAAATTTGAACTACATATGATTACATTTCGAAATACCCCACATTATAAAAATCATATTTTCCCATCTCAGGCATTAAAGACTTTTTATTATTTTCAGGGTTTTTTTCAGATTTGTACACATTTTATTCTCAACCCAGTAACAGATAAAATTGAATAAGTTTAAACAGGATTTTACACAAAACTTGTTATAAAACAAACATCTACCTACTGCTCATGTGTCCCTCATACCAATTCAATTACTTCAAATCATTTTCACATTTGTATGTGATGGAAGTATCCAAATTGTTTGTCTGTGGTCTCTTTATTTTAGTAAGAAAAAATTTAGCCCTTAACATGTCGGGTGGTAATCAGCAAGAAATGCTTAAATGTTTTATTTTCTTATTTATTTTCCAAAAATATTAATGTGACAGGGTTGAGAATACTGTAATGGGGTTGAATACTGTAACAGGGTTGAAAGGACACATCGGCCTACTTTTAATTTGTATTTGTTTAATACGAAAAGTAACTTTTAATGTGGTGTGGTGTTAATGTTTTGCCTTAAAATGCACACTAGTAATGATTTTAGTAAGGCATGATTGTTAAAACTAGTTATATTTCCTAATTAAACTAGGACCTAGTCCTTAAACTAATCCCTGTCCTGGAAACCGCCCCTTTATTAATTATTTTCCAAGTACAAATTCACCCAAGAACCTTAGGGACATGACAAAATGCTTGCTGTAAGACAGAAATAAGATTTTTTTAAATGATAAAAATAATTATTTGTATTCTTTATAAAGGACATACCAAAGTATTCTGAAAACATGCGTCTGTGAAGTAAACAAAGGTAATTCGGACACGGCCTAAGTGCACCTGCATGCATTTCAGACCCTGCACTTAGATCGGTAAAATGTAAAACGAATTAATAAGATAAAAAACACGAAAATTCAGTTTTTAAAGCGTTTACTGTTGGCTAAGCAGAGACAGGTACATTTAGTGTATTGATTCTGCATTTTTTGCTCTCTATATTGATGTGTGCATTTGGGTTTGTGGTTTTTATTTCTTGAAAAACAGAAGTCAAATTGAAACAACATGTTATAAACTTTCTTGTTTCAGCCTGAGAACATCATGTTGTTGGACAAACATGCCACTATCCCAGACATCAAAATCATTGATTTTGGCATGGCGCACCGTTTCATTCAAGATGAAGAGTACAAGAGTTTAGGTGGAACCCCACAGTACATTGGTGAGTCTGCAAATGTTCCTGTAGCTCAAATATTAACACACACTCTAAAAACAAACGGTGCTATATAGCACCAAAAGTGTTTTTTTGCTCATATTCATAGAAGAACCATTTTTAGTGCCATATAGGACCGGTGAAGCACCTGTAAAGCACCTGTGTAGAACCATATAGGGGCCATATAGCACCACATATGGTTCTACATAGCACTATATGGTTCTACACGGGTGCTTCACTGGTGCTATATGGCACTAAAAATGGTTCTTCTATGATTACGAGCAAAGAACCACTTTTGGTGCTATATAGCACCGTTTGTTTTTAGAGTGATAGCAACGCAAACTCAAGAGGTTTGATTACCAAAGAACCACAAATGATATGTGAAACTATTTAGATAAAAATGTGGTTTTCAATTCCGAGTTCAAGTAAACATGATCATTTAAATCCAGAAACACACATGATCATAAATAGAGACGTGAATGTCTGGCCAACTTCATTGCTCGAGAACAATGGTGTTTATTTGATGCTGTGGCAAAACAAACCTCAAAGAGGCTATTTAGAAACTGGGCAGATCTCTCTATACTAACCTGAAAAAAGCATGCAAGGTAAACTTCAAAGGACATGTATGTATGTAGTATTCAACGTAGCAGAACAGTTGCGTTCAAATGTCTGTGGTATTAAACCGGATGTGTAATTATTCAGGTCACCGGCTAAAAAACATCATCATTTCACTAGTTTGTTGTACCATCATACTATATTAACTTAACCTTCGATGTGCAAACAAATAAAAACATGTTTAATTTTAATAACGGTTTAAGTAGATCGCTAATGCACGCACACTTCATCTGTGGCAATACTGAGGAAAATGCAAATTGCATTTTTAAAGTCTGTGTAAAGTCAGATATTAAATGTGTTCTCAGCTTGTCACATCACAGAAAAATTTGTTATTAATATATTTGAATGACCAAAAATTAAGTAAATAAAAATAAATGATGAAATTCTCTGCTCTCAAACTGGGGGCGTGTCCGCTGTCGCCTCTGAAACCACGCCCGCTCACGGGAATGCTGTTGTCTCTTTCAACTTTCAAATACCGCTACAACCTGAATGCATGCTCACGATTGTGTAACCATGCTCAGTTTTCAGGTGCGTCATCGAGCCGCAACCCAAATAATCTTGAATTCAGAAATGAGACAAAATTGTTAACGGTATATCAGTTCAGTACTACATAGTCAGGGCTGGATTATCCATAGACGGGATTGGGCACCAGAGGGGCACCAAGACTGCAACCAAATGTAGTTTTTGACACAGCGCGAGCAGGTTTTTTTACATGTACTCGCGCATGTGTGGTACAGTTCTCCTAATAAAAGAAAATTTGTCTGCAACCCTGAAGCACTTCAAATGTGGTCACCCTTGGGCACCACACTGTGTTAATCCAGGCCTGTACATAGTTCACAGTCTTTGTAACAAACAGTTGGAAATGACTTTACCTGGCCTTTAATTTTTAATTTTGGAACACAAAGATGTGAAACCACTATGCTAAAAGCCTTAACGTACAAGTGTGTAGTGTATTTTATGGCTGAGAAGTGTGTGTTTTTGTGTGTGTGCTGACTCAATATCCGCTGGAGTGAGTGTTGGACACCTGCTAGTGTCTCTGCATCTGTTCATTTCCTTTAGCGATATACAGAGCTTTCAGTTCTGGACGTCTCCATAGAGACGGTGATAACTTCAGGTGAAATGACATAGCTGCTTGCGTTTGGCTGAAGTTGATTGGACAGGAGCAGAAATAACCGTTGTGTGATCACTGCTGCAGATCACTCAAGGACATGGATGTGTTGATTTTTTTAAATTCTCATGCATGGATTAAGCTCCACAGTATTTTCTGGGCCCCTTTTTAACCCCTTACTGTCCATTGTTTTAACTTTATTTTACTGGCTCTTTTTCTCAAACACATTTAGGCCTATAGGAGATGGCCATTCTCTTCCTATGCACCAAAATTACTTCTAAACCAAAAAAAATTTTGTCTTCATCTGTTACCTCTTAATTAAGAAGTGTCCTGATACATCATATGAAGATATATTCAGGCATTTCATATTGTTCCTCTGGGGTTACGGGTCTTCAAAGCGCAAATATAAAAGAACAGAGACATACCAGTATCTCTACAATGGAAAAGTCAGTCAGCGTTTGTACATGGAATATACCAAGACTTCATGTTTTTAACCTTTTCAGGCGATGGTTTAAAATGTCACATCTGTCCCTCTGGTGTGAGTTTTTTTTAAACAACAATTTTTAATCGACTTGTTTGAGTTTTTATGGCGACTCATCAAGCTTCACGCGATCCAACAGCAGCAGTAACTTATGCTTCTCATTCAAAATTGTAAGTTATTTAAACAAACCATAATAAACATATTAAACTACTATTTCATGTATTCAGTATTGTTTTTGTTTTATGGAAATATTATTATGCAGTAGATAAGACATGAGCTTATGAAATTATTTGCTTATTTTAAAAAATCATTTAAAACATAACAAAAGTACATGCAAACATATCACAAACTATTATAAACATTAACCGATAAGCAGTTTAATATTAATAAGCAGCATAATATTAGTTGTTTTAAAATAATTATTGTATTTATTGTTCACTGTTAGTTTCTATGAAAGGTTTTACTGGATGGACGTGTGGATACAGTTAATAGATGCAAGTGCAACACATATACATTTAGCTTGTGTGTGTATTATAGTTAAAATAAATGTTTTGTAGATATTTATTGTGTTTGTATCAGCTATTATGGCAACCCCTAACTGCACAAATTATGCCGGTCTTCCTGGATTTCATAATAAACATTAAAATGCCAGTCAAAATGGCATACTCTTATCCCTTGCATTAGGACTATATACCATTAGCTGTATTGGCTCACAGGAACTTTTATGCACGTGAGCTCAAAGATGGCGGCGCCCGCATTTACATCAAAAATAAGGTGGATAGGTACCCTGTAAAAACTGCAACATGAAGTTAAAACAACTTTGTTATGCAAGCCAATTTAACCTACTATTTTAAGTTTTGACTTGTGAGTAGTTAACTTATAGACAGTTTCATCAAACGCACGTGCGCTGAAGTGATACGCGTCTGGTCCGAACTTTAATTCCGGTTTCAGTTTATTTTAATGGTCTAGCTAGTTGCTAAACTGGACTCTTGAACAAATACCTCGTCGAAAATAACAAATGTTTTGGTTTCCTAGGTAATCTACGTGTTGTTTATTTTGCTTGTTATATAAATAAACTACGTTTAAAGTACTTTTTGTTGTTATTTATTCTTAGCGGAGTTTAGCGGAAGTTACGTGTTGACCACGAAAGCCACTTGTTTATGTTGTAACTGCTGAAACCATCTATTAAAACAAGTTAAAGTTACATCAGTCAAAGTAGGCAAAGTTTCAGGTCGATGCAGACAGCAGAGAAACAAGCAAGAAAGAGTGAGCAATGCTTTATGTTTTATTTTAATAATTTTATTATCATTGAAGTTGATTTTACAAACTTACAGCATTGTTGTATTGCATATCATATTATTTATCAAATTAAAGCACATTGCATTTTTCTTCAGTATCATGCAACCCTATTAAAATGTTATGGATATTTTATTATTTATGATACGTTTTTAAAGGAGAAGCTCAGGCAACTGTGATCACACAGACACTTCTATGTACACACACAAACCTTATGAATGGATAGCTACACTCATCAGTGCTCTTAAGTATCACACTTGTCTCTTACACAATTGTACACAATTTGTCGCTGTGTCCTGTAACTGTGTACTTGAGGACTAGTAGTTTGCTACTGATAATAGTAGCAGGTATCCACTGACACTTAACTTATCATAAGGACATACATCTTATACAACAAGGGTTTAAGTGCTTTTCTATGGACATTATGTGATAGGCTGAATTGTTATCTTAGTAACTTGTCAGTCCGTGAGTCAGTGATTTAACCTGTTGCACACACATAACCCTTTTTAATTGGCTTCAGAAGATTATTTTTAAAGTGCATGAGTCATATACTGTAAACTACTTTTATGGTACTGGAGCTTGACAGGCCCTGGTGTGTTGCTTTCAGTGTAGAAAGAATGTTTCAGATATGAAAAAGCTGTCTCCATTTGTTTTACACTCGAGACGAACATAAATTTTGGAGAACTATTTCTTTAAGGGGCAGTGAATTTGTCGATTTTATTGTTTTATATTGTTGTCTGAGGTCTACTTATGATGTTCGCATGGTTTTTACATTCAAAAACATCAAAAGCAATAAGTAATAGTCTATTTTGTAACATGGATTATTAGTGGCTCTCTGGAGAAATGGTTCGTTTGAAGGGGCATTGAAGAACTGGACGTAAACGCCCACTGCTATGATTGGACGGCTTTATTCCATGTGGGGAAATGTTTTAAAACATTCATGTGTAAAAATAGCAGCCGAACACATATATGTTTGAGCCACAAAAGATTCTGGGTGCAAAAGATGATACACATAAATGACAATGCGTATAGTAAAGTAGAAACAAACCTTTAAAGTTGACGTGACTAAATAACCGTATGCAACACAGTAAGCGCGCATCAGAATCAAAACTGCGTCTGATAAATCCTTATCAATAACTTTGTATATTTCTATTGTGCTTGTGAGGTTGATCTTACATACACATAACGTTACATACCACAGTTATATGATAAAAAAGCTTTGTTGAGTGTTGGACTTTTCAAACGCAACTTGCCTAAATTACCGTATACAACACAGTTAGATGGCATCAGAATCTAAATTGCGGCTGATAAGTCTTTCCTTATCACTAACTTTGTATATTTCTACCGTTAAATCACAGTCGTATTGTTAAGTGTTGTACCTAATCGTTTAATGTTTTTAGTAAATTAAAACAGTCAAACATACGTGTTTAGACACGGATGTTACAACAGGACATATCAAGCGATCTCTTCTAACAAAGTAATAGGCGCAGTAACTTAAATAAAGTAACATGTTTTACTTACTGTGTATACTGCTGTGTCATTGTTGTCAGATTCAATATTAGTGGTGCTTTTAATTACAGTCTCTCTGCAAATCCAGCATCGACTTGCTTCTTTACAAATGAATCCGAGGTACACAAAGTATACAAACACTCCCCACCCGAGCTGGAACTTCTTCAAAAACAAACTTTAACCACGCATTCCTAATGTTATGTTCCTAGCCTCCGAGCTAAGGTTATCCAGCGTCTGTGTTCTTCCCAGACGGTTCTTCCTCAACCGAAAACCATGGTTACTGTATCATAACAGATCACCGTGCAAAATAAAAGTCTCTCAGAATTTTTTTTAATTTAAAAGTCATTTTGATTACATTTGGCAATCTTTTAAGACATGTTTGAGATACTGCATGGTTTGCTTTGCCGCTGGCCCACACGTGTGTCACGCAAAGCTGTGGGCGGGGCTTCAAAAGTGGTCGTTGTATTTGGGTTTGGGGAGGTGTTTTAATTCTACTCTGACGACATATTTCAGCACATTCCTGACTCGACAATTTTCCTGGCTTGGTGCCAAAAAACTTATATTTCAGTAGCACGGATGTTTTCAGTTTTGAAATTTGCAGGATGTTTAATTAAGTATGATAACAAATTATCAAGTTAAAATTGATTATTTGATTCACCGCTCCTTTAAGTAACTTCTGTAAAATATTAAAGAAAAACAAACAATGAAAGATTACCAGAAAGTTCTTTAATCTTGTCAACAAGCCAGTGTCTACTAGTCAGCCAGTTTAGATCAACAAAAAAAAATCTTGCTGAGTTAGTGTCAGTTTAAAGGGAGGTTTGTTCACATAACACTGTTGGGAACACATCGCACTTCACTGTGGTCCATGTGAGGATGTGAAAAACGCAGATGTTTTTAAAGAATACATTTAACAACATCATCCTTAGTTTGACATTAGAGGTGTTTTACTGTAATGTTTTTAAAACATTAGTTCCAGTCTTTGATTCTGATTGGTCAATAGCTGTTTTATTTATGATAAAACACAGCTTTGACCTCTGCACCCAACCATTCTGTGTATCACTGCACAGCACCCTTAGCAATATAAACACAGTCACAGTCAGTCAGGGACTCTTTTTTTCCAGCGTAAGGAAGATTTTTTGTACTTTACGAATGTTGCATTGATACATTATTTAGCTTTTTTGCATTACTTAATGTTCTACTACAACTGAAGGAATGCTATGCTATGTTTCAAAAGTCTGAAATTCCCCTTATTTTCAAAATGGGTCACTATTCTGCACCATTTTGTTTGAGCTTTGGGTCATGCTGAAGAAATCAATGAGAAGCTGTAAAAAACTGAAAGGGGAATGTTGAACATGTTGCGTAATGTTGAATGGATTCTGTGTAGTAAAGATTTTAACCGTTTCATTGCTTTAAAAAGTAAGCAGCCTATGTGCATTTAATTCAGTAATTCAATAATGTATATACAGAACAACATATAAACCTAAAACTCCTTTTTTGTCTCTCGTAGCCCCTGAGATCATCAACTTTGAGCCTCTTACTACAGCAGCGGATATGTGGTAAGATTTACCCGGTTGAAATTAGAAACACACTCACGTGTACATACTGTGTTAAAGTGCATGAGGGAGTTTTTAGGCATGCTCAAACCTGATTTTAATGTCCCCAGGTGCATGTGTACATGTAAATGTAACTATACAAAGTCAAACCTCTTGTGCATTTCAAGTTGCGTGACTACAGTACATAAGGATTGTCATGTTCATATGCTATTTTGGCGTTTGACAAACACTACTATACTGTGTGATAACCAAACAGTTCACAACTTGTTACAGTAATGCATGTTCAGTTTACATTTGTTTTAAACATTCCTGGTGCAGCATGGTACTGACAATAGCAAGGTCATGCTATTGAAATGTTTACATTGAATGTGCTACAGGTTGCTTTTGGTGGCTTTGCACGGGAATCAATAATTCAGTTTTAAGCTTGTAACACACTGTATATGCATAAAATATTTAAGATGAATTGTATATTCTTGTGATTTCTTTTTAGGAGCATTGGTGTCATTACGTACATTCTGTAAGTATTCTTTCTTTGCTATGTTCTTAATAAAATGAAAACACCCAGCAAGCAAATCCTTTAAGAGTTACCCCCTCCCCAAAGTCCTGCTTCAAGTATTCAGATTACACCTGAGACACAAATTACATCAGGACAAAACCTCCCTTTCAAAAGCATTGCGCTGTCTCAAGTTTATGGGCCAGACCCCTTAAGATCAGATAAAGTATGTCAAAAATGAAGTACACCAGATACTGAACAGATACCAGAGACTTTAATTGGCTTTCTGCTTTCTAGCAGCTGAAGAAACAGGCTGTCGTCGTGTTTAAGCTGACAGAAGCATCAATACAATTATTTGTATATGCTATATAACAAAAAAATTTTATAATCATACCTAATAGTAACTTACATTTTTATCTTTAGTTATATAAAATTAGTTTTGGCTGTTTTATTTTGTTAGAGACATTTACAAGAATGTAACAGTCATGGTAACCATTGTTGCGGCCAAAATACCATAGGAACTACAGTAAATGTTACTGCTGTTTAATCATAATGATGGCTAAAATGCTACCTTTTTTAGTTTCTCCAGTCAACAAAATATTTACTTGGCAGTAAAACCAATTGTTATGCATGTATATTTACGTCATCAGTTTGAGTGGCCTGTCTCCGTTCCAAGGCGAGACGGATGAAGAAACTCTCAAGAACATTGTGGCGATGAACTATGAGTTTGAGCCTCAGCACTTCAGCCAAACCAGCAACATGGCCAAAGACTTCATCCAGAAACTGCTAGTTAGAAATCAGAAGTGAGTATCGCACACACTGAAATATTCATCCATGTAACTCCTAATAATACGTTCTGAATTAATTTTTTTATTAAGTCCCCGTCAGCCATTTTTTCGAAAAGTTGCCCGTCAGCATTTTTGGTGATTTTCACAAAAGTTTCACAAAATGCCTTCCTAGAAAATTTTCTTCTAAAAATATATAAACATACAAATATATATAAAATGAAAGAACAGACCCTCTGCTTTCAAAAAAACAATAAACAAAACGGGGGAAAAAGTTTCATCCAATCTATATTTTTTTCTGCTTATAAACTCTTAAAAATTGGTATTTTTCTTTAAAAAAAAATTTTTTTCAAAAAGCTGAAATAATTGCATTTTTGAGAAGGAATTTTGTTAGAGATCAGATTCAGAACTTTTATCAAACCATACACAGAGTTTAAAATAAGTAAATAACATTTTGGCTTCAGTTTTTTTCATAAATTGGGTAAATAGATTATCGCGGTATTGCAGATTTACATAAAAGTTCATCAGGAAAAAATTTTTATGCAAATGTTTTTTGTTTTAATTGATGAGATAACTCGTCAATGGTGGGGAAAGAGTTAATGGCCAAAAAAGTTTAATGTACTACAGGTTGTATCTTTGGCATCACTCTTTGGCAATTTGAAAAATGAGACATTGCCTCTTAAAAAGGTTTTAATTTACTAACTTATGAAAATATTCGGCACCCTGTCCCATGAACCTTTATTAAAGAATTTATTTTAGGGTTGGGCGTAGATTAATTTAGATGAATCTCATTCAAATAAAAGTATTTTTTGCATAATATATGAGTTTGTGCTGTGTGTAATTATTATGAATATATTAATACACACACATTCATGTATGTATTTAAGAAACATTTACATGTGTTTATAGATTTATTTATATTTTTATATATTATATATATAAATAAAAAACGATATATAAATAAAAAAATTCTTAAATGTATATATATATATATATATATATATATATATATATATATATATATATATATATATATATATATATATATATATATATATATATATATATATATATATGTGTGTGTGTGTGGTTAAATATACATAATATTCACACACAGCACAAACTCATATATTATGCAAAAAAATTACTTTTATTTTGTATGAGTCTAGATTAATCTATGCCCAGCCCTAATTTATATATAAAAAAATCACACTGTGAACCATGCATAGACTGCTTTTTATGGTAATATATATGCTATGCTATAGGCAGCAGGTTGTTATCGCAGAAATAAGCCCCAACAGTGTGTCTTATATCACACTGAAGGGGCTTATTTTGCAATAACAACCAGCTGCCTGTACATTTTCCTGCTTATTACACGGCTATTTACCTCATAAGGTAAGGAACATCAAATATTGAATATTTGCAATATTTTTTTTGCTCAGTGAATGCAGACCTTCCAGCAGGAAAACCTGTTTACTTTCGGTTTTAAGATGAGACAAGGCGTTCAAATGTCATGAACACACGTTTGTTTATCAAACAAGCCGTCTAATAATATTGTATACATTTATTTATTTGAATTAATAAAAAATTGGTTCTCAAGATCTTATTCAGACTGTCTTTGTAATGTCTAACTTTTGCTTAATAATAACTTTTTTATACAGTACTCATTCACTTTCATTTGTATCTAGTGAAAGAATGACAGCAGAAATATGCCTCATTCACCCCTGGATTAAGGTGAGACATATATACTCATCAATTGTGTTTTCTTTAGATATATATTTATGTCTTTGATTCTTGGTTGTAATGTAATTGTTCCATGTCTATTTCTCTTATAGCCTTTGAACAGAACACAGATCGCCAGGAGGAACCGCTCCTCCATCAACATGAAGAACTTTAGGAAGTTCAATGCAAAGAGGAAATGGAAGGTTGGTTCGATATCCAATGTAGCATTTCTGTTACGTGTATTCAACAGTTGCTAATGCTAACAGTGACTCACTGTCTCTTACCTAACTGACCTATGAGTAGAGAGAGACACCTGCTGTTCACCGACAACACAGAGTCATTGATTTCTTACTGCATTGTTGTATGCTATATTTCTTACTGTATGAATTGCAAATATTTTTGGTTTTCTTTTCTCTGTAGATGTCATTTAACATGGTTTCAGCTTGTAATCGGTTTAGTCGATTGCAGTTACTGTGTAAGGCCCGCTGTACAGGACAAGAAGAACTGGTGAGATGATTTTCAGTATTTTATGTGAATTTTGTGATTGCATCACCAAAATTCCAACTCAGAATGAAAAAATAAATGATATATTTATATGTATATAATTTATATTATGCATAATAAAGTCAAATAATTAATCAAAAATACTAAAATTAATCAAAATCAAAATAAACATATAATCATTAGGAATGGTTTTACTATCAAAGAAATATAAATTCCAAACCCCAAAATTCCAAATGATTGACTGGCAAATGAACCTCAAAGCGATCTGATTGGCTTAACATAGAATCTGACCACGACCCCCAGTCATTGTTTGTTTGCAGTTTACAGACTCTACTGATGTCAGAGAGAAAACAGTGGTATTTAAGGACACCGATTTCAGTGTTATCTGTGAGGTAATAGGGACATCTTCTGCTTGTCCTTTCACTAAAGAAATGTAAATTGAACATACTGCTGGAGCAAAAATACTTCTGGCCAATAAATGCATCAATATGCTATACTGATGTATAAATACATGAATATAACATGTATATTATACATTGTTGCTTTGCCATATTTCATAAAAGACTGTGAGATTCTCTGCAGTCTGCACTTTGGTGATTGCTGGGAGGCAAATGTGATTTAATTTAGTATTGTGTATATTTTTAAGTATGGAGTTTACGAATGCCTCACTGTTCCTATTTTTTCCAGAGAGATTGTGAGAGCGACCAGGAGGACACAGGGACCAAACCTGCCTCTCTCTTACGCCGCCGTCTTAGTAGCAATTCATAAAGAGAACCAAAAACTACCAGCATCTCCCTGTAATGAAATAATGGCAGTCATTATTTCTGCAGTACTCTGTACCACCGGCAGGGGGAGGTCACGCACACTTCATCCGCACTCAAAAGGCCTTGAACCTTAGTGCATGCGATTGCCTAACCACCACACTTACATATCCTGTTACAGTGGAAGACGTCATTTCAAAGAAGGATGGGACCATGAGATCATCATGGTATTTTTTAACTAATATGCAAGCATGTTTGTGGAGCTCTACCTCTGATAGATTAAAGTGCTACTGACAGGAGGGTCTCTGAAGGATGTACCTACAACTATTAATCTGATCAAAATGATTTTACTCACCCGGGATACAAATGTGTTTTTTATTGTTGGTTTGGAAATAGAGAGAATAAAACTCTTGGGATAATTTTTTTATAGTTTAACTGTAAGTGTGAAGTTATGGCACAAAACAATGACACAAAACTTATGTAAGAAATCAAGCACATAGGTAAATTGTAAAAAGGACCTAACAAGTTGAGACCTCTGGGCCGAGTGCCTTAAACTATAGACATCTTCTCAAAAAGCGACTAATTTGTGTTGTCTTGTCTTGAAAAGCACACTTTACTCCCATTACTGATAACATGTACTCCCCAATACTGCCTCAGTAGTTTTGTGTGACTGTGTGTTTCAACCAGTTGCCTTTCTCTGTTTGGCTAAATTGTAATAGAAATATTGTGAAGGCAAATGATCTGTAAACATGCAGCCTGTTCTTTAATGTTTATTGCGCTAATACTGACAGTTATACTAATTTAGTATGGGTGTTGGTGTGCTTGATGAGTTTATTATAGTGGCCATTTACGGTCATCTTTTACTGTTGGTTATTAATTTATGACATTTTTAAAACAGCGAATTCTGCTTGGCAAGCTGTAAGGCAATTTTGATCGCTTTTTAATGCCTGTTTGGACAATTCATCAACATTACACAGTGGGTAAAATTTAATCAACATAGATTTCCTGTGAAGAGCCCCTTAAAATGTACTTGAACATCATATTGCAGTGTTGACTTTTATTCAAATGCTGCTTGACTTTAAAGGCGTCTAGACACTACTTGTTTCCTATATTATCAGTGGGTCAAGAAAGTATATTAGATTTGTTGTTGATAGCGAATATATCAAACAATATTTTTATGAAAAGAGCAAATCTCAGCTAGATTATTTTCTCCAAAGTATTTTGGTCTTCCTTGTAGGTCTTTAATCACTGTTCATTTGAAAAAGTCTTCCATCATTCAGATATTAAAGCATTGGCTTCTTTGTCCACAGTCCTGCCTGTGATGTATCGCACAACTGTCTGTTGTATCATAATATATTTTTAATACTATAGTTGATGTGCAAGAATGCTGTTGTGTGCCTTCTGTTATGCATTGCTGTATTATTATGTAACAGCACAATGTATCAAATGTGATAATTGACCACTGTTTGATTTAGTACAGTTTTGTTTTATTACTTTATTTATGTCTATAGCGTTCCAGATTTGTATCACACACACATTGTTTTATCAGAATGAGAGGAAGCCCTCTGTTTTCCTGCCCTATTTTTGCAGTATTTGTGTGTGTGTTTTTTAGGTGCATTTGTGCATGTTTTATGATTTGGTGTGTTGTTTTTGTATTTTTTTATACTAATGTATGTTATAGAAAAAGTTGTAGTTAAGAAAGATAGTTATAATAAAAGTAGATGCATGCAATTTTATTCCTGTACAATTTGTTATTCCTGTCAAGGTTTGTGTGACACTGTGGCATAGATTAAATCCAGCTTGTCCTTAAATTTAATCTTCTGTCATTTTTGTTTCATCACATAAACATATGCTGTGCTCAGTTGCTGACCAAGAAAATAAAAGTCATAAAATGTTTGCAGAATTGCCACAGAGGAATAGTTTTTTTAAGGTATAGGTTTTAAGGTAAAGGTATATTAAATAACTTTTTTTACTTTGTTTAGACTACAAATTTTTTTCACAAAATAAAAACTGTGGTTCTGTACAGCCTGACAGAAAACGAACGAACGATAGACAGATAGATGCACACCTGGACACGGAGTTACGTCATTGTCGTGGGCGTGGTTACGCCACTGGACACAGACCGCGAGGGCGCGCACTGCAATTCCAGTACGGGACGGTTGAGATGAATGTCCGGGAATGTCATGAGTAAAACGTTTCGCAAACCATCTGTCCCAAGCCGGCGGTCTGAAGTGAATTCCGAAAGATGACTTTTACACGTTTCTGAGGATAAATTCAACTTCAAAAACATCGAGTCTGTCTTGGTGAAATTAGTAAAAACGCGAAGGATTGTTTTTAAAAACGGACTTCACAACGGACAGGTAACGTTACGTTTCTTAACGTTTTTACGAGTAAGTTAGTTTTGTCGGGCAATTCGGGAATCAACAAAGTTCCTTCTAATTCTTTATTTAACCATGGTTACATCCTAAAGATGCGTCATAACTTTGTAAACTAGTTTGTTTTGTTTACCATTACGTGTAGTAGGCTGTAATAGAAATTCATATAACATAAAAAGTTATGTTCTTGGGTGTCTAAGCTTTACATATTACAATTTACGCAACTCTGTAAAATATTAATGTGGTGTGTTCAAACTACACATTAACCTTCAGTTTATTCAGTCAACACTGCCTTAGAATATTTAATTGTGCGTGTGCATGTGCGCGCGCACTCTTTCTGTATTCTTAAGGACTTTCTCAAGACAATGACATCAGTTTAAGCATGAAGAGAAAAGGATTAGTGGTAGGAAATGCTATTTAGATGTTGGGAATGTGTCATTGAATGTGTAGAGAAAGGGCTTTGTGTCTATATCTGTAATCTCCGAGGGCCCCTGTGCTACCTGAGACCCTTGTGAGGGCCTGGGGTGTGCTGTTTAAAAACATGACTTCATGGAGAGTAGAATAAGGAAAGAGAGTTGAACAAGGGAAAGCAGAGAGGTTAGGGGTGAAAATGGTACATAAAAGGATCAGACCTATGTATCTTAAAAGTTGAAAAGTCTGTGCATTGTAAACATGAAATGCGTCATTCATTCATACATCAACAGGAATGCTTTTTTAAAGGGAATTATAGATAAAGTGATTCATAAAATCTCACTGTCAATGAGATTAACATTATTTATTATATATTTAATATAAAGATAAAAAAGTATTTATAATTGCCAAAGCATATAGAAACATTGATTATACATAAATACATACAAACAAAAGCATGTTAAAAAAATGAATATAAGTGTGTCTGTGTGCGTGTATTAAAGATCATAAAGTAAGAGTACTAGTACAATGTTATGGTTATGTCCTGGTTGTGATTTTGTTCCCGATCTTTTTGATAAAGGTCTTTGATCTTTTGACCTTCTTTAACTTTATAATGATTTTATGGTGACCTGTGATGGTTTGGACGTGATATGTTGTATTTTGTATGTTTGTGCAGTTCATAGGTTGATCCTGAGTTGATCAAAGTCTTCCCTAACAGGAAACCCTTTAACCTCAGGCAAACAGAGATCGAGTCATTAGGAAAAGCTAGTCAGCATTTTAAAGGGTTGTGTCCTCCTCAGAACCCCCCATGATGTGACCTTCTTCACAGCGAATAAGAAAGAAAGAGAAGTGGGGGTGTCATTGACGTGGGGGCTGAAGGGCATGTTTAGAGTCATTTGGTGACTGACAGCACACAAGGTAGTGAGGGGGGTGGATATCTTATGTAAGATAGGAAAGATGAAGGATAAAGTTGTGATTTAAACTAAAGTTTTGCCATCTATTTAATGGATTTAAGGGCATATTTAATGTTTAAGTGCTATAATTGGGTCCCCAGTGCTTCTATCAACCTAGAAAATGGGACAAAAATAACAACCCAGTAACATTTTGGTAACCATTCTCTGCAAGCATGTGAAAAAATAGGTCTTTGAAATTTGGCTCCACTTGTGATGTCAGAAGGGGATAATCCGCCCCTTAATCTTCACTATCCAACCACAGAACTATAATAAAATATCTCTATGATATTTTGAGCTAGAACTTCACATACGTGCTCTGAGGACACCAAAGTTTTATTTGACATCTTAAAAAGGTCTTATGAAATGTCCCCTTTAAAGGTGAAATCTGTCATTTCCAAATTTTCAGAGTATCCACGTTTTTTATTAGTGGCACAAACAGATGGACCTGTCTCGAAGTCACACCAATAGCTGGGCCAATGTTGCTTTGTTGTCCTGGTTTGATGCTTAAATACTTTTGGGGGGTATTATATATATGCATTGCTTCCTTATTGATATCTTAAATTGCGCATAAAGTTATCAAATACTTAACACAATCTCATGGCAATTTGCACATTTTACGAGATGGCTGTTAAAGGCAGGGTATATGACCTCTGAAAGCCAAGGTTGACATTTGAAATCACCTAAACAAACACGCCCCTACCCCAATAGAATCTGGACCTTCTGTTAATAGACCTGCCCCACACATATGCAACCCAGGCAATGATGTCGGTTAGTAGACAGACACGCATCTTACTTCTGATTGGCTACAAGTGTATTTTGGTAGTCGGCCCGACTCTCTTTTCCAAAGCGTTTTTCGGATATCGTGCACTCCGCCTTTAATTCGTACGACCACATTCTTGTTCGCATTTTTGTTCAATTTACTTTCGTCCCATGATGCTCGGGTTAGGGTAGGGGTTTAATTTTTTTCCTTTATAATCATATATTTTTGTTTTATATAATTTTTTTATGAATTCATACCCCAAGACCCATTAACTTATAAAATGTGTACACATTCCTGTGAGATCAGGCTGAAATAATTAAACTTTGGAAAAATGCCTTAACATGAACTGTATCCTATACACATAGGATACATTTTGCTATGTCCCCTTCCTTATGTTTTTCGAAACCTTTGTGCTTTACTTATTGAAATCAAATGTGATATGATGAATCATCATATGATAAGTTCTAAAAAGTCCACAAACGAATGACATTTGAGAAATCTTCCCGGGGGGAAGATTTTCAGTGAATGGCTTTAATTTCGGTCTGTCTTCACAAAGAGCTATCGTATGGCTTCAGAAGAAAGGAATATTGTTGTATGGGCTACTTTTATGCTGAAAAGATCACGGTGAAACCATCTTTTGTTATCTACAAAAGTCAGTCAGCAATACCGGTTTAGAATGACAAGAGGTTGAGTAAATGATGACAGACTTACTTTTTTGTGTGACTTATTCCCTTGAAATGTAAAAAACAGGCAACACCAAAGCACATTTGCTTTAAAAATGTCAATGTCAGCAGTCGCAAACGTAAGCAAAACTTTGCTAACATTTTCCCAATGTAACTCGGATGCTTTGATAAAACACAAAAGTGCAGTCGCTGTTTTTGGATGCTAATTCCGTTGCTAATGGTGATCAAAATCAGAGTGAGTCATGAGTTGAGCTCAGCGTGCCCCTTATGCACTTGCGATCTTCAGTGATTTGACGCACGCATATCTGCGCATACACTACTCGAACACACAGCTGGTGACCCGGAGCTCACCCTGACTCACTGCGTGTATCTTTTCTGCCATTGTGTATGTAATGTTTGCTCTTTGGGAGAGGGACTAAGTGTGAGCATGACATAAGGAAGGAAGGGAGGGGAGTTATAACATTGGCTTTAAGGAACTGCAGGGCGTAGAAGTGAATTGTGGGATTGCTGCCACAAACACGTTGGAAGAAAACTTGATGCGGCTGAATAGTTGTTTCAAGAATGTCAGTAAAATGCCCCATGATGAGTAAAGCGGTGTTAGTGGATTTATGTAAATTGTTTTTCTTATGATAGCATACTTTGCCTTTTTGGAGAGATGATTTTAAGAAACTTATTTTTAGGTGGAATACAAACACTGCATTGCTTTAAAAACATTGAAAAACATAAAAACTAGCTCAACAATTAGGTAAGTTTATTGTTTGACCATTTGTTGTTCAACCAATGGCAGACGGGAAGAGTCTGTTCACAAAAGGCTTAATTTGCAAGTTTGCTCGGAGATACTACTAGTGGTACAGCATTTGCGCACTTCGCCTTTAAATACTTTAAATATGTTCAATAAAACATCCAGCGCCAAGCTCCACGCCTGTGTTGAACAGGGAAACGGACAGAAATTTGATATTATCTATTGTTTGAGGCCAAACTCTGATGTAAGGGTGAATATTGAGAAAGGAGAAGGAAAAGAACAAGTAAATGTATAACCAAAAGGAGTGGAGGATGAAGGAGGGGTAAAAGGGTGTATGAAGGACAGAAAATTGCTGTTTTGGTGAATTTGAAAGATAACAAACTGGCTGCCTTTTTAGTAATATAAAATGATTTTGTTATTATTACTAATCTTGTGATGGTTCATTCTAGGGATGCACCGATACCGATACTGGTATCGGGTATCGGCCTCGATACCACATTTTCTAAAGTACTCGTACTCTTTAAAAGTCCCCCGATACCTGGAATCGATACCACGGTTTGAGAAATGTCTATGTTTGAGCGGCGTGTAAGGGGTTAATGCCTCTTGTATTGTCCAAAGAGGCAGAGTTTACAACAAACTGGAAAACTAGTCCTTTGTTTTTTTGTTAAATTATATGACTAAAGCTGTTACCTGTAAATTAAAATCATGTTTTTTTATTAAGTACTCGGTATCGATATCGGCAAGTACTGAAATGCAAGTACTCGTACTCGTACTCCAAAAAAGTGGTATCGGTGCATCCCTAGTTCATTCTGGAATTTTAAGTGCAATGAAAATTCGTAGACATCTGAGTCAAACATATGCAGACACAGAGGAGGGATTAGCGGGGTAAGTTGTCACACTTTTCACACTGTCTAAGATTTACTGAGCACCATACATCATAATGGTATAAATTTTAAACCAAATGAAAAACGTAAGTCTTGTACACATATTGTATTCCTTACATTTTCATATCTTATCTCATTACGTAGTTGTAGACTGTTAAACAAAAAATGTTCACTTGTGACAATTTGCCCCAACGCACGCAGTGTGAAACGAAGCAGAGTTAGAATTGTTATGACAGCAATTAAACACAGCTGGAGCAGCTAATCAAGGTGTTTAGGGTTGCTTGATAATTACAGACAGGTGTAGGAGCAGGGTTTAAGACACATGACCTAGGGTTTAGGAATGCAAAGTGTGAAACGTCAGATTATGAATACCCAGAGTTATCTCCTTACCCCTGGTTAAGTACAACAGTGTGAAACATGAAACAGATAAGCCAGGATTCCGTTAACCCAGAGTTTATTTCCAGTGTGAAAAGCATGATGACTTGCCCAAAAGTCATTGAGACATCTTGCCCCAAACTGACATGTGTGCTAATGTTGGCTAAATTTCAGGGTTAGCTCAACATAGTGCGTCAGCTAAAGTATCAAAAGACACAATATTGTCTCTTCTATTTTGTGCATAATAATAATTTTTAACATTCATACCTAACAAAGTTGCATTGCATAAAATATAAAGTTCAAATTGTTGTGAAGAAGTCATTACACAAAGTGGCTATTTGATTTTTGGGATAGAGCCTCTATTGGAGTTATGAACAGTGTGACAACTTACCCCGCTCTCCTCTACAATATTTTATTTTAACAGCCGTATATATTTCTTACTGCCTGTGAAGCTGTATTTCCTCTTATCTATTTTATTTCAATGGATTTATTTATCTGTTATCTTCTTGGATAGTTGTGACAAACAGGTCACTTGATTCATGTGTGAGATGAGCCAGTGTCTGTCTCTATATAAAACTGCATTTGTTATGGAAACATGAGTCACATCTTCACCTTGTTCCTTAAAATTTTGTGTGGTGAATTTTGGAAAAAAACATCCTAGTAGGCACCTTGATATCAATTTGACATCAAATAAAAACTTAATCAAGTTGCTATAACTTTTTTTTTAAATTCAGTTTGTAACATTCGGTTTACATCAGATCAGTGTATTTAACCTTTTTGTTTTTGACCAGACACATTTTTCCTGTTTTGACATCAGTGTTTGATGTCAACTAGATGTCTTTTCAACATTAATTGCACACTGGGTTTAGGCACCCTAGATGAATAGATGATACGATGATCAGGCTTCTGTACATGTTTTTACAGTTTTATTTAAACATTAAAGCCTATTGGTTGTGTTAAAGGGATAGTTCACCGTAAAAATGAAAATTCTTTATTCATACCCTCAAGTTATTAAGACCTGTATATATTTCTGCTGAATACAAATGACGATATTTAAAAAAATGAGATGAGGAGCAACATTCACTTTCATAGTATTATTTTTCCTCATATTGAAGTCAATGGTGCCCCTGACCTGCTTCGTTACAAACATTTTTCAAAATATCTTTATTTGTATACAGCATAACAAAGACAGGTTTGTAACAACTTAAATGAAGACAGAATTTTCATTTTTGGGTGAACTATCCCTTTTTATAGTGTTTATTTCGGAGTCAGACCCTGCAAACAAGCAAAAGGGTGATTCTCATGAAATCTTAAGGTTAAAGGAATATTCCATTTCCTTAAAAGAAAAATCCAGATAATTTACTCACCACCATGTCATCCAAAATGTTGATGTCTTTCTTTGTTCAGTCCAGAAGTTTTTTGAGGAAAACATTGCAGGATTTTTCTCATTTTAATGGACTTTAATAGAGCCCAACATTTAATACTTAACTCAACACTTAACAGTTTTTTTAAACGGAGTTTCAAAGGTCTATAAACGATCCCAAACGAGGCATAAGGGTCTTATCTAGCAATACGATTGACATTTTTGACAAGAAAAGAAAAAATATGTACTTTTAAACCACAAATTTTCGTGTAGGTCCGGTCCAGCGCGACCTAGCGTAAATGCGTAACGTAGGTAGGTCACGTGTTACATATATAAAACGCACATTTGCGGACCATTGTAAACAATAAACTGCCACAAAGACATTAATTAGTATCAGTTGACATACAACAACGTAGGAACGGTCCCCTTTCAAGACGCTTGTAAACACTGCTGCTTTTTATTGTCAAAAATGACAATCGTTTTGCTAGATAAGACCCTTATGCCTCGTTTGGGATTGTTTATAGTCCTTTGAAACTCCGTTGAAAAAAAACGTTAAGTGTTGAGTTAAGTATTAAATGTTGGGCTCTATTAAAATCCTGCAATGTTTTCCTCAAAAAACATAATTTCTTCTCGAAGAAAGACATCAACATTTTGGATGACATGGTGGTGAGTAAATTATCTGGATTTTTCTTTTAAGAAAATGGACTAATCCTTTAAGCTTAAGGTCTGAACTTACTATTACTTGTACTTTTAGAGGATAAAAAAAATATTTCCTATAGAATTATTAAATTTTTTTTAGATTATCATTATCAAAAATTATCATTACCGCAACATGATATTATGGTAAATATATGCATTTACAAACTCATGTTTCGGTAATGAGAACTAAAAAGTTGTCTAGGTACTATAACAAACTAAATTTCAACTTTTATCTGGAGAAAAAAAAAGAACTGCTTAACTGGTAGCCATCTTGAGTGTCACAGTCAATTATGTCCCTTCCAACATTTTTTTTTTTGAAGATGAAAGTTCCTTGAGGGCTTAAACAATGATTGAAAATTGTTGCGGAGGATGAGAAAATTGGTCTTGGACACATTTATATTCCTTATTATTGTCTCTACATTTACCAATGATCACCAAATACCACATGTTTCTTTCTGTTAATGTTTATACACTGTCAGAAATAAAGGTACAAAACTGTACCCTTTCTGTCACTGGGGCTGTACCCTAAGTTTCCGTTTGGTACCTTTACAGGAATACAAAACAGAATACAAGTTTTGGTAGATAACCGTACCTTAGGACCTACATTGTTAGAAAAAAGTCAAAATATGTAGCCTAGCTGTCAGTGGGGCAGCAGCCTTTAAAAAGGTAATTATATGGACCATTAGGTACAGATATGTAAACGTTAAGTACCAATATATACCTTTGAGATACTAATATGTATTTTTGAGGTACTAATGAGCTCTCTTTGGTCCCAGAATGTACTTCAGAGGTACTAAAATGAAATCCTTAGGTGCAAAGCTGTACTTTTAGAAAGGGTACAGCCCCAGTGACAGAAAAGGTACAGTTTTGTACCTTTATTTCTGAGAGTGTAGTATAACATGTGCTGAAGCTTTTTATTTTTTAGATTTTTTTATTATAAATATTTCCATGTCAAAGAACCCAAATCCAGTCATGGACACGTTGCGGTAATGAATATTTTCTCCTTAAATGTGGAAAAAACAACAAAATTAGTTTATATGATGTCATTTGAAATCATGTGCAAAATAGAGATGTTTGTAACTGTATGCTTCTTATTTTGATAGCATTTACTTTTTTTATCAAAATGTTTCACGTCACCTCATAAGTCTAATTTCGTGAGAATCACCCAAAAGTGTTTGCTAAAAATCTATCTAAAGCGACACCAAAGTAGCATTATTAAAGAAGATGTATGTTGAAATGAGCATTACAGTGTAACAAGTGTTTTGTTACTACTAAACAAAATGCTGAACTTTGAGCTCTCTATCAAAATCTCTTTTCCTTCGGTCAACCTCTTTTTCGCTGTCATTGTGTGCCTGTATACAAAGGTGTGGAAGAGAAGTAATAACAGGCTTATTTTAGCAGTCTGTGATTACCTGGCTGGGACTGTCTTTGTCAGCTCGCATGCACGGGCACATTCATAGCCTTTATTTGTAGAGCATTAGTAGCTTTGAATGTGTGCGGGAATCCATTATACATGAGAATAAATGGTTTATATACATGTGTGCTACACAAAAGATCACTATTAATAGGGGAAAAGAAATGGATGGAAGAACTCCAGACTATTTTTAAACAATATATGATAACCATAGAGACAGAGAGGAAAAGGGAGAGGCGGAGAGGAAAGTGAGAGATAAACAGACTCATAGGTTAACAACATGTTGATGTAATGTGGAGGAGTCATCATAGGAAACTGAGTGAGGGTGAAGCAAATTAAAGCAAATGTGAACTGATCTACCTGTAGGGTGAAGTTGATATGAATCCTTAAGGTGACAATTGCAGGTTGCCTCTCTGTTGTAAAATGTATGCAGCTTTACTGTATTCTATAGCTTTATAAATTCTCTTTTACGTTGGCATTACACAACATTTTTAACATAAACTGTGTGGATATCAGGTTACTTATAACTTAATGTTATTGTGGGTGTGTAAAGAGAAAGGCTTCCTTATTTTTTCTGTAGTTTACTTCAAAATGCATCATAGTACTGTATAAGGAAATGAATGTGAATCACTGTAATAATGTTTTTAATGCGGTAACATCTACTACTTAGAGTCAAATATGTTTTAGTTTGGATAAATAAACCTGGCTGCAATATATGTTTATTCTGGTTTGAACTGTTTTAGCATTACAGAAATGTTAATTCTTCTTTTTGGCCTCTAGGGGGAGCAGTGAAGCCATAATTTGAGCATGGGTCCCGAGGAGTCACTTAACCTTATGGTATGAATATGTGTGTATGTATTTGTGTGAGAGAAAAAAAATGTATGTGCTAATAACTGATAATTTCACTCAGATGTCTTGCATTTCACCTCCTCCCCGCTCTCTTCCAATCTCCTAGGGCCCTCTGGGTGTGACTTTGCGTTCCCCTTCCAATCGTCACCTGATCGAGCTCGACCCCTGGAGAAGACACAGCTGGGAGCCGGGAGCCGTGGCGCAGGGGTGTATTCCCAATGACACCCGCAGGTAAAAGATCAACTTTACAGCACTGTAGTTAATTACAGGTGGTGCACTGTCAAAAAAAATGGTGCACTGTCATTTGGGCTGTACCCTTTAAAAAAGTACAACCTTGCACGTTAAAAGTTCATATACAGTATACAGTACTTTGCAAAAGTCTTAGGCTACCATCACCAGTTTTGTTGTTTTTGCAAAGTTTTAATGGCCATTCATATTTATTTTTCACTCTTTTTTAAGATACAAACAGAAAATGCAGGAAATATAAAAAAATCAGAACTAAATGTCTTCTTCAGGCCTCAGTGAGTATTTAGTGTGACCTTTCTTGGCACGAAATACATCTTGAGCTTTTCTTAAGGAGACTGAAGTCACCCGATTAGAATTAGAAATTAGGATTTAATTTCATTTAGGTTTAAGAGATCCTGCAGTTTCCTGCTATTGCTCAGGTGGAAAGGAAGTTTAACCTAAATACTTCACACTTCAGCTTATACGTTTATACTGTTTTTAATACTACATACACATCTCCTGCATAGCTGCCAACTTCTGAGTTCAGCTTGGAGTGAGATTTTTTTTTTTGAGGGGGGGGGGGGGGGTTGTGGTAATAATTTTTAAGTCCTTAACCAATTGATAATAGTGTGGATTTGAGCTATTTCTGTATAAAATAGTTGGAAAAACTGCGTAAAAATGGATTACAATACAAATCTAATCATATTTTACAAATTAAATTGAAATAAAAGCTTTTACTGAGTTTAAATGACTGAAATTAGAGTCTTTATTATTATTTCATACACTTCTATTATGCTTTCCTTCTGATAAAAGTGCCAAAAAAGTTCTTAAAATCTAATGAATAGGCTACTGGTCTCTGTAAAATGTATAACTGCAGATAACAGCAGCTTTGATTCAGTTTATCCACTGAGAAAGAGAAGCAAAAGTGATTATTTGTGATTGATTGGTGATAGAGGGACTGTCACAATCAAATAAACCAAATGAGTAGTTTATATTAAACTAAAGCAACAGATAATGTGCATGTCAAGACCATATAATTATATTTCGTATATATTATTGTTAGATGTCAAATATCAATTGACTTTTTTCTCTTTTATTAAAAACTGTCACAGCAAACATCACACAGGCTTGTACTGATTACAGACATGCACACGCGGGTGAGGGTTGATTAAAATAGCTGTTTTCTGAGGGTATCTGTGTGCGTGGAATCCGGGCAGGTCTCTGCTTCTCATCCAGACCTTGACGCTTTGTGTGTTCGACTGGTGCGGCGCTGACTGATCGGCTTATGACATCAGAGTAACGCGAGAGCAAAGGTAAAGGCGGACCCTTTTGTAACATTTCGAATTGCTCTCGCGGTACTCTGATGTCCTCGCTGCCGAACTTCCTGCGCAGCGCCACATAAAGTGAAATGCTCTTTGACTTTTTGCAGCAAAGTACCAGCAACATGAGAAGTGGTGGGACGCAAAAGACAGTGAAGGTACGCTTAAATATAAAAGTGTCAGTACTGCGAGCACTGGTTTAGCTACTTACATCGTGCGTTGCTCTTTCACCATCGCGCAGCCGCGCACTCGCTCTGTAGTTTGTAGCTGGCGCTCCGGCATCTGTAAACAATAACTCCACCTTCTTTGATTTGATTGGCCTTCGCATCATTTTGACTTTGACGAGCGCTTTATGTTGATTGAGGCAGGCCAGATAGAGATAGCTAGGCGTTTTACAGTAAGTACAATTAGGTATATTAGGCAATTATTTCATGACTTTTATTAAACTCAATGGGAATGTCAATGGTGGGCACGAGCCTGCGTGAGAAAATGGATGTGTGGCGTGAGAGCGTGAGAATGGGGTCAATTGCGGGTGTCTCACGGTGAATGCGTGAGAGTTGGCAGCTATGCTCCTGTATTTTCTGGTTGTATTCTAATGAAAAGACTGATAAATAATTATATATGATCACTATACAATTGCAAAAACAACAAATCTAATGGTAGCATGGTTGCCTAAGACTTTTGCACAGTACTGTATATATATATATATAGACCTTTTGCATGTTTGCAGAGATTAAGTTTTTTGTGAGCGGAGCCCAACTGGTGGCAGAAAGTGACAGCTCTGCAATAGCAGTGTGAAGTGTTTTAGCGTTAAACTGTGATTTTTATAGATCCGGTGTTCTGTCGAAGTCTGTTTCCCCTATGTTTCTCTTTAGTGTAATGTTTTTTATAGCGTTTTCACCACGTTACGTTTATTTTTTAGATAAATTAAAAGTTTAAATGGCATGGCTACTAATATGTGTGCATGTATGTAATGTATATGCATTGTTTTTTTATTGATAAATCAATTATTTTTAAAGTATGAATTCGCTAAAGTACCTATAGGCTAAGAGCAATACTATCATGTATTCTATCATTTATTAAATATTTCATTATTTTCCTGTTTTCTATTATTTCTTTCTTATATTTACAGCCTACATGTTAGCTCTAAAACTATTATAAAACTATTATGTTACATACAAATTAATTTGTATAAGCATGTTTATATATAAATAACACTTTACATCATGTGTGTGTGCTATATTTATATATTTATTAAGTATGTAAATATCATAATTTTAGAACGAACAGGAAGAAGACATAGGCTAAGATATAAGGCAAAAAGAAGTAATAAAAAACTGAAAAATTATAAAATATTTAATAAATGGTGATATTATTGATATTATGAACTCATTCAAATCTTTAATCCTTTTAAATAAATTATAAACTTAACGTGATAAAAACGCTATAAGAAACAAATAGAGGGAACAGACTTCGACAGAACACCGGACATCAAGAGAAAACGTACAGAAGAAAATATATTTTGTAAAGATACATATTGTGCACCTGTGCATGTATAATGAGACGTGCCCATATAGATAGGAAGTAGAAAATGTAGAAATGAATTAACAAAGGGAGTGACCTGGCATTATTATTTACAATTTAATTACAAGTCAGATTCAGTGAAAAGAGTGACCACCTGTAGTAAGATATTTAGCTGGGACATTGACTACAGTAGTTTGTCTTAACAACAGAAGTCTATGGAAAACTCATTTAAAGACAGAAACACCAACGAAATGACACATTGCACCTTTAAAAGATATAGGGGCGGTTTCCTGGACATGGATTAGACTACTCCTAGACTAAAATAAATGTAAGAGCTGTGCAAACTGAAAACATCTTGAACTGACATCTCTTAAAATACATCAGTGCCCTTTGTTTTGCCTCAAAATGCACAGCAGTGATGTTTTAGTAAGGCATGTTATTTAAAACTAGTTATATTTCATAATTAAACTAAGGCCTAGTCCTGGTTTAATTTAATCCCTGTCTGCGAAACCACCCCTTACAGTAAAAAATTATAATCTTTTTGGTTTGTGACCCTGGACCACAAAACCAGTCAAAATAATACTTTTTTTTTTTGAAACCTGAAAAAATAAAACTTGATGTATGGTTTGTTAGGATAGGATAATATTTGGCGAGATATGAAAATCTGGAATCTGAGGGTGCAAAAAATATAAATATTGAGAAATTCACCTTTAAACTTTTTCCAAATTAAGCGTTTGCAACAAATATTCCTAATGATAAATACGTTTAATTATATATTTTCGGAAGGAAATTTACAATGTATTTTCATTGAACATGATCTTTACTTATATCCTAATGAAAAATAGATAATTTTGACCCAAACAATGTATTGTAGGCTATTGCTACAATTATACCCTTAATACTTATGACCGGTTTTGTGGTCCAAGGTCACATTTATGATTCTTAGGTAGACGTAAACAAACCTGAATCCAACTAACATATTCATACTTACAGTCTTGCTGGTATCCTTAAAAAGGCTTCTTCCTATTACTATTACAACCCCCCTAAACACACACAGCTGGGTTTATATAGGGCCGTCACTGTGTAGACTTTAATTGTGAGGTCACTACCAGTCAGTGCCAATGTACTCAGTGAAGACACACACACAGATAATGACATATGCACACAGAAGTCTCTCGAGCTAACATAACACCGGAGTGTGGGATATTCACGCTATTGAAAAATCAACAAGAAGGAACCAGTAAGAACAAAGTTTTAAACTTTATTGTTGAGTGTATCTTTACGTATGGCCAGGACTGCTGGTGTATCTGTTGTTGCAGATGTGCTATGGAACTTATAATTTGTGGACGTCTATAATGACAATCATCATAAGTTGTTGTTGGTGTATGTTGTGATGCAATAAGAATGTTTGTTTTTCTCAGTGCAAGTCTGGAGGATCTGGACCCAGATGAGATGGCCTTAGTGCTGAATGGTGCATTGAGGTCTAAGAGAGCTCGAGAGTCCCGGAGATCTGTCACTCAAATCTCCCTCACATCACTTACAGAGGAGGAAGTCGGAGTTGAACATCAAGAACATCATCGCTCGGCACTGGAGGTTAGCATGTGAGGCTGTGTCGCTGTGTTTGCTCCCAATTCATACAACACCAAAAATCTTAAGTTGTTTTTGTTTATTAAAGCTAGATTGATTGAAGTCTATAAGATAAAACCAAAATTCTGTCATCTTTTCCTTATGTCGTCTGTAATTGATTTAAATGCTTTGTTTATCCGTCCCTCAGGAACAGTCTAATCACATGCATGGCTGCAGTGCCTCCGCCCCCAGCCTGTGTATTATGCGGCCAAGGAGCTCCGCCCCTCGCCCACGCTCTTACGGCCATGGTCAGTTGTGTTTGTTATGTTTTTATTTACATTTATGCTTTTGGCAGACGCTTTTAAACAAATCAATTTACAGTGCATTACAAGATATAATTTTTTTGCTTATATGTGTTCCCTGGGTTCGAACCCATGACCTTTTGTGCAGCTGCACAATGCACTGAGCTATACAGGAGCACTGAAAGCACAAATTTAACTGAAAACCCACTCAAAAGCTACACCATGTACTTTGCATAACTGTTTAAAATGCACATTACAATTTTAGGTGTTTTCCATAAAAAAAGAACAGGGATCTCATATATCTAAAACTTGTGTTTATGCATGTTGAGTGCATGATATCATTGAATCAAATATTCTGGAGTTCATATCAAATATTTTGGCGCTCAAATTGTTATGCTGAATACGAAAATTAAACATTTTTACAGGAGGTCACTTTGGACCCCAATATGTTTTTTCTTCTTCACAGTGCACAGTAATAAACAGAAAGGAATTTAAATATGCATATATTTGCATAGGCCAGTAACACTTCTCTGTTTATATGTTTCTCGGTTGTTTAAGTGAAACTGAGATTTCGAAGAAATCATTACGTCATGTTTAATGCCAATTCTGTTTCCCTAAATCAATCAGCTTATTTTTGTCTTATTTTGTGTGATCTAGACAGTGTTTCGTACCACCAGTTCGGAGGATCGTCTCACAGGTGCGTGCATTATGAATGTTATATTACACAAATGTGACTATGGGCCCTTTCTTGCACCCAGCGCAATTGACGCATGTATCATTCGTATTTTGCACCGGCGCACAGCGGGTTTTTCCCTCCACAGATGCACGCCGGCAAACTAGGGAATGAACTTGCGCTCCCTGGGCGGTTCAGCGCAAAAAAGGAGGCGTGTTCCGGCGCAAACCATCACTGATGCTATTTTGCAGTTTCAAAAAACTATTTCGCCACTGACCAGAAAAAACTAGTCTTAAGTCCGTGGCGCGTTGCGCGTTGTTCGTTATGCTATTTTAAGGGCGCATGCTTGACCATAATGTATAGCGTGCACAACGCGCACACACTTTGCTTTTCTAATCTACACAGATGCAACAGTAATTTTTGCAAATTATAAATTGTTACAATAAAAAAATATTAACACATGAGATAAGGAAAAACATTGTGGTGAGCATTGTGGTGATAGTTTTTATTTATTTTGTGTGGCTGCGTTAAAAAATTCTCATGCAAATAACGATTAAAATATTTTCATAAGTTTGTTGTGTGGCTGTATTACGTTTATTTTATGTAAATAATAATTAAAATGTTTTCATAAGAAACCTTAATGTATGTGAACTTGATTTGTAAGTGTACTTTGGGGTTGGACTGCTTGCGTTTCTTGGCTTTCAGCGGTGAGGGTGGACGCAGCGATGTCCTCTGCTGGCGTCAGGTCCTGTGTAGAGGCAGATCCACCTCCCATTACACGGCGTGCCCGATACATGCTGGCAAGTTTGGGATTCCCCCATCTCCTGACATCATTGTAGCGCTTGCGGCACAACGTCCTGGGGATGCCAGCTGATGAGACTGTGGCTATTTCCTCCCACACCTGTTTAACCGACGCTGATTTGGGCGGATTTCTCCCATCCCCATACAAAACAACTTCTCTGTCTTTGACTGCTCTTACAAGAACGCAGTCTCCTCGGCTGTAAAACCGCTCCTGGCGTGCGCCTGGTAAATCCGTCATAATAATTGCAACCCGCCATGGAACTTGCGCACTTGCGTTTAAAGGGAATGTTGGATGACGTTCTGATTGGTTTATTTGACGTTACGCCCAAACCACACCTATGTATAATGAACCTACTTCAGACCAACCCCTTATTGATTTGCACCTGGCACAAGAGTTATTTCTCCCGCCGGGAAAATAGCAACAGTGCCCAAGATCCGCCCACAAAGTCACTTGCGCTTCGCACTTGCATTTCAGATCGTTAAAATAGGGCCCTATATGTCATGAGTAGCACGGGTATATATGTAGCAATTGCCTGCAATACATTGTATGAGTCAAAATTATCAAATGTTTTATGCTAAAAATGATAAGTATATTAAATAAAGTATCATGTTCCATGAAGATATTTTGTAAATCTCCTACCATAAATGTATAAAAATGTATTTATCATTAGTAATATGTGTTGCTAAGGACTTCATTTGGACAACTATGTATTTTCTCAATACATAGTTTTTTTAACCCTCAGATTTTCGAATAGCTGTATCCATACATTGCTCATTTATTTAAAAAATACCCTTATGACTGGTTTTGTGGTGCAGGGTCATTCTAAATATTCTTACGTGCACAAGTAATTCCAACTCTCTTCCACTGTTCGTCTCTCACAGTATAGACAGTGAGGGTTTAGAATTCGACAGAGGCCAAATAAAGGAAGAGGGAGACGAAAACAAAAGGGATACGTCAGGAAATCGCCTGGAGCGAACCCTAAGCTTCCTGCGCAGGATGGCCGCCCAGCGTAAGGTAAGAGCTCAGCTTCCCGTCTTCAGTGTGTCAGAAGGCAAAACTAAGCTGAAGTTGGGATAATGTGGTTCTTGAGACATTGTGGTTGTTTTCATTTTGGATGGAGTGAGACTGGTTGTCAGTAAAGTAAAGGAAAAGGGCCAGTGTAATGACATTGGATAAACAAGAAAATCCAACAGAGGGCAGAGTGAGGCAGTTATGGTGAGTGAGGAAGTTTAGTTAAGATTTAACCATCTCACTTTCTCCCCACTCCCCACTATTTTTAACATCTTACAGTTTTCAACTTTATTATTACTGTTATAATAGTTGCTGTATTGTTTTATTAAAGGGATAGTTCACCCAAAAATTCTCATTATTTACTCACTCTCATCTTGTTACAAACCTGTGTGAATTTTTTTGTTCTGATGACCAAAAAGGAATATATTTTGAGGAATCTTTAAAACCAATCTGATCATGTGCCCCATTCACTTCCATAGTATTATTTTTTCCTACTATGGAAGTCAATGGGGCCTCTGATCATTTTGTTTACAAAAATTCCTCAAAATATCTATATTTGTGTTCATCAGAACAAAGAAATTCATACAGGTAAAATATAAGAGTAAAGTATTTTCATTTTTGATCTCTTTAAGCTTCCAGTCTTAATACAAATACTTCAGGTGTATTTGTGCTCCAACCCAGATTTTTGCCTTCATTCGTGATGATGAATCATTGGATCTGCCAAAGTCTGACTCACTGTTGCAAACTTAGCAATCAGCCTAAATGTAATTTAAAGTTCAACAGAGCTTGTCATTCTCAAAGTTCCACTTTTTCTTCATTTATTTACTATTTCGGCTACCTTGATGTTGTTTTGGTTAGATTTAGGTCTATTCCATTTCCTTGGATTACAAGGATCCCAAAAAGTTTTCAGATTTTGTTTCGGCTTACTCATGGGCTTTTTTATATGACAGGAAGAAGAAAGACGCTTTGGTGGTTGTTTAAATGTTAGATATATGATTATAAACCTAGTTATCTTTGACCCAGTTTACCAGTATGACACATGAGGAAGTAGGTGTTCATGCTTGAGTGATGACAACTTTAAAGAAGGCATTGTTTTAAGGAGTCGGCACTGCTTTGCTCATGAAACGCGACCCTCGTTTGTTCGCATCACTTGTGGACTGTCATATCCTTTTCATTTGCCAATTCAAACCAATGCAGACTTACAGAGTCAAGGCCTATTGCTCACATATACCCTGTTATCACTTAAACAAATAGGCTTATCAAAACAGCTAAAGGTCTGCTTAGATTTTAAGGTTTTCCATTAGGTCATACCCCTAAAATCACACAGCACACACATATTAGTGGAGCGCTGACAGAATTGGCACTTGGATCCACGTCCACTTTAGGGAATAAGATTTTTGTGCCAGGTCCGCAGGCTTCGACCCAAAACAATCCGGCAAGGAAGGGTGGAGTTTTATTTTAGACAGCCGCTTTCTTAGAAGCTGTCTGGTTTGTGCTCTTCAACAGACTTTCCTTGTTTTTAAATTGTTTCCAGACACACTTTTAGACTGTTACCCAATGTATTAGTGGTGCTTGCTACCATCACTATTAGTATTGTTCATGCTTAATTTTGATTGATAGTCCTGCGTCAGTCCAAGACCATAAAAGAGATGAACAAAACCCCCATGGAAGCCATGTTGAGGTCATTCTGTAAATATAACCTTGATGTCTTTAATATTGACTAAGGTCGTGAAAAAGATTGAAATCAAGGTTAAATCTCATACTTAGACTTTAACCAGGATTTCACTGACAGGGTCACAAATAGTTACTGATTTCTTAATCTGTTATGACTGCACAATCATACGAAGGATCAGCGTTCATGTGATCAGACTTCCTTGGAAGTGTGTTCTGCTTCTCTTTCATTTCTAGACACACATAAACACACACACACACACATACACACATGGGTGTAGTCAGCTGTTTGGAGCCTGATCTGACCCTAAACACACAAGGGAAGAAGCTTGTGAAAGGACCACGGGCACTCAGAGATGAATGACTGTTTGTTTTTAACTCTGCCTTTGGCATGTTTAGATTGTTTTATTATTACACAGAGTCTATTGTGTGGGATTTAGAAATCTTGTTTATAACCCTGCCAGATTGGTACTATGGCTTTATCATAGTTTTGTGGAGATTTAAGCATTTTGTACCTCGTATGGTACGAAGTATGGTAATCATACATGAGAACAGTGAAGGTACTAGCATCTGGCATTAGCATCTGGTACCATCACTGAACCATGGGATCACCACAATACTTTAGTTAAGGGAAAATGTGTGTGTGTGTGTGTGTGTGTGTGTGTGTGTGTGTGTGTGTGTGTGTGTGTGTGTGTGTGTGTGTGTGTGTGTGTGTGTGTACGTGCGTGTGTGTGCGTGTGTGTGTGTGCGTGTGTGTGTGCGTGTGTGTGTGTGTGCGTGCGTGCGTGCGTGGGTGCGTGCATGCGTGTGTGTGTGTGTGTGTGTGTGTGTGTGTGTGTGTAGATGATTATTAGCTGCTAAGTAAACAGTCTGGCAGAGCCATCTCATCGTCTGGCCTGTTTCCTCCTGCCGTTATCTTCAAACTCTCAGACGTCCCCCTTTTTTTCCTCGTATCCTTCAATGTATAAACCTCACACACTTTCTCTTTATTTGTGCCCATTTTCGTTTATACTTTCAACAGATGTTTGTAAATTATAAACATTAGAAGACAAGAGATTTTATCTTATCAACATGACGTAAAATACATTGAATCAAGTGGGAAGTAACAAGAGATTACTGCTGTACTGATATAATTTCTTGTAGTTTTGTCTTGTTCGACATTCAAATTACATTTCTTAGATGTTTCATCAGTTTTTCTGTATATTAGATGTAAGACATGACAACCGATCGTCTTTGTAATATAACACTGTGTTCGGCTGAAGAAAGGAAGTCTTAAACACTTACAGTAGGATAGCATTAAAGTGTGTAAATTTTCATTTTTCTGTGAACTATTTCACATTTAAAAAAATGTTGCTTACTTTTAGAAGTACACTATCAAATAGATGACTTTTATACCACACACACTCCAAATCTTGTATGTGGTCTTTATCACATCGATTATTGGTTCCCAAAAACCATTTGCTGTTGCTTTTGGGATTTGTAGTTTTTAACGGTGTAATATGTAGTCCATTATCATAGGCGTAGCTTGACATTTGAGCTTGGGGGACCAGACTGGTCTATCATAGAATCTATACCGGAGCATGTGCTATGATTTTTAATGCGAACTTCATAATTATAATTAATAACATTTTCGTTGACTACATTAAAATAAAAGCCTGAATGTTAAATCAAAAATAAACATGATAATGGTTAACTGTAACACACAGTTAAAAGAAAATAATAAGGACCATTTTTATTAATAATACAATGATCAGTGAAATTACTCTCACTGTATCCGTTTTTATTATAAACAGTGATCAAATATTGAATTACAATGAATTACAGTTTGACAGTAAATATAAACAGCAATTATATTAAAGTCAAGAGGCGTATTGCCCTACACTGCAAGAAACAAAACCCAGGGTTAGTTTATTTTCTTTGCTTCTAAAACACCATAGATATATACACCAGATGTCGCCTTGAGGTTCTAAGCATGCGTCAAAACTGCCGCCATCTTGGAAAAGGGGTCTTGTCATAGGAAGTAGGTAATGCTGTCCACCTGTACATTGAAATTCATGGACGATGCCGGACTTTTGTGCTGCGTATGGATGTTAGGCCTACTTGCATGCATTACATTTAGAAAAAGTAGATTTTCTTAATATCTAAACTTTACATTTTCTCTGGACTTGGAATGAAAAAAAAACCCTAGAAAATGGCATTCATGATGATTTATAGTGATTTTATTTCTGTTACACCTTTGACTACAATGACGCTGATGCAGGGCTCCCCTGTTTCAAGATGGGGGCTCCATTTTACGCATTCACTCAAATGAACTGCAGTAGCCAAGGGGACATGTAGTGTACATATCTAAAACACAACACAATTAAATGCCTAATTCAAAATACAAGAATTGCTTATTGCTTTTTACTACTTTGTTTGCATGTTTAACTTTAGGCTTGCAGAGTCATAACCCGTTCCCACAGTGATTTTGGGAAATGTATTTATAAATGAGTGAACAACGCAAATTAAGGAAGGACTTTATTTCTCTATTTAAGACAGTAGGTAGTGGGTTTTGTCTTGAAGGGATATAGCAAACGCTAAAGGTTTAGGATAAGATTTGGAGGTAGGATTAAGATGAAAACAGCGGTCCTGGCTAGATGGGATACAGCTACAGCCTAAATACCATGAAATGTTTTGTGTTTAGGGTTAAGTTTGGGTGAAGGATTAGGATAAAACAGTGCTCATCTGGCGAGATTTCGTTTGCTGTATCCCTTTTAGCCACAACCACAGGCGGACAGAATGCATGTAGTAGAAACACTTTGAAGTGACATTACTGAGCACCACGTTTTGATAAATACACATAATATTAATAGATTTACAATTGTTTTTCAAAGTATCTGGCAAAGAAATGTTTTAAAATGTATAAAAAACTTAAATTAATATGTATATTTGTTGTGAAGTATAACTTATTTTATAAAAAATCCCTGTAGCCAATGGGGGGCAGGACCCCCGCCCACCCCCAAAAGCTCCACCTATGTCCATAAATACTTGGTTTAGCTGCCATATTTGTGCCTGGAATTTCCATTCAATCTCTCAAACTTTGCTGTTTGGGCATTTTTACTTGCCAATTATTTTTCAACGTCTCCTCCCTGTGTCTCCCCACCATACATGTAAGCTGTTTGCTTTCCACTTGCTCCAACCTTCAGGGAGACTCATAAAGTCATGCAGGGGCCCACAGGGTGGAGCACTTTTTGAGGTTATAAACCAATCCCACCACAAGAGTAAACATCTGGGAAACATGTGACGGTCCCTCTCACCCCCGCTCTCAGACAGGTTTAATTTTGGATTAAAAGATGTGTGAAACATTAAGATATTTTCATTTGTCTTTGGTTGCTACATATATGGAGTGTTTGCGATATTTGATATAGCTAATAAAAAATGATAAAGCAATTTTGTTTTAAACTATTTGACAATACCCATATGTTTTTGTTTTTGTGTCACATGTATTAGAATTAAAGTTTTATTTGTATTGTGTGTAGGTTTGCAAGGGAGCATCAGCAGAGCACATTTTGTGATTGTTCAACTTCCTTTTGACTTCTGTCTTAGTAAAAATTAGAAAAACGAACACTCTTGCATACAAGTTTACACACGCATACTTACCTTAAGGCTTACACTGTTCTGTGACACAATCTGTGCTGTACTGAATGACAGGCCTCGTGGGCATCAGCCTCCAGAACCTGGTCATTATCTGTGTAGAAATACACACAGTGTTCCCACTCTATGCTGTCACACACACACACAGAGATGCACACTTTCCTGTCTGCAGCAGAAAACTCATAAGAGTGCCTTCTCTATAGAGTGGTAACCCACAGCAACGCTCTTCTTGCTTACATCTCTCTTTCTTTTTCTGTCTATCTATTTATTACAATGTAGAGTCATGGCCATAGCAAACACCCACCATCAATGTAACTACCATCTTCGTTGAGATGAAAATTGTGATTCGAAATGTGTATAACAACGTGCGTAATACATAAATGAGCTCCATTTCACAGACACCATGAAAGGTTAGATTATCCAGTCAACAGCAGTCTCAAAACTTGCATTACATAGAGCAACGGCCAAAGGCATTACGCAAACTAAGAGGTGCAATTAAGTAAACAAACTGGATTTTGGTGCTCCAAAACAATACAACAGCGCTCCTCAATGTCACAATAAGTAAGGTGGCCAATCAAAAAATAGAAGGTGGGAGTTGCTAGGTAAAGAGCTGAGTGGTGACCAATCAGATAAAAGAAAACGTAGAGTTACTGTTTATGTCTTCAGCAGAATGCTTTGGTTTTAAAGTTTAAAGAGTGCAAGAAACGATGTTAATAGCTAAATATTCGGTATTATTTGAATGATAGAAATGTTGAACCACCAACAGTATATCCAATGATGCAAACTACAAAACATATTTTAGATTAAAATGATTCATGTAATGTAATTCACAAAAAACAGTAATGGAGCAGTTTTCAGTGTTTTATTAGAAATAGAATTAAGAATAAATGTTAGTGTGTATTTAATCAAGTAAATCACTTTAAAACACAGATTAAAAATAAATTATTAGGGCTGCCTTATGATTAGTCAGGACTATTCGTTTGCGGAATATAAATTTTTGTTTACATAATTATTATACACAGTACATCAACAAATATTATGTATATATAAATACAAATACGTGTATGTATATTTTTAAGGAAAACATATATTGGTATAATAAATATTTATATTTATATATGATATAAATTATATGTAAATAAACAAATGTTTATACAGATGAAAATATTTCTTTAATATATACATAACATATATTTATACATAATTATTATACACATTACACACACCTTTAATATGTAAACAAAAACTTCTTTCTGAAAACGTCAGAAACTAATCGTATGGCAGCTCTAAAAAATATGTAAATCATCCTCAGACCTTTATTATAACTATAAGGCCCCCAAATAAAACACAGAGGGGCCCCCAGATAAAAATTGTGTTTAGGGCCTCATAAAAGCTTGGGCTGGACCTGCTTAGAAGTTAACTCATTCCCCACCAGCCTTTTTTTTTTTTAAAGTTGCCCGCCAGCATTTTTGTGATTTTCATAAAAGTTTTAGAAAATGCCTTTCAGGAAAATTTTCTTCTAAAAATATATAAACATACAAATATATCAAATGAAAGAACAGACCCTCTGCTTTCAAACAAACAATTAACAAACAAAACAGGAAAAAAACTTTCATCCTATCTATATTTTTTTCTCTGCTTATAAACTGTTAAATATAGGTATTTATCTTCCAAAAAATAGATTTTTTTTTTAGCAAAAAGCTGAAATAATTGCAATTTTTGAAAGAATTTTATTAGAAATTAGATTCAGAACGATTATCAAAACATACATGGAGTGTAAAATTAATTTAAAAATTTGCTTCAGTTTTTTTTATAAATTGGGTAAGTGCGTCATCTAGTGGATAACTGCGTTATTACAGATAACCATAAAAACTAATCAGTAACACATTTTTTCATGCAAATGTTTTCTCTTAATTGAAGAGGTAACTCTTCAATGGCGGGGAAAGAGTTAAATTTCAGACCTTTCGATTGCAGAATTTGGTGTTTTGACCAATCTGAGCTCAGTTCGTGACATGTCGAGATCTCTGCAACTCGCATGTTTCACTTAGGAAAGAAATCTGAGAAGCAGGAGATTTAGGGAAATCCTTTCATCTGTTCTCCAGTTGATATCATTGGTGTCTATAGAAATGACTAAAATATGAAGGGTATTTTTGAGATTTTGTTTCCTATTTTTCTTCCCTACTCCAACCCTGATCTTTGTTGTAGAGTTAAATTCATTAATTTAATGTGGGTTGCACCATGAAGTTAATTTCAAATTCATTCTGAATAACAAAACCAGCCTAATAGACTTGCAGTCACTTGTTGAAGCAGCAGTGATTGTGAAGTGGCATCTCGCTCTCTTATCAGTACTCAACATAGCTTGTAGCAAGCTGCTATTGTAACATCAGCCATATCTGAACACTGAGGCAGAGCTCCAATATTCACCCAAAGACAGAGTATTCATCATTATTGATTGGGTCAGGAGTGCTGCGGGGCTCTGAAATCTAACTGGTAATAAACTGTTGCTTTTCCCATGTGACGGATTTGTGATTACTAACACGGGGAAGTAGGATTGTGGGCATGAAATTAAAGAAATCGTGAGTAAGATGGAGCGAGAGAGAACAAGTGTTGAAACATTTGTGTGGAAGTCCGCCTACAGAGCAATCTGTCCTTCCTCAGAGACAGAGCGAACAAGAGAGAGATAGAGAGAGAGGATGTGCATGACTCTTTAAAGCTAAAGAGCTGAGAGAGCTATCAAAGAGGTGGATTCAGGTCAAAAGTTGACACTTTGATAAGCTCCGCCCCCATTAGATACTCCTAGTTGTACAACCTTAATAGTTACTGTAACTAAGGGATCACTATGTTGTACTCTAAAAAAAGCTTTGTATAGGGTTGCAAAATAGATAGAAATTACTGGGAATTTTGCAATATCCATATTGCAATCATTTGTGATAACTGAGTTATTTTAACTTAAACAAAAAATGATGCATAGTCAAAGTTTTAGATCGATGGGGATAGCAGAGACACAGTCGAGAGTGATGCTTTCTTTGACCAGAAAGAATGTTGAATGCATGTTTATACAATTTTGAGTTTTTAAATACATTTTATTATCATTTTATATATATTTTTTTAAATATGCTAATTTCCCAGCTCCCCTAGAGTTAAACATTTGATTTTTACTGTTTTGAAATCCATTCAGCCAAACTCTGGGTCTGGCGGTACCACTTGTAGCTCCGCTTAGCATAATAGCTTAGCATAATTCATTGAATCTGGTTAGACCATTAACATTGCGCTAAAAAATTACCAAAGAAAATATTGAAAGTTACTAAGGGCACTGCGTAATATCATTGCGCCTGCTGCAGCCATGTTATGGCAGAAAATTCTTTGATTATTATGCCAGAATGAGAGTATAGTTGCTAGCCATATCTGCCTAGAAAATCACAACTTTTAATTTTTCATCGGTCTTAGTACACAGTGTAACTACAGAAGAGTCAAGTTTTAAATAGGAAAAATATCAAAACTCTTTGGTTATTTTTTAGTGCGATGCTAATGGTCTAATCAGATTCAATGGATTATGCTAAGCTATGCTAAAAGTGCTAGCGCCAGACCCGGAGATTGGCTGAATGGATTTCAAAATGGTAAAAATCAAATTTTTAACTCTAGAGGAACTGGAAAATTAGCCTATTTAAAAAAGTGTCCCTTTAAATTGCTTTTACAAATGTAAAATTATTGTATATTGCATTATTTAGCAAGTTATTCTATATTGCATTTTCCTTTAAACAGTTGGTTTAAATTACTTGTAAAATTTCCATATTTTACCCAACCATGGTTTTAATCAACCCTGCATACACTGTCAGAAAAAAGTTACAAAACTGTACCTTTTTTGTCGCTGGGGTGGTACCCCAAGGTACCGTTTTGTACCTTTACAGGTATATAAACATAATGCAATGATGTACCTTTTGGGGTACATTACTGTTCCTTAAAGGGATAGTTCGGCCGAAAATGATATTAAACTCATGATTTACTCACCCCCAAGCTGTCCGAGATGCAAATGTCCATCGTTTTTCAGACAAACACATTTTCAGATATTTAAGAAAATGTTTTAGATCTTTCAGTTTATTAAATGTGAAGATACGGGGTCCAAGTCCTTCAAGTCTAAAAAATGTGCATCCAAATGGCGCCGCCATCTTAGACTCCTCTGTATTCAGGAGAGAGTATCAGCGTAGTGTACGCACTTTTCTTAGTGACGTATGACAAATTCGGAGGGCGGGGGCACAGAGCAGCAGCAGAAAAACCTCTCATCTTGAATGCGGACGCGACTAAGATGGCGGTGCTACCGTAAGGTAGTTATTTTCGTTTATAAAGTTTTAAATGTGGATATTTCTACAACAAAACTGCACGGATTACCCTCAGAAGACCTTTGTTTATCATCGTGGAGCCATTTGGATTTATTTTGTGAAGGATAGATGCACATTTTTTTTACTTGAAGGACGTGGACCCCATAACTTTACATTTGATTAACTGAAAGATCTAAAACATTTTATAAAATAATTGAAAATGTGTTTGTCTAAAAAATGATGGACATATGCATCTCAGACGGCTTTGGGGTGAGTAAATCATGAATTTAAAATCATTTTTGTCTGAACTATCCCTTTAAGGATTGATTGTGTACCTTCAAAGGTACAATTAACTGTTTTGTACCCCTAAAATTGAACTGATACAAAATTGTTCCTGAAGGTACACAATTGGTCCTGAGGGGGAAATATTCTACCCCATAAGGTACAACATTTTAATGTGTTGTATACCCATAAAGGTACAAAAAGGTACCTTTTAGAGTACCACCCCATGCAGCGACAGAAAAAGGAACAACTTTGTACCTTTTTTTCTGACGGGTCAAATATGGACAAACCCAAATTGACCCATGTGAAAACCACCCATCATTTTTTCAAGTGTGGAAACACTTGGCCTGTACAACACTCAAGGAACTTCCACTAATAAAATGTATACCTTTTCCCGAAAAAATATGTATTTTGCTACCTGTGTCACAGTTTTGCCATACGTTTTAAAAATTGTGACGATGCCTGTGAAAACCCACTTGAATGTAAAGAACATTCTGTAAAAATATTATCTTTATATATTTAATATTGACTGAGTAAGATGATGTCAAATCTTGAAATTTATGTAAAATCAATTGAAATTACATTATAATACTTTAGCCTGGTTATCACAGACAAACATCTGCGAACAGGCAAAGGCTTGATGGACAGCAACAGGTGCTTAAGTAGGATTTTTTTTAAGGTGTAGCTTAGCTAAGGGCATGCCATGTATTCACTCCACAGTATTTGTCTGAGATTTCAATTCCTTATTTTCTTGGTGTCTTTTCTGTCCCAGAATATTTGCAAATGCAGTTGTGGCCTAGAGAGATCAGGTGACGTAGACTACTATAGGATTGACAAATGCACTGAATGACTAACTGGGAATTTGCAAATGCAATTGTGGCCTAGAGAGATCAGGTGACGTAGACTACCAGACTAGGATTGACAAATGCACTGAATGACTAGCTGGGAATTTACCTCTGAGAGATTTGACTTTCTTCTAAATAATGTAACAATTCAAAATGTATAAAGAGAAAGCAAAACACAGTCCCAGTCCAAGCCTCAGTATACTGTTGTTATGGCGACAGATGTGACCAAGGCGGGAAAATAATATCCCCTCCTCTGCCCCTCGCCTCCCAAAAGAAACATCCACCATTTTCTGCCTTCGCTGAGGTACACAGAGGTGTTACTGCAGAGGTGTGTGCGGAGCAGCATGCTGCATGTGCAGTTCTGCAGTGCAGTGCAGAGCTATTAAAATACTGCAGCACAGCCACCCATTCATAACCAGATGACTTCATTATTAAGTGTCGCTTAGCACTGTGATCTTGATGCATATTTTTGTAAAATGATGTTGCATACATACTGGTGAGTGAGTGATCATTCATTTCATTATACGGAAGGGATTTTTTGCCTGCTTTTGCACACCACATGGTTTCCTAATATTAGTCTTAGTTCCTTTATAAGAACATATCAGTCTCTGTGAAATGCTGAGGTGTTAGCACTTAAAGCTGATGTCATTGCTCAAAACTAAGCCAACGGGGTTTGAGACTCTCAGCTTTAACAGACACACTGTTGTTATGCCAGTAGGCCCGCAACTGTTACATCATGACAGATGTTGGCACCTGGTATCTGACCACCGACTTCCCACATGCTGCTTACCAGGAAAATAGTTGAATAAATATTGATTTATATGGTTATTGTTATTGCATGCCATTCTTTTATTGTTATGGTACTGAGGAATTATGCAAGAGTTCAGTTTTATATCAACACTTGTACAAAGTTGCATGAACATAGTTAAAATATATCTATAGATTAATAATTGTAAAGAAGAGAGAGAGTTTTAGTAAATTATGTATGGTTATCTAAACAGCAGAGGATTAAAATAAAAGAGTTTTTATTTAGGTAGGCGCGGTTTGGATAAAGTGCAGTCATCTGTACGCTTCCTGGACGAAAGCAGCAACGCGTCTCTTTAGGGGAGGAGAGAGAAAGAGAGACGGAGAGAGAGAGACTGAGGCGCATTTCTCTAAAACTTATCGCACGCGCTCAATGGTCTCTACATGGATTCTGTTTGTTAAAACACCGCTATTATAAATACGCGGGGACTTACAGGACTCTCATACAATAATTTATGGGATATATATGTGGTTTGGCTTTATCAGGAATTGTTTCTTGTTGTATTAAAGTCGACTAAATATCGCAATGTCTCGCGTAGCGGATCTATCAAAACTTCGACAGGAAAGGATGAAAGAGATCAATCAGAGGGTAAGATCTTGAGTAATCACATTTTTGCCTGATTAAATGGCGACGTGTTAGATCTTTAGTAATATTTCAACATCATGCGCTTCTGTAGCGCAAGGCGCATAACGGGTTTCTACCTGTGGTTTCAGCGCGTGGCACTTATGGGCACTGTAATATGAAATATAGACTGACTTTGCTTATAAAAAGTACACTAAACTACATTGTGTTTTATTTGTATAGTGCTTTTAACGGTAATGTTGCCTTAAAATTATAACTTCCTCAAAAGTGTGAAAACACATCATTTATCAGTTAACCTAGAGGTTGTTTATTTTGATTGGTAGATAAGGGACTACACTAATTTACAGTAAATACTGCTTGTATTTTTATTTGTGAATATTGGTAAAAGCCCATAACTATATTACTTCACTCAGTGAGACAGTCTCTGTTTACTATGGTTTTCCTACAAATACCAAAGTTCAACTATAGTTACTGTAGTAAAACCACAGATCATAGTTTGATCATAGTAATACACATGGTAATCAATCCACCAAAAACATGACAACTACACTCTAATAAAACCATGGTTAATTTTCTTAAAAGTCACTTTTCATTACTCTTGTGTGTCTTTTATGATGTGTGAGTGAGTGGTTGTGTGTTTGTTTCTGGCACTGAATGCTCACTTTTGCTCCAATTATCAGCAAGTAGGAGTTTTAGTTGTGTAGGTGTTACTGAGTGGGAATGTTGAACAGCAGATTTTGAGTATGTGTGTGTGTGTGTGTGTGCATGGAGAAAGAAAAATTCAAGAGAGAGCCAAAAGCAAGGTTGCCATAGAAATAACACTTGCATCAGTACCAGGTACAAGTCCGAATGCAGGATTTTTACACAGCGAGATGGCCTCATCATATCAGATCGCCTCTTTTGCAACTAAATGGACACGTCGAATGTCAAACTGATGCAATCACAATCGTAGCTTTTTCTGTTACTGGCGGCTCCTTGTCTGTTAAGGTCAAGTTTAGCAAGCATCTTGCTAAACGTTGTAGCGATTGCCAGCGATTTGATATGTGCACTGTATTGTGAATTATTGGGTAGAAGAGCAATGTCAGTGTTAACCAGACTGTTGCATTTATGAGTCAGTTAACTGGTTTATTATTCATCCAACAAGATCCACTAGTTCATGCAATTGTGCACGTATAACTGGTAGATCAAGGTGCTAGCCATGCAAAGATTGTGGGTTGAATTATGACACACATACTGATAAAATACTTTTAGTTTGATAGAAATCAGAGTCTGCGAGTTTAAATGTTTATCTGTCTAGTTGAGATGGTATGTTTTAAAAACACAAAACCGACTGTACAGGACTTTCTCCATTAGTATTTTAGTCATTTAAACAACATGCCGACTACATGATTTTAAAAATATCAAGTTGTCAACCAGGGGTGTGTTTCCCAAAAGCATCTTTGCTAACTAAATTAGCAACTTTGTTGGTTGCGATGCAATTTCCCATTGCCAACCAACTAAGTTGCTAACAGGTTAGCAACGATGCTTTTGGGAAATGCACCCCTGTATAGTTGGCATCACACTTTCTAAAAAGAAGCAAATTGTATGTTAATCTTGTCATCATCTTTATCAGTATTGGCTTCATCACAGCACCACAGCATTCGCAATGGACGTCTCTTCTCTTTCAAACAATCGTGGTTCCCCAATGGCCATCGTAACCAGGCCACAGCAGGCCGGACTAAATCTGGAGCTGGGACTCTTCTGGAGCACTGTTTTTAAATCCTGCCAATCTCAGTTCATTTACAAGCTCAATGAACCCACACAACAATGTGTTCAGGGCACATAGCTCTCATGCTTTGCAAGTATAGTTTGCTTCACTGTCAACTTCCAAGTGACCTAGCGGAGATGTTATTTTTGTTAGATACTTTTATCAGCCTGACTTTTTTTTTTAAATCGAGGCTTGAAAATGTTGCCGGTAGGGGCTGTTAAGTGTCTCCTGTGGTTATTAATCTAGTTCCTGACAGTTTGCACTTAAAGTGACAACCAACTCATCTGCACATACCGCACCCCAACCAAACAGCTTGTTCTCAGGTTAAGCAAGAACTACCGTGACTTCCCAAATTAGCGGAGATGATCTCATGCGCTTGTTGCGAACAATGAAGGGCCATTAGGGAAGGTCTGATTTTGTGCAAGATGTAAGTCAATTTCGATCTATTAATTTGATAACAACGTCCTGCAGGTTTTGTAGGCCTGCTGATATATTTTCTGCTGCTTACTTCCAACACATGGTAGTGTTCCTATGGCAACCTTTACCAACGCCTCGTGTAGATTAGAAAGAGGAAGTGCTCTCTCATTATTTCCTGCTCTGCATGTCAACAGAGTGGCACATATTCTGAATAAGCAATCCCAAAACAGGACTCGGTGTGCTGTAAAACAAATGAACGTCTCTTATCTGACAAAGAATTGAACTTACAATTTCATTTTGATAAATGCAGTACATTTTGTTCCAGTCCGTCTAGACTTTTTTTTGCATGTCTTCTGTTTAATAAGGAGTTAGGTATTCATGTGTTAAAGAGGAAGATGGTCAGTCAGGTCAGAGAGGAGCTTAACATAAAATTGCTGAGTTGCACATTAATCAAAACCAGCTCCTGGTTAAAGCTTTTATGATCTAGTACAAAGTCATCTAGAACATAGTGGCATGCGTAAACTCAAGGTTTTATAGTGCTTTATTGATAGGGTTCAATGTTTTTCCAATGTTGTGAATTTTTATTATGTTTTTACAATGTTCCTGGTACAGCATTCTGTTATTACGCAAATAGCATTGTGCATTTGATTCGCAGGTAACACAGTACGGATTAAATGTATACAGTGAATGCACTTTGGATAAAACCATAAATGTAAATGTTTTAATAAATCCTTTACCAAAGAATACGGACCTTTTAGTGTTTAATGTGGCCATAATGATTTCATGCAAAATTGTGTTGCAAGACTTCTTTTTAAAGTCTGTTGCTAAACTCTCTCTGTACCAGTGTGGCAGATTCATCGGTCACACAATGGAAACTGGGCTCCAGTAGCATCATTGTTGTCTGTTTGTGTGTGTACAAGGTTGTGTTTTGTCGATTGCCTGACCGGCTTTAAATCCGTGCAACATAAACTGTTGGGTATTTGCTGTCGTCTGCTGAAAATCATTTGCACTTATACATCTGCCATGCCTTTTTGTTTTTCTATGTTTAATACTGGTTTTTGTCTTTTGATTAGAATAAGGAGAAGGAACGCATGAGGGAGAGAGAAAGAGAAGCGAGGGAGAGAGAGGCACGCTACAGTAACGGCCACCTCTTCAACTGTCTTACTGTGTCTGGAACAACGCTATGCTCGGCCTGCAACAAGAGCATCACGGCTAAAGAGGCTCTTAGCTGCCCGAGTGAGTCACACATGCACACACTTTATTTCAAATCCACCTATGACAAATCAGACTCACTCACATATGTGCAGTTTATGCGAAACAGTGACATTACATTTTGTGAATCACATTTTGTGAAAATAATTAAGATTTTTACCATTCCTGAATACAATGGCTGGGTCCGAAATTGCATACTGTGACAGTAGGTACTGAATTAGATGAATTAGGAACTATAGTATGAATATGGATAGTATGTATACATTTGGACATAGTACATCCACCATGTTGATATATTGCGTGGCATACGTTGTCAACATCAAGTTAGTCGTTAACTGGAATGATCTTAAACAAGCACAGTTTAAACACAAAGGACAGCTGTTTAATATATGTATTTGCATTTAAATTGAGACATGTTACCGCTTTCGGTCATTTTGAATGAAAACAACATCCCTCCGTTGGATAACTCCTCTTCTGGGGGATCATGGGATAGCAAAGTGTCCATCTAATGAACACTTCGGGATCTTGCTGGAATTAGTCCTGTAGGTTATCCGGGTACTTTTTGCCTACTGCTTTTCGCCTACTATATAGTATGGAAGTAGGCGGTTCGGACGCAGACAATGTTTTTAGAAAAAAGCTAAATTGTTAGGGGGGTGTAGGTGGTTGCCAGGGAACTGATATGCATTTGCTATCTAATTGGTTATTCTTAACATGTTGCTATGGGGTTGCTAGGGTGTTATGGATGGTTAGATTAACTAGTAGAACCTAAGATACTGGATATAACAAGATTAAGCACTCGTATTACTTTGAATAGGGTACATTTCAGCGCTCAATATGGCCGCTCTGGCTAGAGTTCTCAACGGGTCGGGCCAAAAATATAAGCAACTGAGTCGGGTCGGACCTCGGGCTTAATCTTTTACGCTCCGTGAAAAAAATTATTAATCATCACCGTAAAGAAAGTCTGGTCTGGCTGCTGCAACGTGCATCACAGAGAGGGGCGGGGTATAGCAATAAGCTCCGGGGCGGATCAGCTCCGGAGCTGCCGGCTTCAGAACGGATCCGTTGCAGATCCGCTTCAGAGCAGATCCGTTGCGGATCCGCCCCGGAGCTTATTGCTATCACTGCGTGCACGCCTGTTGCCTGGAGAAGAAGAGATGCAGAAAAGTAAACTTGCCGCAAGTGAATTTACCGTTGCTTGCTACTACAGGAGGAGAAGCCGCTGGCTGGGTACATGTTTGAGTTCTTTTTATTTATTATTGTGTGATTTTTAGGCATATTTATATAGCCTATATTTAAAGGGGCGGTGAATTTGTCGATTTTATTGTTTTATACTGTTGCCTGATGTCTACTTCTGATGTCCGCGTGGTTTTTACATTCAAAAACATCAAAAACAATAAGTAATAGCCTATTTTGTAACATAGATTAGTGGCTGTCTGGAGAAATGGTTCGTTTGAAGGGGCGGGCCGCATTGAAGACCTGGACGTAAACACCCACTGCTATGATTGGACGTCTTCGTTCCCCGTCCTTACATGTGGGGAAATGTTTTAAAAACATTAATGTGATAAAAATAGCAGCCGAACACAAATATGTTTGAGCCACAAAAGATTCTGGGTGCTAAATATGATACGCATAAATGACAATACGTATATTAAAGTAGAAACAAAACTCGACGTGACTAAATTACCGTATACAACACAGTAAGCGCGCATCAGAATCTAAACTGCGGCTAATAAATCCTTATCAATAACTTTGTATAATTCGATTGTGCTTGTGAGGTTGCTTTTACATTCACGTAATGTTAAATACCACAGTTATATGATAAAAAAATAAGCTTTGTTGAGTGTTTGACCTTTCAAACGTAACTCGCCTAAATTACCGTATACAACACAGTAAACGGGCATCAGAATCTAAACTGCCGCTGAGAAATCCTGCTTTATAAATAACACTGTATATTTCTACCGTTAAATTACAGTCGTGTTGTTAAGTGGTGTATCTTTATTAATCGTTTAATGTTTTTAGTACATTAAAACAGTCAAACATACGTGTTTAGACACGGATGTTACAACAGACATATCAAGCGATCTCTTCTAACAAAGCAATAGTGAAACGCAGTAACTTAAATAAAGTAAAATGTCTTACTGTGTATAATGCTGTGTCATTGTTGTCAGATCCAATATAAGTGGTGCTTTTAATCACAGTCTCTCTGCAAATCCAGCATCGACTTCTTTCCAAATAAATCCGTGTACACAAAGTTAACAAACACTCCCCACACGAGCTGGAACTTCTTAAAAAGCAAACTTTTTCCAGGCATTTAATGTTATGTTCCAAGCCTCTGAATTAAAGTATTTAGCTTCAGTGTTGTTCCCACGCGGTTTTTCCACAACCGAAAATGCGTTTCCAGTCTTTCATAACAGATCACCGCGTCAAAATAAAAGTCTCTCAGAAAAAATGTATTTAAAAGTCATTTTGGTTACATTTGTCAATCTTTAAAGACATATTTACTTGTTGAGACACACGTGTGTCACGCGAAGCTGTGGGCGGGACTTCAAAAGTGGTCCTTGTATTTGGCTATGGGGCGGTACTTCAATTCTACTTTGACGTCATAGATTTCCGAATTCCACACTGGCTTGTTTTACTGGCTTGGTGCCAAAAACGGTTATATTTCAGTAGCACGGACGTTTTCAGTTCTGAAACTTGCAGGATGTTCATTTAAGTATGATGACCTCTTATATAACAAATTATCAAGTTAAAATTGAGTATTTGATTCACCGCTCCTTTAAAGTTTATTGTTTCAGTTGTTTGTATTGTTAAAAGGCGTGAACATTAAAGCTTGTTTTGAATTCCCATCTGCTGGTCATGATAATAGCCTACGTGTATGAGAAAAAACGTGTATTATTCGGACAGATAATTCACGTTGATGTGTCGGGTTACATCGGGTCCGGGCTTTAAAAGCCACGGGCCGGGTCGGGTTGTAATTTTCAGGCCCGTTGAGAACCTGCCTTACAGTTAAAAGAACCAATCATCAATCAATAGAGACGGAGGATTCACTGGAGGAGCGGCTCTATACAGGGTCACGTGCAGTGGCGGACAATTACCTTTTTTATTCGACGGCGCTCAATGCAAAGTACGTCACAACATGTATGTAGCCCGTCATGTGTGTGGTTCGTAATTTCAAAATTTGTGTTCTGGCCGTCAAGTGATCTTGTGTTCATCACGAGTGCCTGCTGCAGACGTGTCTAAAGGGTTTATGATAAAAGAGACGCTCGCGTTTGCCAGATACTGGCATAATCTCTCCTGTTAAGAGAGTGTCTTGCGTGTATTTTGTGAACGTGAGCGTCTCCCTATTATAATAAACGGTATTGACACGTGTGCAGCAGGCACTTATTTTGACAAAGCACGTGATGCACATGGTTCACATGACGCAACAAACACATATTTTGAATTTGCGCCCCTCGGATGAGCAGTCAGGAGCCGCCACTGGTCACGTGAGCCACTTGACAACCTGTGCACAGTAGCTGAAATGACCGAATGTTTTTTAGCGCAATTTGAGCTTTATGAAATAATTTATAATACAGTTGATGTCAGGTGTAATTGTTCAAAAATATGTTCTTTAATTGTGAGTTTATCACATGATTTTAGAGATAATCTGCCTTTCCCCATTCAGACGTTGCAAACATGGCCTCATAGTGGCGTGACTTCCCTAAAGGGACTTTTGTAGAACTTATTTATACCTCAGTCTTTAGTCTTTAGCACAACCAGTGTGGGACAGGTTATGATAAGCTGATGTTTAATTCTTAGGGTTATGGCTTTGAACAAAGCCCTGAGGGTTAGGAATAATACCGTAATTGTAATACAAATCTTAATCAACACTTATGACCATTGGTGGATTGTAATTAAGGTACAAATGGATTACTATTCTTGTATATTGTTTGCTTATGCCTTCTGTTGATGGAAAATAAACATTCCTGGCAAAATAATGGTACGTGCGAGCGTGTATTTATAATCTATCCAATCACAATGCAGAGGCTATGAAAACAGACACTTACCTCACTCTTTCCGATTATTTTTCCGGCTTTCTTCCCCCATCCCAACTCATGCAACTTTTGTCCAGGATTGTATCTAGGAGGTGAAACTTTGAGCACAAGATCCTCTTTTCACATGACGTAATTGTGGTAAAACTGCTTTACTAAAAATTGCTGGTTTTGGTGGACAGAGTCCTTCTGTTACAGTAAATTATGGAAAGTGCTGTTACAGGCAGAGTATGTGGAATTTATTTTTAGTGGCTGGTTTACTGCAGCATGCCAGGATAACACACACACATCTTGTAGCTGGAGGTCTGGCCAGTTTTCTTCCTGCAGAGACAGTGCTGTAATGACAAAAGCATTCTCACACACAAGGACAAAGCTGTCTAGCAAGCAATAGCCATAATTTCACTGTCTAGATTTACTATGGGCCAGATATAGTCCGGCTATGAGTAACCCGCTTCTAGCCATAATAAACTTGAATTAGGTTGCATGACGTTTTTACCGAAATTACTTGTGAAATGCATGATATTTCATCATGTTAGCACAGTCAGCAGTGACTACAAGGTCTTTGATTTTATGTATTATTTTATTTATTTTTTTGGATATGATTTGACATCTATTCAATTTTCTTTTGGCAGTACACATTTTGCCTTGTTTTAGCCTAGACTACTGGGTTGTGTTTGAACAGCTATTAGATGTCTTTTAAATTTCTTGCTGGGTTATAAGGGGTAGTACAAGCATCAATACTCATTTTTAAAAGAATGTTGTTTGCTTGATACGTTAAGCTGTTGGCATTTGTGGCATAACGGTGATTATCACAGATAATATTTTCTTTGTACGCCAAATTACGTTGAAGGTGCAATCTGGGACCTTTAGAAGGATCTCTTGACCGAAATGCAATAACTATATTATCAGTGGTGTATAAAGACCTTACATAATGAACTGTATTGTTTTTATTACATTAGAATGAGACGTTTTTATGTACGGGTCCCCATTAAGTCGCCGCAATGTTTCTACAGTAAACGGACAAACCCACATTACACCTTTAACCTCCTAAGACTTGGATGTCCACATACGTGGACATCACATTTTTTTGTTGTTTGCATCATAATACTTAATTTTGTGTAACTGGACAATTACACTTCTTCATGTTTAAAGAAAAATATTTGGTTATTATATTTATTGGTTCTCTTTTTTCTTAACCCCAAATAGCTGGAAGAAATCTGAAAAAAAGACAAACCAAAGCTCGGGTCTTAGGAGGTTAAGGGTTTTAAAGTAGAAGCTCATGTGAAACTCATATATTTAAAAAAAGACTTGCATGATTTTTCCTTTTAAAATGTGCTATTTGAAATAAATAAAGTTGTCTTATTATGATTTTAGTGTGTTAAGTCATGATACTAGTTGCTTATCACAACTTAACTCTGTGTGTAGATGTAACAATCCTTTTCTTCTGTCCTAGAAAAAAGTTACTGGATTTACTGACTTTACATCCTTATAAAAAGGAGTTATTAGATAATAACTGCACAGTTATGTTGTATGTAAGCAATAAGGTACGAGTCGCTATTCTGTATCATGGCATAGGTCACGGCTAAAGTGCACAACGCAATGCGCAGTCAATGCAACCTCTGCACCCGTGACTTATTCACCGTACAGCACTAGCCTCAAGCACCTTATTGCTTATATAAAACTGTTACTACACAATACAAATATTAAAGCAAAAATATGTATCATCACAACTTTCTTGAAGTAAAATCACTAAAAGCCAGAAACAGAATGTTTCACATATTCTGTTTCACATTATCGTAAGTTAAACACAGCTATTGATCAGAATCAAGGACTGGAACTAACCATTTTTTAGGTGAAATCCAACCAGAAGTGATCATCAATATGCCCCTTTCCCTTTGAAGATCAAACCTCTTGATGTGTAAACTCTGAATAGAGCGATAAAAACAACATAATTTTCTCTTTATCTGAAGTGACTGTTTATGCAGCGTCCCTTTCCTTTAACAAAAGCACAGTTAAAGGAAAACACCACCCTTTTTCAATATTTTACTATGTTCTTACCTCAACTTAGGTGAATTAATACATATCTATCTTTTTCAGTGCGTGCACTTTTAATCTTTGTACAGCGCTTCGTGAATGTGTTAGCATTTAGCCTAGCCCAATTCATTCCTATGGCTCCAAACAAAAGTTTTATTTTTTGCCACTATGGTTGTGATACTCGTTTAACTACTCATGTAACAGTCTTTAAATAGGGAAAACATGGAAGTGTTTGGTGGCTTCTAAATTCATCCCTGTTTGGATCCTAAGGAATGAATGGGGCTAGGCTAAATGCTAACACATTCACGAGGCGCTGTACAAAGATTAAAATGCACCCATTGAAAAAAGGTATGTATTAAAGTTGTATATAAGTTGAATTTTATCATGTACATGTGAACATAGCTATATTTTTAGAAGCATGCGTTTTTATTATTTAACATGCTGCCCAGTGTAATTGCAATTGCAAATGTTTTAATCGAAATGATGATACAAACGCTTTGAACCTGGAAGCACATTTACATTTATAAACTTGAGCACACTCTCACACCCTTTCCTGTTTTTACTGTTCGTTTAGCTCATCTTTCATTTCTTGTTCTCTCTTTTACTATTGTTTTAAACTTCTTCCCTATTTTGTAATCAAGATCAGATTTAAGCATCCAGACAAAAGAAATGGCTCACCGATAAGGGCCGTCGCTCTGACTCTGTGTTCGGCTGCTCTGGTCTAGGCTCTGATATTGATTTCACTGATAGCTTGTGTAGGTGTTGAGCATGTACTGTAGGTTCTGCCTCAAAACCCAGCAACAGGGTGAGCAAGGGGCATTTGAAAAAACCACCTACAGAGTGGGAGGACTGTTTCTAGATCAGTTCTAAAAGTAGCTTCGAATGAGTCAAAACAGGACAGTGTGTGAATAACGATACTGTACGAATACTGCATTTCATACTGACTAATCTCAATTGTTTCTTATAAACAATCAATTCAAAGAAAGTTCACATGGAGATATTTGCTTTCCTGCTACACACTGTCAGAAAAAAATGATAAAAAAGAGTTCATATTTGAACCTCATCAGAGGTACATATTGGCATCAAATCTATTCATATACCTAAATAAGACAAGTTAGGACCTTTTAAAGGGTACTGCCCCAGTGACAGCTTGGGACTATTTTTGACATTTTTTTTTGACAGTCACATATACATTCCTCATATGTATCTCCATAATAGTTTTATTAACAATTTCACAAAAAAGATTTCAAGTCTTTTTCATAAGATTCATCCAATATCAAAACAATGATATCAACTCCACAGAGTTATATCTTCGTATATATTATTATATGACATCCTTCTGTTGTTTCTTTTATATTTCACCAAAGGAATTTTAGCAGAAATAGATAATAATTCTACGTTTCAGGCAGGTTTTTGAACGCGTAAATCACAACTTCAAAACCATGACTCAATCTAGTGCGAGTTCACGGGTGGGAAGTCACAGGTTTGACCGCCGTTCCAGTGCACTTTCACGGGTAAAAGGTTGGAAAAACACGGGTTACAGGTTGCCTGGAACGCGGCATAAGTATAACATAACCGAAACAAAAACATTTTCCCCGGGGGTGTTTTTAGTACAGTACCTATAAAAGGCCAGTACTGTGCAGTGGGTTATTATTTAGACTGGTGTTGGTGTGTTGTGGGGGGGTCGGGGCAGGGAAACCCCGCCGGAGCCCCGTCCCTCTTCCTTCCCAAACACCCACAAAACAGGAAGCAAAGCTGTTCTGAAACAATAGGGGTACAAAAGCATACGCTGTAGCAAAACTAACAGTGGCCAGTAGCATGTGGGAAAGAAAGTCTAGAAGCTCAGATTATAACACAGACATGGACAGAGGTCAAGAAGCAGAGAAAGACAAGCAAAAAACAGGTATTGTGTATTTGAAATTGCTCAATTGCTATTTGCTTTGATACTCCAGAAAGAGAAAATAAGGTGTGTATATAAAGTACAGTAAGGTATATCAAAGCTGTGTCAGACATAAACAAAAGAAAGAGACGGTAGTTAAGTTGTGACAATACATAGTAACTAAAATTTTGTAAGCTTAAATTCACTTGTAATTGTGTAAAGATTATATTTAACAGACTTGCTCTTAAATGTGATTGTGATAGGATCACCTTTATCACAGTGCCACATAAATGTGATCGATATAAAGATTTTACTCTGTGGTGGGAGTGGACACCCTCAAAACAAGAGGATGCTGGGCAAAGATTAATCGCATACAAAATACAAGTGATTTTTGGCTTAATATTTTATTATGTAAATAAAATACACACACATTCATGCATGTATTTAAGAAGCATTTATATTTATATTTTTATATATTCTATATAAATAAAATATTCTGAAATAAATATATGTATGAGTGTATGGTTAAATATACAAAATAATTATACAACGCACAAACTCATATATTATGTCAAAAATGACTTTTATTTTGTATGCGAATAATCCCGATTCATCTTTGCCCAGCACGAAACACAAGAGATTAAATAACTGAATGTTTGTCTTCTGTTTTTTTTTTAGCTTGTAACGTCACCATCCACAATCGCTGCCGGGACACGTTGCCGAACTGTGTGAAAATGAAACAAAAGGTAGGTGACATATGAGTCACATGGGTTAGATAAAACCACTGAGTAGTTAATTCATAGTGTGGTATATATAAGAGGCCCTGGATGTGGTTTATGAAAATGACGTGTGTGATGTAGGTAGCTGATCTATTTCTATCTATCACAATAGCAACAGAAGTTGGCGCTGATGAGGAACAATTCAGCCTATCAGAACGTGACAATGAGGAACAAAGGTAAGAATGTGTTAGAAACAAGGTTTACTTCTCTAAATAAAAGGTTGTCTACATGTTGTCTGAACTTTCTTTTATCCCTCTGAAGCACATTTAAAAGATAGACCCAGCTCAGCCATTTACCCTTCAGACAGTCTTCGGCAGTCACTGCTAGGTGCTCGACGCGGGCGATCTTCTCTCTTATTGTCCAAAAGCGTATCAACCAACAACATTGCAGGGTGAGTTGTACAAATAACAAATATTAAACATTAGGAATTGCGAAATGGCATTAGATAATATAAAAGCATTATAATTATGAGCAATAAGTGTGCGTTCATAAGCTTACCTTGGCAGGGTGATACAAAATAATTGGACGCCCCAATGCTGGTTATATTGTTCAATGTGTGTCTCATCCAATCAGATCCAAGAACTGGCACTAATTTCTCATCTTTGTGTTTTTTTCTGTGTTTGTGTATGTGTGCTGGACTGTTATAGTTTAATGTAAGGATATTTAAATTGTTATTTATTAACCAGTGTGTTCACCATATTATTTTTTTTAATATAATTTAATTTATTATTTGTTATGTGTGATTTTTTTTATATTCTGTCTCTCATTTGTGTTTTGTGCATGTGATTGTTGTGATGCATGTTTGTATGCATGCGCATCATCTTTGTGTTTGTGTGTGCATGCGCGTGCAGGACTCTGAATGATGACTCTCCTCTGGGACTGCGCAGGATCTTGTCCCAATCCACAGACTCTCTCAACTTCAGGAGCAGGACCATGTCCATGGAGTCACTTAACGATGAGGGTGAGACACACAGAGTCTGAATTCATGGTGACGCACTTGGTTTTAATTATATTAAACAAACCTAATGGTACTAAATGAGAGTACTGTTCACCTGTTTTTAGGAGAGGGATACTTCAATTCTTTGTTGGAAGAACTGGAGTACGAGGGGCGGGAATTTGAAGCGGATTCCTGGAGTATGGCAGTTGACTCTGCCTACCTGCAGACCCACCGTAAAGACGTTATCAAGAGACAGGATGTCATTTATGGTTAGCATGAGATATGCAATACATTTATAATGTCTGGGATCAAAGCATGTATAATTGTAACCAGGCCATCTAAAAATACTGCTAATATGCTCTAAAATGGAAACTGATTTAATTTAAAAGGACACCAAGTCTACCTAAAGTTATGTGTTTTACCATGAAAGCGAAATGCTCCTCTGTTGCAGAGTTGATCCAGACGGAGATTCACCACGTGCGGACGCTTCGGATCATGGAGGGGGTGTTTAGACGGGGTATGCTTGAAGAGGTGCAGCTGGAGCCGGGGGTTGTACATGCGCTGTTCCCCTGCCTGGAGCGACTGCTGACGCTGCATACACATTTCCTCAACCAGCTCCTCACTCGCCGCTCCCACAGTCTTCAAAATGACAGCACTAATAATTTCACAATCAACCAGATCAGTGATGTGCTTATGAAACAGGTGTGTGTGTCTGTCTCTGTGTGTGCGAGTTTGTGTCTTTGTATACTGTGTGTCCCTGTGCATGTGTGTGTGAGTCTGTCTGTCTTTGTGCATTTGTGTCTGTATCTCTGTGCATTTGTGTCTGTATCTCTGTGCGTGTGTTTGTGTCTCTTTACGTGTGTTAGTGTCTCTGTTCATGTGTGTTTGTGTCTCTTTACGTGTGTGTCAATGTCTCTGTGTGTGTGTGTGTCTCTGTGAGTGTGTGTTAGTGTCTCTGTGCATGTGTGTTTGTGTCTCTTTACGTGTGTTATTGTCTCTGTGCATGTGTGTCAGTCTCTGTGCATGTGTGTTTGCGTCTCTGTGAGTGTGTGTTAGTGTCTCTGTGCATGTGTGTTTGTGTCTCTTACGTGTGTGTCCTCTGCTGAAAAAACCAGCAAGACCAGCATATGTTGTGTTTTGGTGCTGGTTTGCTAGTGAACACCAGCTAAACCAGCACCAAACTAGCACTAGCATCCCAAGATGGTCACACCAGCATCCCATGCTGGTCATACCAGCAAGACCAGCATATGTTGTGTTTTGGTGCTGGTGTGCTGGTGACCACCAGCTAAACCAGCATAGACCAGCATAATTTCCATGCTGGTTTGATGCAGTTTTTTTCAGCAGGGTCAGTGTGTCTGTGCATGTGTGTTGGGTCTCTTTACGTGTGTTAGTGTCTCTGTGCATGTGTGTCAGTGTCTCTGTTCATGAGTCTCAATGTCTCTGTGCATGTGTGTTTGTGTCTCTTTATGTGTCTGTTAGTGTCTCTGTGCGTGTAAGTGTCTCCGTGCATGTGTTTTAGTGTCTCTGTGCATGTGTGTCAGTGTCTCTGTGCGTGTGTGTCAGTGTCTCTGTACGTGTGTTTGTGTCTTTTTAAATGTGTATCAGTATCTCTGTGCGTGTGTGTGTCAGTGTCTCTGTGCGTGTATGTTTTTATCTCTCGATGTGTGTGTCAGTGTCTCTGTGCATGTGTGTCAGTGTCTCTGTGCATGTGTGTTTGTCTCCGTGCACGTACGTTTGTGTTGTTTTGTGTGTTTGTGCGTGTGTGTTTGTGTCTCTGTGAATGTGTGTCAGTGTCTCTGTGCGTGTGTGTCAGTGTCTCTGTGCGTGTGTGTCAGTGTCTCTGTCCGTGTGTGTCAGTGTCTCTGTGCGTGTGTGTCAGTGTCTCTATGCGTGTGTGTCAGTGTCTCTGTGCGTGTGTGTCAGTGTCTCTGTGCGTGTGTGTTTGTGTCTCTGTGCGTGTGTGTCAGTGTCTCTGTGCATGTGTGTCAGTGTCTCTGTGCATGTGTGTCAGTGTCTCTGTGCGTGTGTGTCAGTGTCTCTGTGCGTGTGTGTCAGTGTCTCTGTGCGTGTGTGTCAGTGTCTCTGTATGTGCATGTTTTTATCTCTGGACAAGTGTGTCAGTGTCTCTGTGCATGTGTGTCAGTGTCTCTGTCCTTGTGTGTCAGTGTCTCTGTGCGTGTGTGTCAGTGTCTATATGCGTGTGTGTCAGTGTCTCTGTGTGTGTGTGTCAGTGTCTCTGTGCATGTGTGTCAGTGTCTCTGTGCGTGTGTGTCAGTGTCTCTGTGCGTGCGTGTGTGTCAGTGTTTCTGTGCGTGTGTGTCAGTGTTTCTGTGCGTGTGTGTCGGTGTATCTGTGCATGTGTGTTTGTGTCTCTTTACATGTGTGTCAGTGTCTCTGTGCATGTGTCTCAGTGTCTCTGTGCGTGTGTGTCTCTGTGAATGCGTTAGTGTCTCTGTGCATGTGTGTCAGTGTCTCTGTGCATGTGTGTCAGTGTCTCTGTGAATGTGTGTCAGTGTCTGTGCATTTGTGTCAGTGTCTCTTTACATGTGTGTCAGTGTCTCTGTGCATGTGTGTCAGTGTCTCTGTGCGTGTGTGTCAGTGTCTCTGTGAATGTGTGTCAGTGTCTGTGCATTTGTGTCAGTGTCTCTCTGCGTGTGGGTCAGTGTCTCTGTGCTATGTGTCAGTGTCTCTGTGCATGTGTGCCAGTGTCTCTGTGCATGTGTGTTTGTCTCCATGCACGTATGTTTGTGTTGTTTTGTGTGTTTGTGTCTCTGTGCGTGTGTCTGTATTTCTGTTTGTATATGTGAATTTGTGTTTGTCACTGTGTGTGTGTGTGTGTGTGTGTGTGTGTCTGTGTGTGTGTGCACCTGTGTTTGTGTATTTGTGTCCGTGTGTGTGTCTATGTATGCTGGTCTTTTCAGCAGGGTTGTGAATGCATTTGCTTACCATCAACCTTTTTGAGAAATTTGTCTAAACACATCTGTTAAGAATTCAGCTTCAAATGTCACATATAAGCACACATAAAGGAAAAAACATGATGTCACGTCTTACACTGAATGTCAATGGAAAGTCAGAGAAAAGCCACTCAATTGAAAGCAAAACACTGTGTCATTCTCTCCGAGTCTTTCAGAGTGGGTGTTTGAAAGCTTCCAGGTGTCAAAGAAAAAAATGCTCACTGTGTTTGTATGTGCGTCAGTTTTCAGGTCAATGTGCAGATGAAATGCTGAAGGCCTACGCCGAATTCTGCAGTCGTCACATGAAAGCTGTCAAACTGTACAAAGAGCTGCTGGCTAGAGACAAGAGACTCCAGCTCTTCGTACGGGTAAGAGAACAAGCGAGATGATACCAATGACTCAGTTAGGGTTTGCATAAGCGCAGCGACTGCTGATGTGACCGAGGCTCCACCTGATCCGTGTGTTACTAGTGGGAGGACAAAACAATGTTAAGTGATGAATGATAGTCGGTGGGTGCGCTAATAGCTTCACGCCTTTCATGGATGCGTGAATCATCAGTTTTACAGGTGTCTCAATTGCACTCCCTATTTTTATTTATTTGGAAACACGATTGCATCCAAACATCCGTCAATGTTCATAAAATGTGGTCTGATCTTTAGCTACGTCACAACAATTGCCAACACGGCACAAATAATGGCAATAGAAATACGTCAAAGGTATGGATTGCAGCTTTAATGTTTTACATTATGTAAATATTGATTGACTGTGTATATTTCCTAAGAGGCTAATATGTATTATAAAAGCAAATTGGAGTCAGGTGATAACCTAAAGTCCAATTTTTGAGATAACAGGATTGTAAGAGCTATAAAAAATATATTTATAAACTGGGAGAGCCGGATGTTAAAGCAATACCAAAATGTCACTTTGGGGTAACACATTTTGTCAAATTATTAAATGTCACTTTGTCTGTGAAATCCAGATGAAAGTGATGATATTAGGATTATCAATGTTTGGTTTCAGTCATTGATTTCACTTTCATTTTAATCTTTGACATGACCCTACTTAGTCAATATTAAAGATATAGATAGATAGATAGATAGATAGATAGATAGATAGATAGATAGATAGATAGACAGACAGACAGATAGATAGATAGATAGATAGATAGATAGATAGATAGATAGATAGATAGATAGATAGATAGATAGATAGATAGAAAGATAGATAGATAGATAGATAGATAGATAGATAGATAGATAGATAGATAGATAGATAGATAGATAGATAGATAGATAGATAGATAGATAGATAGATAGATAGATAGATAGATAGAAAAGAAAAACTTTTAAACCACTTAAACGTCTTGTCGTGCACTAGCCTTGTGATGCACCAGCGTGACCTTACGTATTACACAATCACATCGAAAGGTCACGCATAAACAATAAACTGACCTGAAGACATTAATTAGTATCAGTCCACATACAATAACTTAGGATCAGTCATCTTTCTCCACACTTGTAAACAATGAAGCGGTAGTTTCGCATACCTCATACATCTTGCACTAGCCATGTGACCCACCTGGTGCGTCACATGGCTATTGCAAGATGAGAAGTTGTGGTTTAAAAGTTTTTTTTGTGTGTGTTTAAATGATCGTTTTGTTAGATAAGACCCTTATGCCTCAGTTGGGATCATTTAGAGCCCTTGAAGCTGCATTGAAACTGCAATTTTAAACTGCATTGAAACTGTCCAATAAAGTCTATTTAATTGAGAAAAATCCTAGAATGTTTTGATTAAAAAAATTAATTTCTTCTAAACTGAACAAAGAAAGACATAAACATCTGTGGATGATATGGTGGTGAGTAAATTATTGGGATTTTATGAAAGTGGCGTAATCCTTTAACAAATATTTCCTGAGCTTAGCTGAGCTATGCTGTCACCATTTATTTTAAAGTTTTGAGCCTTAATCTAAGGAATTTTTGTGAGACATATTCAAGACAAGTAGATGCTTTTATGAAACCTATATTAAATCTCTATTAAGACTTTGGAGCTATGTGTGAGCAAAAAGCTTCTGGGCAAACTGAGGCATCCATTCTTTCTACTTACTGTAACAGTCCATTTATTGTGTTTTTTATTTAAGAGGGCGAGTCGGGGACCTCTGCTCCGTCGTCATGGGTTCCAAGAGTGCATCCTGCTGGTTACCCAGCGCATTACCAAATACCCCGTCCTGGTGCAGCGTATCTATGACAACACCAAAGGTGAGACAGAGAAAGTGTCTGAGGTACATAATCATATAAATGTCGGTATAATGAATCCACACTGAATTCACTACACAATTTCTTTCACCAACGAATGCAACGTGACCATTAACTGGAGTTCATGTAGTAATGGGTTTGATTCCTAGAAACACAAACTTGATAAATGTATTTTGCGAATACTGCAAATTTTCTTTGATTTAATGCATGTAGTTTGCACTGAATGTTGGAATTTAAAAATATTAGCAAGTTAAAATTCAATTCATAAACCAATTAATTTATTGATTGTGTGTGCAGACAATCCAGAGGAAGCTGCAGGTCTGTCTCAAGCTCTGTGTCACATACGCGAGCTGCTCAGCTCCATAGATCATCAGGTGATGGAGCTGGAAAGGACACATCGGTTACAGGAGATCCGTTCCAAGGTCGACCCGCGTGCTGAGGCTAAACTCCGCTCTGGAGCTTTGTTCAAACCGGCAGAATTTCTCCGCAGACAGTTGATCCATGAAGGGACGCTGCTCTGGAAAACCCCTAGCTCTCGACTCAAAGGTGTGCCACAGAGTTTTGGGGAAAAAAACGTGAAGTTGGAAAATGTGTTTATTTTGTCCTGTTAAATCTTAGAGAGAAATTCATGATTGTCTAGACATTTGTATGTATAATCAAAAACTCATATATTGATATATATAATCAAAAAGTCATTTATAGATAAAAGTTGATATACTGGCTGACATGTTCTTGTGTTTGTGTTTCTTTTCCGTTTCAAATTAGATGTTCAGGTTCTGTTGATGACGGACATTTTAGTTTTCTTGCAAGAGAAGGATCAAAGGTTCATCTTTGCCAGTTTGGTAATTAATGAATATTTCTTCCATAATTATTAGCACTTATTTAGTCAAACATCACCATTATTTGTACTCGTACAGTATTTAGTGTTAGGAAACTGATCAAAAATCTATACAATGATAACAAGCTAAGTTTAGGTCTAAGTTTCACACATTGCCTCTTTTCGTTCCTGCCATAGGATAAGTCGGCAGTTGTTTCGCTGCAGAATTTATTGATTCGAGATATAGCCAATCAGGAGCGAGGGCTGTTCCTGATCAGCGAGTCCAGCCCACCTGAGATGTACGAGCTGTACGCTGCATCCAAAGAGGATAGAAACACCTGGATACGGCTCATCCAGCAAACCAGCAGCAGGTATATGCATGTATATGTATATGTATATGCCATGCATGTATAGAGTTTAATCTATACACAGTCTGTTTACAGTGGCATAAATAATACACTGAAATATTCATCATGATCATTTTGTGACACAGCTGTCCCTCAAGAGAAGAATTCCCGTTAATAGAAACAGAAGATAAGGCCCTGCTGCGAAGACTGAAAGGTTTGTAAACTAAAACGCACACACATTTACTTTGCAAAAGTAAAGGTTGTTGATATTTTAAATAGCCACTTTGAACATGTTTGTTTTCATTCATTCAGCTGATATCCAGCAGAAGGACAGGGAGGTGTTAGAGCTTCTTCAGGAGCGGGTGACCTTGTTTTCTGACATGGCAGAGGTTATGGGAGGTTACGAAGTCGCCCTGCCTACTTGTTCCAGAAACCTCTTTAGAGCCGATTCTCCTCAGGCTCCGCAGGGAGAACAGCTACTCACTCAGGCCATAACCGAAGGTTAATGTTATAGTAATGATCATTAAAATACAATATCAATAATAATATATTGGTGTGAATAGGTTTTTGTCGTACATGTTTTTTATGCATTTTATAATTGCAAATATATTTTAAATATTCAGAATATTTTGATTTATCTTTTGAATCTAACCAATTCAAGGTAAATCACAGTGCTTATACTCAGTTATTTATTGAATGTATTTTTAAATCTTGAAATTTTTCTTTTTGCAGTGGACAGGTTGACAGAGCTGCTGTTAGGATCTGATTTTGAGATTTCTGTGCCCTGCAGTTCCAACGGCCACCACAACCACACTGGAGCGCTAGTGATCAGTGCGTGTCAATACAGCCTCATGCCTCAATGTGTGAATGATTGTATCTTTGCCATCTCTGATTAGCTAAATATCATATATAGCTGACCAATGTGCTTGTTTTTCCTTTAAGATGGGCAAGAGGTGTTAGTCAACGGCTCTCAGGAAAACCAAGCTGCTCAGGTAAATTTATATTTAACTTTTTTATAAAATTTTGTAGCTGTCATTTTATAAAGTAAGGAACCAATTCAATTATTATTTCAAATGGTTAAAATGATGATACCTGTTGAGGAGAGATGTTAAGGGGTTAAAATGTCATATACGTTTACATTGTAGGAGTCATATTTAAGCATTAAAATATATTCAGACTGAACCCCTGGCAACGTGCTAAATAGTGATGGACAATATATTGCAGATGCTAATATATCGGCCAATATTTATTTTTTGTCTCTTTTTTTTTCATCGCCATCGGCCGATAAATATTTTCAGTCGGCTAGTAAATTTCTCTATTACTTTAATTTGATGTTTGTAATAAAAAGACACTTAGTGTCACTCAATGTACACCACACCACACTTAATCAAACAGTATCATAATATGTCTGAACAACATTAATTATGTTTTGTAGATATGTTTCAAAACTTAAAAAGGATATGTTAGTACTTTAAAGGGGTTTATTTCAAAATGTTATGCATAAATAATATTTTTTTTTGTTTCACCAATTTTCTGTTTGTGTGTTATTTACTGTAATAACGTTTGAGTTATCGGCCAGTCTGCCGTACAGCTTTCTTAATATCAGCATCGGCTATAAAAAACACATATCGGTCCACCTCTAGTGCTAAACCTCACAGAACACCTTAGCAACCATTTGGTAACATTCCAAAGCTTCTCAGAACTCCCTAGCAACCACTTGGCAATGTTCTTACTGCACATTGACACGAGATGGAAGTGTTAACGCTTGTCTGAAGCGTGGCCAACAGTCAATCACAATGGCCGCAACACATTCTCCGGTCTTCCATAAACGTAATTGGCTGGCTTCGCCTAGGTTATTTGCATAAGGTGATCTGATTGGCTGACGCGCAAGTTGCCGCTTGAAAAGTTAAGAAATGTTCAACTTCTGCCGCCAGCAATGGCAGTGACGCGGCGCAGACGGATCCAGAATTTAGTTTGGCAACGCATGACGTCACCCATTCAAAGTGAATGGGAAACGTTAACGCTTACGCCCCTTGTGAACGTACTGCTAACCTCTCAAAACTCCCTGGCAACCACCCAGCAATGTTGTAAAGAACACCTTAGCAACCACCTGGCTATATTTCAAACCTGTTAGAACACCTTAACAACCACCTGGCAATGCTATAAACCTCTTAGAGCATCTTAGCAACCACCTTGTAACATTCTAAAACATCTCAGGAGTCAGAATTCCATAGCAACTATCTGTCAAAGTTCTAAAACTCTTAAAACACCTTAACAACCACTTGGCAACTTTCTTAAACTTCTTAGAACAAACTAGCAACAAGCGTGCTTAACCTCTCAGAACACCTTAGCAACCACCTGGTAACATTTTAAAGACTTTCGGAGCACCCTAGTAACCATTTAACAAACACAGCTCATATTTTTTAGCAAAAAATAATAAGACTCAAACCGGCAAAGCCAAAAAGGATACATGGTCTCATATTTACAGATTCCTGTACATATTATTAATGTTTTTATGATATATTCTGCCCACATCTACCTGCGTCACATTACACTCATCATACATTTTTATACAATGTAATAACTATGTTTAAGGCCAGATTGTTTCTTGCTATTACTCCGTTTTTATGTAATCCTGGAAAAAATTAGTCATTTCCAAACCCATCTGAAACTCGACGGTTTCCGTGGCAACCTGCACCTACCAAAAACTCAGCATCACGACTCCACATCTCTGTTGCTGAAAGCTGTGCCTCATCTCCCCTTTTAATGACACATAACAGACTGTAATATTCAGTGTGTGTACTGACAGAGGACAGCTTGTTCAGCGAACTCGCTCGTTCAGAAATACAGTTGTGTGAATAATCTGAAAATCTCTGTTTCTCTGCAGGATGGAAATGGGAATCAAATGGCAGACAAAATATCTAGTGAGGTAATGTCATTCAGTGCAGGTCCAGACTTTGTCTCTTGCTGTTTTAAATGTTATAAGGACACCATTTTATTTATGTAGACTGCATATCGATCTATATGGATTTGTGTTTCAGGGGGTGTCACAAAGGCTGGTTAATCTCAGTGCACAACTACACACTCTGCAGGTACACGTGGACTGCAAAATACAAAATATAGCGCAATAAAAAACACAATATGTAAAGCGTTACTGAATTAAACATTTACCCTCTCTCAGGGCGTGGTGATACAACAAGACTCCATCTTAGAGCTCACCCTACGGGAGAACCCGGTGTCTCCAGCCACCACAGTGTTTCGTACGGTTCGCTCTCTGTCCCGGGATGCTGCGAGTGACGTAGGCTCGATGGGCGAGCTGACGCTGCTGCAACGGCAACACAGTCTCTTACAGGAGGAGCTTGTGCGACTCAGGGTAGCTGAAGGAAAACTCAGGGAGAGCGAGAGAGCAAGAGCCCTGTTGGAAAAACAGCTCAGGGATCTTAAGAGCAATAGTGCCGCTCCAGTGGACAGTACTGGAACTACAGGCTCACAGGTGAGATTGTTGAATGTTTTTACTCACAACAGTTTGATTTCACATTGATTTCAATATTTGGCCGTAAGAGACAGTAAATATATTAGGGTTATAGTTTCACTGAATATTTTTTTACATTATGTAGGATGATTTATGTAGTAAAAATGACTGAAATAAAATGAACGAAGGTTGCCACCTCTTTGTCTAGAACAGGGGTCTCCAACCTTTTTGTGAGCAAGGGCTACCACAATGGATAAAACAATCTGAAGGGCTACTTTTAGATATAGTCTACTCAAAACTTTTTGGTTTTACTTGAGGATTTTATTTTACTTTATTTGTTTTATTATTGTTTAAAAAAAATTCATACATTAAAGAAGCCAAGTTAATATAAAAGATAAGTAATAATTATAAATATTACAATTGAGACACTTAATAGAATGTGCTTTGGCGGGCATCTCACAGACTCTGGGTGGGCAGTCTGCAGGGGCGTCATGCACCAATTTTTTTTAAGGGGGCACAGTGTGCAAAGCTCACAGACATTTGCGCATACACATACATCAAACAAATTATATTATAGAGCTTTAAGTCTTTTCCATGGCACTTACATTTCTAACATTCTAAACGCCCCTGCCATAGTGCAAAAACCTCCAAAATAAAAGTGTTGACTAACTTTCATTTCAAATACTATTCAATCGGATTAATGACATATTGGCATCATATTTACATCTGAAACAGCATGTGTTCTATTTACGTTTTGTTTAACGACTTGTTTAATTCTGTCATTAATGCATTTTGCACAACAACTGCATTATCCTATGAAATTAATGTAATTTACATCCATAAAGTATATAAACAACGAAAATGCCATAAGCTATAGCCACGTGATTGATTTTAATGTTCAATAATGATTTTAAAAAATATGTTTAGATACAATTATTAGAGGAACGGATTTTTGCATTAAATTTTACCTTATATGTGAACATGTGTGATTCCGCGCCCCCGTGAACTCTGGCGAACTTTGGCGTTGTGCCAAGAAGATGAATCTAGAAATCTCTACTAATCAGTGGCGGCGTTTCACGAAAACCTAGGCTATGGTATGGCAAAAATTCTTCGTACAAGAAGGCCATTCTCAAATAACTAATCTATAAAACCACATGTGTGTACATACTCCACCAAACCTGTACAAAAGCATACTACGACTGCACGGATGTACACTGACAACAATACGGAAGCAATACAAATGAAACCACAACAATAGAACAATAGAAATCATGTTTATTTAAAATGCTTTTCAAATAATTCTTAACTAAGCACAACTCCAGCAACAGATAAACTAAAACAAGATAATATCAAAACAAAACATACTGTGACATCCCTTCACAAATCTTGTCACGACAACCGCCAAAACCACTTATAAACACACAATAAAGACTAAATGATGTGATAGAGCACACACAGTTATCCAACACTAAATAAAATTCTTAGTAAAACAGAGCTAAATGCAAAAACAAGTCTTACCTTTTGTCGTCGTGCAGTTTTTATTCCACAAGTGGCCATATTCAAAAATGCGCGCAAAAAAATAATACAATTCACTTCGGCTGCGTTACAATCCCCAGTGGAAGAGAACATATTTATTTATCCACAGAGCAAATCATTTTACTTCTGGAATAATGTATGCAATATGCAAAGCGCGAGTGTGGGGGAGAACCATTAGTCTGTTTAACTGTTAAAACAAAAAGGATTTTACTTGCGAAAATAAAGATTATAAAAGCAGCGGTGATCATGAGCCCTCCTGCAGCGCGAACCCCACTATAGATTGTGTTCGACTTCAAGCTGCGCTGTAAGAACGACAGACTGATGACGTCAAAGTACCGCGAGGGTGACTCGAGGAATCATCGGAAGAGTTTGATTTCAAACCGCTGTCGCGGCACGTTGATGTCATCCGCTTGTTGGTTCCAGTGTCATAGCATGAAGTCGAACACACGTGTAAATGATACTTATTAGTGATGTACCAATGTTTAGATATGTTCTACTGAAAATATTTTAAATTATCTTTAATGAGCATCATTATAGCCTGTTGATTTCTGGTGTTTTGTCTGAATGCTAGGGTATGGCAACTGCCATACGCAAACGCCGCCCCTGCTAATAAGGTCGAGCAGCAACAGCTAAGCTCGTGAGCGCGCTCAAACGCTGACGTCTGCGGCTGCGCCGACTGCCGCCAGAATAAAGTAATGTACACGATCAAAACACTATCAAAACTCTGAAAAGTGACACGGATGCAGCAGAAAATTGATAATTTGGGCATTTTAAACAGATTAAAAGATTAATGGACGCTTTTTTATTTTTGAGGTTGCTTGCAAAATCCATTTGGCTCAAAAATCCGAGGGGGCACGTGCCCCCTCAGTTTCAATGGGCATGACGCCTCTGGCAGTCTGGGCACCATTTTGAAGAGCCACTGGTCTAGAATTTACAATAATGTACACTTGTGCAGAGAAAGTCTTGCAGTTCGCATTCTCCTGTATGTATGATGTTAAATATGTTGATTTTTAATTATTTTAAACCATTACTTTAATCATTCTGACCTCTTTTTAAGGCCCCACCCACTCGCAGAGAGAGCGATACAGACGCCAACGCTGACATCCCATTGGTCAATCAGGAGTCTATGGACCAATCGGATGGCTTGCAGGAATGCAGTGACGTGGAAGTGGACGTGATATCCGATGATGATGATGATGACGATGACGATGATGATGATGACGACGACCAGGTGGATTCTAGGAGGTCTCCTCGTTCAGAAAGTCCCAGAGGTCAGTAGATTAAAGACTGAAAGACTCAAAGACTAAAATCAATGTGAAATCAAACTTTGATGCCTCTATCTCATAATTACATTTTGAGACTTAACCTTCCAGAAAGTCCTTCCAGAGTTTTTTTGTTATTGTTGCGGGCAAAAATCATTGATCTTGTAGCACGTTTTCTTAAAAAATGATTGAATATGCGGGATATTTATGCAATTTTATGCGATGAAATTGGGGGAACTTGCAAAAATTGTGGGAACTTGCAAAAACTGTTTGCAGCTTTTCAATGATGTTCACATCACATAATCATGTCATTTCATAACGTTCCCATGGCAACAGGGAAATGCAAAATCTTTCAACTTTCTGCTAAGATATATGTGATTTTTGCTACGAAAATGCGGGGATTATGAAATCATGCATATTTTGCGCACAGAAATCTGAAATTTATGCTGCGAAAGTCCGATGTATTTGAAAAATATGTGTCCCCCGCATAAATATGCGGACTTTGGCTAATTATGCGTTAAATCATGCAATCACATATTCGCGTCTTTCTGGAGGGACCGACTTAAAGTGATAGTTCACTTTAAAATGAAAATTCTGTCATCATTTACTCAACCTCATGTTGTTCTAAACCTGTATGAATTTCTTTTTTCTGGTAAACACAAAAGAAGATATTTTGAGAAATGATGGTAAACACACAGCAGTAAGTGACCATAGACTTCCATAGTAGGAATAAAAAAATATGATGGAATTTAATGGGTATCGTCAACTGTGTGCTAACCATCATTTATCAAAATATTTTCTTCATCATTTATCACAACACTTCCAAAATATTTTTTCCTACTATGGAAGTCTATGGTCACTTACTGCTGTGTGTTTACCATCATTTCTCAAAATATCTTTTTCTGTGTTAATCAGAAAAAAAAATCATACAGGTATTAAACAACATGGGGATGATTAAATGATGACAGAATTTTCATTTTAAAGTGAACTATCCCTTTAAGCATGGACTTCACAGATAGGGTCACAAATTGATAAAATGTACATTTAATATTACAAAATAGCACATGAGTTGAGGTACCATTCATGCTGAAAGCAAAAATTACATGCTGTAGTTTAATACCTAGGGTTTGAAAAGTGGCATTGTATGTATGAAACAGTGATGTTTGCCTTGGTAATCCTCTTTAATCAATAACTTGAAATTAACATTACGGTGTAGTTTCCCGGACATGGTTTAGATTAAAGGGATAGTTCACCCAAAAATGAAAATTCTGTCATCATTTACTCACTATCATGTTGTTACAAACCTGCATACATTTCTTTGTTCTGATGAACACGAAGGAAGATATTTTGAGAAATGTTTGTAACAAAACCATCCGTGAACCCCATTGAATCTTCCTTTGGGTTAATCAGAACAAAGAAAATGTATACAGGTTTGTAACAACATGAGGGCGACTAAATTATGACAGAATTTTCTTTTTTGGGTGAACTATCCCTTTAAGCCAGGACAAGGAAATAGTTATATTAGGACATTTAAATCGTTTTTACAAACATATATTTAAAAAACATTACTGGTGTATATTACTGGAGACAAAACAATGGCACTGAGATATTTTAAGATAGTGTCACTGTACGCCATTTTCAGTTAAGACAACATACATTTTAGTTTGGGTCAAGACTCAAGCCCTGTCCCGGAAACCACCATATGAGATGTTAAAGAGGGTTATGTTTTATAATAAGGTTTAAACATGGATTCATGGTGTGTTTTTCAACATAGCATCAAAAAATCTGATATTTTTGTATAAAATAGTTACATATTCAACAGACACATTGTGTATTTTAGCTTCTCTTGAAACCACATGAACTTTGACACTCTCTAACACTAAAGCAGCCTACACACACGGTTATGCAACCAATTCATTGCCACACACACACACACACACACACACACACACACACACATGCATGTTGAATTTAGCATTACATAACACCGACAAATACAAACTTAAACACACACTCACAGTCGTGAGAACTCCTGGGACCAAATAAATACACTTATTAATGTAAATGATTAGATGTAGATACTGTATGTGTGTCAAAGGTGGATAACGGAAGCAATAGCAGGATAAACATCTCTGACTAAACACAACCAGTAATCACACTCATTATGATCTGAACAGTCATAGCATCATATACATAAATATATATCAACAGAAGCCTTGACTTTAACAATCCGAACTTTTAAGAATTAGTTTATACACTCACCTAAAGGATTATTAGGAACACTTGTTTAATTTCTCATTAATCCAATTATCTAATCAACCAGTCACATGGCAGTTGCTTCAATGCATTTAGGGGTGTGGTCCTGGTCAAGACAATCTCCTGAACTCCAAACTGAATGTCAGAATGGGAACGAAAGGTGATTTAAGCAATTTTGAGCGTGGCATGGTTGTTGGTGCCAGACGGGCCGGTCTGAGTATTTCACAATCTGCTCAGTTACTGGGATTTTCACAAACAACCATTTCTAGGATTTACAAAGAATGGTGTGAAAAGGGAAAAACATTCAGTATGCGGCAGTCCTGTGGGCGAAAATGCCTTGTTGATGCTAGAGGTCAGAGGAGATTGGGGCGACTGATTCAAGCTGATAGAAAATCAACTTTAACTGAAATAACCACTTGTTACAACCGAGGTATGCAGCAAAGCATTTGTGAAGCCACAACACGCACAACCTTGAGGCGGATGGGCTACAACAGCAGAAGACCCCACCGGGTACCACTCATCTCCCCTACAAATAGAAAAAACAGGCTACAATTTGCATAAGCTCACCAAAATTGGACAGTTGAAGACTGGAAAAATGTTGCCTGGTCTGATGAGTCTCGATTTCTGTTGCGACATTCAGATAGTACAGTCAGAATTTGCCGTAGACAGAATGAGAACATGGATCCATCATGCTTTGTTACCACTGTGCAGGCTGGTGCTGGTGGTGGTGTAATGGTCTGGGGGATGTTTTCTTGTCACACTTTAGGCCCCTTAGTGCCAATTAGGCATCGTTTAAATGCCACAGCCTGCCTGAGCATTGTTTCTGACCATGTCCATCCATTTATGACCACCATGTACCCATCCTCTGCTGGCTACTTCCAGCAGGATAATGCACCATGTCACAAAGCTCGAATAATTTCAAATTAGTTTCTTAAACATGACAAGAGTTCACTGTACTAAAATGGCTCCCACAGTCATCAGATCTCATCCCAATGGAGCATTTTTGGGATGCGTTGGAACGGGAGCTTCGTCCCCTGGATGTGCATCCCACAAATCTCCATCAACTGCAAGATGCTATCCTATCAATATGGGCCAACATGTCTAAAGAATGCTTTCAGCACCTTGTTGAATCAATGCCACATAGAATTAAGGCAGTTCTGTAGGTGAAAGGGGGTCAATCAAACACAGTATTAGTATGGTGTTCCTAATAATCCTTTAGGTGAGTGTAATTTCATTGGGTAACGAATATATGTTTATCAAATACTTTCGCTTCAAATCTGCTTCATCCCAGCCTCAGGCCATTCAAAAATACAAGTCTGATTAAAAAATGCTCATTTAAAAGAAAACAAGGAGGGTTATATTATAGATCACATATTGCAGTATAAATAAAAGTGTAAAACTTTTCATAGTTGTTTAAATTCACTTATTCACTTATTTTTTCTTTTCCAGATTTACAAGACATTCCCGAGGAAAGCGAGTCAGTCGTGGATTCCCGGGGACCCTGCGATTCACACTGCTAATATTTTTCAATTCTCAATAAGACTGACCTGTGTCTGAGAGGAACGGACTCTAGACTGAGATAGTCTTCCTCCTAACAGGACAAAATAAATCATATTTAGTGAAAATTCATTTCATTGTACATGTACAGTATTTAGGTTTATCCAGTAATTTTGCTTAAAGCTTCTGTGTGGATGTTTGCGGCATGTTAATATTCAACATGCCTTCTTTTGTGTATTATATGAATCATAAGGCGTTTGACATCCATCGACCAATTGTGATTTGGAGATGGAGTCATGCACATGGGACTTTGCACTTGATAGCGGAATGAGACAGTTTTCTTAAAGTATCTAAATCAACCAAATGTAACTGTTTTATGACCCAGCTCTCAAGGGTACCTGCAGTAACCATTCAGATTTTATACGTACTGTATGTGAGATACTAACACATACTCGTAACATATATATGAATATATATATATACATATATATGTTTTTGCTTTTTTAAGAATGTAAAACGTTTTAGTTCTTTGTGATGCTTTATTTTAAATTTATTTATTTTCCTTTATTTTGGTCAGAGAGATCAAATGTTAATTGAAAGCTTAACAAGCGAAAGAAGTCATAACTTGAAATGCAACAATGATCCGCGACCAATTTCTACAGAATGGCTATTTTATGGACATTGTTGTAATAGTTTAATGATCGCTAGGTTTTAACAGAACCGAGGGCTCTTTTATGATAAAAAATATATTGCAGTTGACTGCAATACATAGAGATATATTTGCATCTATAGCAAAGAACTTAATAACCCAGGAAGGTTTTTTCGATTGGTTTCTAAGCCACAAGTGTGCGTTTATTTTGTAAATGCCAGATGGTTTATCGACTGAAATGTATCACAAATATCTGCCAGTAATTTCAACTTGATGTGTCTTACTACGATTACATTAATTCTTTCAGTTTAGTTAAGAATGTTTTTGCAACTACTTGACTTTGTGCCAAAATTTCTTGACTGAATGTTGCTCAAATGTATTATGCTTTTATTCGGTTCAACATTTCAGGAAGCAGCCTCTTAAGATATTATTGTAGGATGTTGTTCTTCATACTGTAAAGCTGAACAAAACATAGGATTTATAGATGTCACATAAAATGTTTGTATGGAAAATGGGATGTACAAAGTTTATACAATGTTTTCGATATTGAAGTGGATATAGAAGACTGTTATTAAGACTGAGTTAAGGAATTAAAACAGTTCATATACAACATTGTTGCATGGGCTTGGCTGTAATATCCTTCATTTGTACAGAAATGTGCGCATGAAAAATCAAAGTTTGTTGTAATAACTGCTAATATTTTGACACAGTTGCAGAATAATTTGACAATTGGTTTTTAGAAAGTGGAAAAGGTGTTTTAAAGGGCACATATTATGCAAAATCCACTTTTACAAAATGTTTGGACAAAAATCCACCCTCAATTTTTTATCCCATAAAGCCAAAGCAGTCTCATTAGATATGATTCTCATGTTAATGTGACATCACACTGATAAAGCCCCTCCCCCACGGCCACTGACTGGCTGGTTAAGCTTTTCTAAATGTTTTTATTAGCACATTGTACCAACAATGCTGCTAAAGATACTATTGTCCCAGACTGTATTTAGTGGTAGCTCATTTGAATTTAAAGGGACACACATAAAAACAGCGCTTTTGCAGTGTTTGGACATGATATAACAAATGATCTGCGGGGTATTTTGAGCTGAAACTTCACACATTCTTGATACACCTGAGACTTTTACATCTTGTAAAAATTAGCATAATATGTGCAAGGTAAATATTTAAAACTTTGTTTTGTGTGTGCAAACACAACACAGAATGCTTTACTCAGCTAGTGTGCCCACATATTTTACAAAATACATTTTTAATGCCATATATCTGAGATCCATTTCCAGCAGATCTTTCTTCCTGGCTACCAACTAATCCATAAGACAATGTCAGCCAACAGATGAGTATTAATAGCTTGATGGCACAGCATAGCTGGCATTTAAACACACACACACACACTTATATTCTCCTAATCCATCACTTTACTGTTCTCAGCAGTGTGTGTAGGAAGATTTTTTTTTAACAAAAGCAAATAGACAGACAATGATGTAGGTATTGAAGAAAATGTGATTGCAGTCCAACAGAACTACATAAGATTTATAATTTAAGTGCTCCGATTAAAACATTCTGTCATCTTTATTCACCCTCAGTTTGTTACAAACCTGTATAAATGTCTTTGTTCTGCTGAACATAAAGGAAGATATTTGTAACAAACCAAGAAGCAGGAGCACCATTGATAGTAGGAAAAATAATACTATGGAAGTCAATAATGGCCAAAAATAGTTTAGTTACAAACATTGCTCAAAATAATATCCTTTGTGTTCAGCAGAAACTTTACAGGTTTGTAAAAACATGAGCGTAAAGAATGACAGAATTTTTTATTTTTGGGTGAACTATTCCTTTAAAGTTTAAAGGACACCTATTATGCGCATTTTTACAACATGTAATATAAGTCTAATGTGTGCCCAGAATGTGTGTGAAGTTTCAGCTCGAAATACTCCACAGATCATGTCCAAAATGCTCCTGTTTGGGTGGGAGCAAAAACGCACTGTTTACGTGTGTGTACCTTTAAATGCAAATGAGCTACAGCTCCTCACTTCCTTACCAACAGACACAGATCTGATTCCTGTGAATGCAGTCTGAGACAATAGTATCTAACTATTGATATATGGCGGACAGCGTACAACTCACAAGGGGTGGAAACTACGGTAATGCAGGACTGTCAGTCAGTGGCCATGGGCGGAGCTTTATCAGTGTGACGTCACATTAACAAAAAATCAAAATGGCATGTCTAATGAGACTGCTTTGGTTTAATGAGAATTAAAACAAAGTGGATAGATTTTTTATTGTATGGTTGCCAATACACATTTATGTTCGTACACCTTATAAAAGTGGATTTTGCATAATAGGTGCCTTTTAAAGCATTGCTTACTAAACGAAATATGTAAATCCATTTGCATTTTAGGGGCATTTACTTAGTTATGTTTTACACTAAAATATATATTTTAAATAATAAAATATTCAAATATTCTAAATAATAAAATATTCAAATATTTTAAATAATAAAATATTCAAATATTCTAAATAATAAAATATTCAAATATTTTAAATAATAAAATATTCAAATATTCTAAATAATAAAATATTCTTTAAATAATAAAATATTCAAATATTCTAAATAATAAAATATTCAAATATTATTTAAACAATAAAATATTCAAATATTTTAATTGAAAAATTTTGCATATTACTTAAATAAGTATATATTAAATGAATTATTCTTAATAAAATTTAAGAGTAATAATTTAAACTAATATAATGTTTATTTGTTCTTAAACAATGAATGTGAACCTTACCATCGCCCTTTGACTCCGAATAGAAGCTCACTTAACCTGACACCATGCATTGTCCCTTGACATCAGAAAGTGCAAAAAACTTCAAAGGCCCTGTCCCAAATGGCAAACTCCCGACTTGTGGTCCTCCTCAGAGTCCACACTTTGATGACATCATGTAGTGCAGACTTTAGGGACCCTTGATATGCGAGTCCACATGGGTGCAACGGAGTCGTATTTTGGGACAGTAGGAAAAGAACTTGCCTGTCAGTGTGAACTCATCCCTTCTATCGTCTGATTGGTCTGATTACTCTTTCGCAAGGACTTCTGGGTTGGTAAAGTGCGCGAAGCCTGCTGCAGTCAATGGGGCAAAGGGGGCGCTGATGAGCACACTTCGAAGCATAAAAATGAGAGATGGGACACCCTATGGACTCGTAGACTAAGCGAGCAAGCGCAATTTAAGGCTACGAGACCGAAAGTCCACATGAAGTGCGCCATTTAGGACAGGGCCAAAGTAGTAGAGCATCACTCTTTTAGTTTAATACACTTTTTGTCCAAACTTTTAACTTGTATACATTAACTTTGATCTATTTACTCAGTTAACTCTGTCTATGTCTCTTAACCCACAGAACACTCTTATATGGCTGCTTATACATGGTTAAGGATACCACATTGTCTTTCATTAAAAAAAATCTGTAAAATGATCATTGTGGTGACACATGAGCCATAAAGGGAAGAGTGCAGCTAGGGATGCAAGTAATGTAACACACACACACACACACACACAGAGGGACAAACACCTGTGCCTGTCACCAACACGGAGGCTTTGTCTTATTATAGCTGAAGCTGATCTTTGTCCATTGCCTTTTGTTCTTTTTCCTTTGTCATGTTTGACAAAGTGTCCTGCATGTACATTCACAATGGATTTCATGGGATGATGTGCACAATCTATAGATAAGCAGAATCTATAGGTGAAAACATTTTGATCGAAAAGCTCAAGAAATAACAATACAGCTCTGTCCCATCAGTGTTTATGCCTGTATTAGGTGAGCTATAACAGTGGATGGGCGGGGCTTGTTGGAAAATGGGAGGGGTATGATGCTTCTGATATAAATGCCATCCCACTGTGCCTAGCTGAGTTTGGTCTCTCCCAACTTTACTCCCCCTCTCTCTCTCTTCCTCCACGTACCTCTCTCGACCAGCTCCTGTTCCCAGGGCACGGCTGCCCACCTTTGGTTACCCACAGCACAGTGCCACTTTCCTCATCTATTTCTCCTACCGTGAGCCCTACCCACCGACCCCAAGATGGAAGCCGTCAAGAAGAAGATGATGATGCTCAAGCTGGACAAAGAGAACGCTTTGGATCAGGCCGAACAAGCAGAGACCGATAGGAAAGGAGCAGAGGACAGGAGCAAACAGGTTAGACTGATAAATAAAGGCCAGAAAAGTCCATTTCAAGAGGTTAAAGCTAAAGGCTCCAAAAATTTTAGGGCCCTTAAAAATGTATGAATGCTTTTGCATAACAAAACAAAATTTTAATTCAATGGTATTTATTTGGCCAAAATATAGCACACATTTTTATTTACAAAAGTGATCTCGAGGTAGTGCTTTGCTAAACTGTATATCTAACATAATCAGGAGAAGGTAGTAAATAGCCTATAGAAAACAACCCACCTTTGATAGGGTCACCTAGTGCCAATCTGAACGGTAGAAGTGATACTGCGGGCAAGAATGATGTGAGCATGTGTGAATGCGTATTATGGTGTATGATTCATGAGTGATAATATTTCGCACTCTTCTTCACTCCCCGCCCCACCGTTTCTTTGTTTCTAACAGCATGAGGATGAACTCATTCAAATGCAGAAGAAACTTAAAGGAACTGAGGACGAGTTGGACAAATATTCAGAGGCTCTGAAGGACGCCCAGGAGAAACTGGAGATAGCTGAGAAGAAGGCCGCAGATGTGAGTGATGGCCACAGACACACGCAGACAAATGCAGCATCCCAAACGTTACTCCGCCCCCTTCATTCTTCTCATATTTTTCCATGCACTCCTCCACAGCTGACTCTGTCACTTCCCGTTTTTTGACTGTGATGTCAATAAGTCTCCGACTTCTATTGTCTCTGGTGCGTCTACCCCTTTAAATAATCTTACTGTAGGCTAGCATGCCCTTCCTCGGTCTACTTTTATATTTTGAGAATAGCACCCCTAAACTTCGCTTTCAACCACTTCAGGTGTTATGTAGACCATCAATTTTCAATGTCTGTAACAAACACATAACTCGCACTGAAAAGGTGACGAAAAGTGATTCAGGCCCCAATAAATAAATTATAATAATTATCTTTATATTATGGTTATGCAATAGAAAAAAACATTTTTAGTTCCCCAAAGAATTTTTAGTCTTGAAAGATTGATTTATTTCTTATTTATTTATATTTTTATATTTATTTCACTGTTAGAAAAAAGACCAAAATATTTATTCCAGCTGTCACTAGGACAGTAACCTTTAAAAAGGTCCTAATATGTACCATTAGGTAGGCCTACAGATATGTATTTTTTTTAAAGTGTCAAATGCACAATGCTTTTTGGAAAAGCCGGCATGAATATTTATGCTTATATAAATAATAATGCTATATTATATATTTGCTTTTACCTTTCAAGTTTAAACTGACCACAGCATAAGCACCTTAAAATATGTCATTAACTAGACAACTATAGTGTGCAAGTAGAGCTGGCCATTGTGTAACTTGATTCCCGACAGCTAAACTAAGCCTGTGCCATCATACCCATCAACCAAGCATGTCCATCTATTGCTCGTTGTTCCTTTGTTCTCCATATAGCAAGGACACCTGTTGTCATAAAGTTTGGCCTTCATAAGATGGTACTTGTGGGATAAATACAAGAGGCTTTGTACACCATTTCAGACAAAAGTGGACAGGGACATATAAAACTTTTCAGGATAAGCTCTGGAATAAGTGTTTGTTTTTTAGCTGTAGACTGACAACAACAATTACCAAATTAAAATGCTCAAATGCTCTGTTATTCATGTAAGGGAGACACGCCATAATACACTCCCAATTAAAATGCTCTATTATTCATGTTAGTACCATAGGGAGACACACCGTAATAAAATGTTGTAATGTGAGGAGGATTCATCTCTTTCAATCTGGCAACCCCTATAAAGACAGCAAACAGGAGAACAAAAGCTTGCAGCGGTGGGTGAGTGTGGGTTGCCTCTATTACAGCTGTCGATCTAAATTCTATTTTCATCCCAACCTTGAGTGAAAACTTCAGTGCGAAACTATCACTTACCTTTTAACCCCGCACGGTTAGAAAAAACTTTGGCCGAGTTTAGGGATCATTTTAAGCTTGATTCAATTAATCATTCAACATCACGCAGTGAGCATTTGGATACTTGGATACTTTAAACAGACTTGTCTAAACCGGCTCCTGTGCTGTCCGGTGTAGTTATGATAAAATGTTAGAGGTGCAAAACCTGTGTGCACTTCTCTAAAACTATATATATAGCTGCTGTGTGGTTGAACTGAAATAGAAACTGTCATAGATGATGTTTAATCTATAAGGATTATTTAAATCCCACTTATGCATTATGTCTACAGCTGCAGTGAGTTGATATGAGAATGTGTTTATGTGTGTATCGCGGAGGTCAAATGTAAAGACTTTATGTTAAACCTTATCACATTTAACCTTTAAAGGAGCATTTCACCCCTAGAAACATTAATCTTTATTGAAAGCGTGTCATATTTGTAGTCGAAATGTAACATACATTTAGAATTTGGTGCCTATCTGACCGAGAAAAGGGGTGTTTGTAGTCTCACCTCCTCAACAAAGATATTGGACTTCCTTCTTTCAATGATGCAAAATGATGATTTTTACATCATTGAAAGAAGGAAGTGCAAAACAGAAATCTGGTTTTCTCCTGTCTCAGCGGCAACTGAGGAAATGATGCACGACCATTCAAAATCATGACTGGGGTTCTAACTATACAAAGCTTAATGCAAATGGGTGAAGTGTCCCTTTAATGTAAACAGGCCCACCCTAAATGAGGCCATTGCGTCTCTTATCAACTTGCCTCAGAATGCAAGGGCAAGACAAAATCATTACTTTGCACATACTGTTTTAATATACGGACACAAATATGAAAAACAAAATTATGAGTACTGTAAATACTGTAAATGCTAGAAAGAAAGAAAGAAAAAAGAAAGCTGATGAATAAGCTGTACTGTATGTAGATCAGTGGATCTCAACCTTTTTTTACTTTAATGCCTTCCAATTGTCCACAACATTTAAAGTGCCCTCCACTCACATTTTAACTCCATTAAAATATTAAAGAGCTTTGTCTCACCAAAACAATGTTTCTTGAGTATAAAAATGTTATTTTACGTCATCTTGAAAAGTTTAACATTTGTTGAGGGCCCCCTAGTGGTCCCTGCCCTCTGGTTAACAAACACTATGTAGATCCTTTGGCGCCATCGTCTGGTGAAATGAGGGTACAGAAGTAAAATGGCTATTGTCAGAGTTGTTCTGCACTAGTGAAGGAATGCAGGAAGGGAGAGTCAGGAAATGACGATACATGATTTTGCATTATTTCTCTGCAGCTGAATGATTCAGTATCAGTCATCATTCCTATGCCTTAAACATTGCATTAAGCTAAACAGTTAACACCATTTCAATACTAAAACAGTCTTCTTTAAACAGTTTCCAGTACTCTGAAGTAAGAACGTCAGAACGATTGCACATTCTACACCACATAGTGAAATCAGGCAGTATTACAACAATAGTCTTGTTCAGTTTTGCCCAGGCCTGCAAATTCAGCCTGTTCTGGATGCTTTTTTAATGAGCTAATGTTCAGATAATAAAGGCTATGGGGAAATCTCTAACCATTCTTAAAACTTTATTAAAATATTTAAGAATACAAATAATCAATGTTATTACAAGAACACCTCAATGTGAAAATTTTTTTTATCCTGTCTGTGAAATCTAGTATCATAACCTACTTATTTTAGCATCAAAGTTTGATTTCATGACCTTATTAAAGATATTTTCACAGAATGTTTTTTACATTACGTAGGATGCTTTTATGTAGAAGACAAAGAAATGACTCTTACTTACTGCCATAACACCATTTAGACCGTAAAGACAATTGTTTCTATAGAGCCATCTCAACAAACCTGATGCTCCAGTGTTACTTTCTGTCAAATTAGCAAATAAGATATAAAATAAAAGCCTATATATTTTGCTGTTTTGCACTTATTCAGACAGCATTGAGGCAAACCACCAACGCCATAGCTTGTTCAAAAGCATGGCCACTTTATATGAATCATAAATGATATTTGTAAATAGCCTATGTGTGTAACTGTGTAATTTTTTAGAAAGGTGACAAATCATAGTATTTCCTTTTTTTTTTTGTAGACATACCAACCTCAATCTAAGATCAAATCAATGATAAAATGATAACTAACACGAACCTTTGTTTTACATTTGATTTTGACAAGATTTTTTTATTCTAAACAATGTAGATTTCAGCAGTCTTTTATTATATTGCAACATACTTGATCTTGCGCAATAGAGCTTCCTAAAATAAGCATTAATTTTATTATTCAGATAAGCAGGCCTAAACTAAAATCAGTCAAACCAGAAATACGTCTTTCAAAAACCCCTGTCTGATCACTGATCAGACCAAATCTGATAATGTGAGCTACATCCTAGATGACCGTCTGATTTATTCATTCACATTCCTGGGTAAAGGAGTGGTCTGAAATGTCGTAATGATTTGTGCGGTACGTCATCTACCTGGCCAGGACACGTGTAAAACAGGGGGTGGCCTTTCCGTAAAAATTACCCAGGTGGCCCAAAACTGCTGACCGTAGATCATCTCCGAAACGGGTAGCCACCCATCCCGCTGGGACTTGACGCCGCGCCGCCTCTGATCCAGGATCAGCGATTATACCTCACTTTTTGCCCTTAAACCGTTGGAGACAGGGTGGGGTTGTCCGGAAGTACTCTAAAAAAAGAAAGAGTTTAGGCAACTGAGCAAACTGTGTGAAGAGAAAACCCGGGGAGGGAAAGCAAAGACTGCATGACATTTAGACCCATTCATTGATTTGAAAAAGAAACTTGAAGAACGGTTTCGCCATTGAAAAGCATCAAAGCGGAAGCCAAGTGAATTAGGAAAACTTGCCACGTCCTTGCTTCGATTTAAATAAAAAAAGGTTAACTTTAAGACGAAAATCGGGCTTTAAAACATTTTCCTAAACGATTTCATTTGCATCTGAGTCAATTTGGTCGAGGTAGCGTTGCTCCAATCAAAAGGCAAGCGTGCGCGTAACATCTGATCCTCACGTTACTTCCACTCTCGCTGCGTTTGACTTGTTGGCGGGGCGTTGGTGCCTTTGACTTTTTTTCTTCACGGCTCGGTCCACTCCGCTGCTTTGGGGCTGCTCGACAAGAGTCCGATTTATTCGACCACACTACTCCTAAAGTAACACAGCACAATGGCCGGATCCAACAGCATCGACGCGGTTAAGAGAAAAATTAAAGTTTTACAACAGCAAGCGGATGAGGCAGAAGAAAGAGCCGAGATTTTGCAGAGGCAGGTCGAGGATGAGAAGCTTCACAGAGAGCAGGTAAGCGTATCCATACGCTAATTAATTTCACTTTAACGCGTTCTCAATGCGTTGTATTTGCAACAATGTGTCGCGGTCAGATACAACGTATCGCGTTTTCACTTTCACGCCCTTACAGCTATGAGAAGAATTTCCGTAAAAACTCAATTTAATATCTGTTACTAAACGAGTTTGCATCTATAAATGTCACGTGTCGAAGATATAGTGGTGCATAAGCTGTTATATATAAGAGTGGATGATTTACGATCTTACAATGTAAGGCAAGGATGGGCCGGTGAGATAGTTATTGCAAAATTTCCAAGCTAATGCGCGTCGAGTCATCTTTACCATTTTAATTGGATCTGCATATTACTTGATAAGATGGGCACCACCTAAAAAAAGATTGATTGATGTGTAAATGCATGTAAATATTTGCGATCTGTCTTTGTGTTTGGATGTGCTAACCGCGGACGGGTTTATCCCATCCTCTCAGTCTCGCACATTGTTTGCCTGATTTTGCGGGTGAGGCCTAAAGGAAGTCACTGAATATTTCGCGCTTAAACATTTACAATCTACTAGTTTTAAAAAGAAAAATCATCAGTTGGGTTGTATTGTCATGTCCATGTAATGCTTTGAACGTCGTGTAGATGTCGGCGCGTTATCATTCGCGTATGTTAACATCTGGGCCATCAGGTGCTCATCTCGGCACTTTGAGCTGGTGCTCGCGCATGTCACATCTGCCCGCTGTGTCTCTGGCAACTTTTATGAGTTTTGTTTTAATAGACACTCGTCTTGAGTCGACATTTTTTCGATTGAGGTCGCTTATCACTCAAGCGTGCCTTCCGTCTCATCGGCATTACGTGAGATGAACTCGCCCTGCAGACTTTAGATTCCTCAGTCCTTATTTGGAGCGAAACTCCAGTGTTTGTTAGTGGTGTCGTCATATCCGGAAGCCGTGCACGAGCGCTGAGAGAGGCTCATCTCAGCTGACGAGGCGCGGCACTCAACCTGACCAATGAATAAAACTATACACTTGATATCAACTAAATCTTCAGTATTCTAAAAATATATATATTTTTTATTTCAGTTAACTTTTTTATTTATTTAAAACTTAACGATGGGTTTACTACAGTAACCATTGTTGAACTGTGGTATTTGTTGTGAAGCCATAGTAACCACACATTTACTATGGTTTCACTACCATAGTCAAGGTTTCACCTTGCGATTTATTTAAACTATGGTAATACAACTGGTTATCAATATGACAAAAGCCAAAAACACTATACTACATATGGATTTTACTACAGTGTACTATAGTAAATGGTAAGTAAAGTATGCCAGTAATTTTTTCCTAAGGGTATTTTGCTGTGTAGTAAATGAAAGTGATACATTAAATATCAATACCTAAAATACCTGGTATGTACCATTGCGGCTTATATTTACAGGGTTAGAGTAGTAAAAATAACACTGGACCATTCAATAATCTGCATGTTGGGTGCTGTACCCCCCAAATTCTTTATGGGATTGGGTTTTTGACTCATGGTTACCAAAATGCCATATCTATAAGACAACTCTGTGTCAGTTGCAGTGAAAAGTGTGCCACTCCGCTCCAAAAATTTCCACAGTGTCATGCTTTTCCAATATCTCATTGACTCTGGTTTCCACATTTGACACACATTGCCAGGTCTTGTGGTTTCTTCTTCCAGCTCATACCAATCTTTTCCCATCTTCCCATTCCTTATTTCATGCCACGCTTGTGTGGCTCCCAAAGTTCTCTGGAATAGTTTATCTCCTCCAATCTCATGTTATTTTATTACATGTTTGCGTTGTAGGCTGAGGCAGAGGTGGCGTCTCTGAACAGGCGTATCCAGCTGGTTGAGGAGGAGTTGGATCGTGCTCAGGAGAGATTGGCCACAGCCCTGCAGAAGCTGGAGGAAGCTGAGAAAGCTGCAGATGAGAGCGAGAGGTGCGACCCTGAACACATTTCTCTTAACTAAATAGTCCACTAGTTTAAGACAAATGGTGTTAAACACATACTCTTGACAATTTTGTACATAGGAAATATGGAAAAGTTGAATAAGGAACATTTGTGGAATAAAAGAGCTTTTGTGTGCACAATACTATTCAAAATTCATACTTTGGTGTTGATGTGCATTTTCCAGAAACAGTTTTAACGTTCAGACCATTTGAATTTTGCATGATTAATGAATTAAATTGAATAAAATGATACGTTACTTATTAACATTGGATATTATTCATGGTCCCATCACCAACATCTGGATAAGTTTAACATACACAAATTTACCTTGCTTAAACATGCAATATTGCTTTTGAAACATTTATTTAGGTGATCTCTTTCTAAATATGTGTTCATGTGACACATTCTGTACACTGCTAGGTGTGGTGCATCGTACCACACTGTTGTCTAATCAAACACATTGAATCATAATTTGATGGTTTTTAGTCATCCTCTCCTCCTCAATTCTCATTGCTTTCTGATTCACTTTCATGTCCATCTCTTTTTTTTTTCTATAGAGGGATGAAAGTAATTGAGAACAGGGCTCTGAAGGATGAGGAGAAGATGGAGCTCCAGGAGATCCAGCTTAAGGAGGCCAAGCACATTGCTGAGGAAGCCGACCGCAAGTATGAAGAGGTAATGCCTTAAAAATCAACTACATGGCTTATGGACCAAAGCATCTAATATTTTATTGTTTCTTCCTACTAAATGTTATTTTTTTGGGTGTCCGTTACAGGTGGCACGTAAGCTGGTTATTGTGGAGGGTGAGCTGGAGCGTACAGAGGAGAGAGCAGAGCTTGCCGAGAGGTTAATCGCAGATTCTACATCACAATTCACATAAACACACATACTCCAGTGTAGCTCACACATACAGTCCTATTTTTTCCCTCCATTTCCCACTGTGTCCATTTGAAGCTTAAACTCATTGTGCTCCTAGCGTGAGAAAAATGCTCAATTTGCATGACAATAGGAATGCTCTGTCATAACCATAATTCTCCTTAGTGTGCGTGAGTGGTTTCATTGCTTTGACTCCATCTTAAATTCATATCTCCCCTCTCATTTGTGTTTGGGCATGTGTGACCTTTGACCTGACATACCTTCCCCTCCCCGTTCAAACTAACAGCCATGCCAAGCAGTTGGATGAGGAGCTGAGAGCTCTTGACCAGACACTGAAGAGTCTCCAGGCCTCAGAGGATAAGGTACATACCCCGCTTGAAAGATTTTGTTTGTATGTGTTTGACTATTCGGCCACGTATGTGTTTATCTGAAACGTGGGGACCACGAGAGAATGTTGGGAATGCAATGCCCGCATCGTAGCGGGATCTAAATTTTGTATGTTTGAGTGACAGACATAGCCGTCAATGGAAAAGAACTCCTCCATCCAGCCCTCTTTAGTCTGTGCTTCAACTGTTTTACCTGGTTTTTTCACCTGTCCCTTCATCTTTCCTCTCATCTAACCATTCACTTTTAGGTAGCGTTCTTTTGCAAATCGCATGAGTCGCTAACCACAAAGCATGATAGAAGTGAAAATGCTTGATATGCATGCTTGTATAACAAGCTTCAGACAGTCACCGCGCTTTGTCATTTTTGCCTGAAGCTAAAGCTTACGTGTTCATGTTCCTCTAAGAGACACTTTTTTTTCACAATCATATTCGTGCCTTATTGTGCTTCAGACCAACTCACAACACCACACGCTACTGTTAGAAAACACACCGCAATTCTGGCACAGGGCGATGATCACACAATTTTTTTAAAAGAGAAGTTCACCCAAACATGAAAATGTATTGCAGACATGCAAACACAAGTTATGCACCGTGCCCTGCCTGGTTTTTCCATACAATGAAAGTGAATTCATTAAAGCAAGCTCCCAAATGTCAACATGACTTGGGTTAGCATTTACATTTAGCGTGCATTTATCCAAAGTAAGAAGAAACGCTAGACTCATGTTTTTGGAAATCATCTCATACATAAATCGTGTGAAAAGAAACCCTATGGATTACTGTTGTGGATTGATTTATCTCTTGTATTGCTCAACATTGAAATGAAGACTGCAGCTAAGCCTGCCAAAAATACCGACATTTGGTATGAAAATCAATTTCATGTTTGGGTGAAGTATTTCTTGTATCAGGTTTCATGTAGAGTATCTATAAAACAATCATTTCTACAGTTTATATGTGTAACATCATCCCGATTACTGTGCTGGCACGACCGGCCTGTCATCTCTGTCCTGTCCCTTCTGTCTCTTTTCTTCTTCCTGTGAAATTAAAATGGCTGCTCTGTATGTAGCAAATGCGCTGAGCTGGAGGAGGAGCTGAAAAATGTCACCAACAATCTTAAGAGTTTGGAGGCCCAGGCTGAGAAGGTAGGGTGTGTGTGTTTGTGCGCGATTTATTCTGCACGATTTTTGGTTTCAGTGTGATTTTGAAGGTAACAAGGGACTATGATTCAATCTTGCAAATTGCCTTCCAGGCAATCGAATATAAGTTCCCTAATAACCAAAGCACCAATCTGACTGGTCATGTGAGCATAACTCTAATTTACAAGTGGCCTTTTGCTCGTGTATGGCTGTATGTCACCATCCACAGCGAAAGGCCATATGTCGGACCGGATTATGTGGTAGACCGTTACGTCAAGGAATTGCATAAGTTGTCAGCCATATAGAATCGAGCACAACCGGTCAAGCCATAAGAAAATGGAGCAGATGTCATTAGTTTAATGATGCAGAAGTGAATCTAACGAATGCCGTGTTGCATGAAATGACACTTGGCAGATTGTATGCTCATTTACATATATTTGCAGCGTGATGTGTGTACAGGTTCAGTAAAAACTGAATTGATGAATGGTTACGGTTTGACTGTGTGATGTGCATTACATGCCATCTTAATGTGCTGGGACTCAATATCCAAAGATGTCCGTTGCATGTGTATATAGATCAGTATTTCATAGCATGCGATTTAAAATTGCAGTAGCACTAGAGGAGCTCATATGTAAAAGCCTTTATACGCTGCCTCCGTCAAAAATGAGAATCATATTAACCAAATCCTCCCTGCACATATTATACGTTCAGCAAATACTTTTGCTTCAAATCAGCTTAATCCTAGCCTCAGGCCATTCAGAAATACTGGTTTGTTGGCAGGATCCATTAATAAAAAATGTTAATTTATAAGAAACACGTCAGAGGGTTTTGCATCCGAGCTCATCAATTGTCTTAAGTTTTGTTGACCTGTCACACAGGCAATTTCTTTGAAGTGGATGAATTTCGATTTGATTCCCTTTAAAACATTGCCAGTGCCAATTTTACTACTTAACTATTTGGGTGTGGGTAACCAGATGACCATTCTGACCGCTGATTCTGAACCGATAAACAAAGTAGTGCAGACTGTGGGGTCAGCTCGTTTTGCCCTGACACCAAGTGGATAGCACCCAAGTAGCACATCTGTTCTGCGCCTGTGTGAGTAGATAACTTTCTGTACCAGCAGGTGGCAGTAGTTGGTATTCATTACTCAAAATGGAAAACCGGAAGAGCTAGTGACTTCTGGAATACAAAACGCAAGAGAATGCTCGCTTACCAGTTTCCATATTGAGCCACCTACCTGTTTACAGTATTATGTAAAGAATAATTGACACCGGGCCCGTTGAATTATACGGAAATAATACACAACCTAGGTTGTAACATGCGCTGTGAATGGTTATTTTTAAGACATTTGACAGGTAAGGTGTGCGTTTATTGAAAAATAATGCATACCAGTGGAACATTGCTCAACCAATCAGAATAAAGCATTCAACAGCCTCTTGGTATAATGATTGATAAATTGTTTGTTTAATGATTGATGGGTCACTTCTACATTCAGAAAAACCCAACCTTGCATCCATGTGGAAATGTAATGAAGTGAGATGTATCGAAGTGTTCGTGAACTTCTAAGTTCGAAATTGCTCAAGTAGTGTTTGTCTTCGCACGTACCTGTTTTGTTGATGTTGCAGCTGCATTCCAGCACACGTCCTGATTTGTTCAAGTCACAGGCAGCACCTTTACGAGCACAGTCGTGGCATCGCAGGCCTTGCACAACAGCAGCAGGCCAGGGCTCAGCCAGCCTAAAAACATCTAGGGGAAAAATGCAACGTCAAGTCAAAACAGACAGCTGCGCTGCTCTTAAAGAGCTGTTGTGGAAAAATGCTATGTCAAGTGACATGAAACTCGGTTTGAAGTGTGCATAGTTGAAATATTCTCACTTTTTTCTCCCCTGACTCATTTTCTCTTTCCCCCGTACAGTATTCCCAGAAGGAAGACAAGTATGAGGAAGAAATCAAGATCCTCACTGATAAGCTGAAGGAGGTAACATGCGATTACATGAACATTTGCTTTTTGTCATAGAAATGATGTGTGACCCTGTCTATGAAATCCCAGCTAAAGCCTTATAATCTAATCGAGATTAGGGCCATCAAGTTTGGTTTCAACCATTGATTTCAGTCTTTGATGAAGATATCAAGGTTATATGTTCACAGAATGTTCTTCATGTAGAAAACAGTAAATCACTTAAAGGGACACTCCACTTTTTTCTCATTTTCCAGCTCCTCTTGAGTTAAACGTTTGATTTTTACCATTTTGGAAACCATTTAGCCGATCTCCGGGTCTGGCCGTAGCCCTTTTAGCTTAACATCATCCATTGAATCTGATTAGACCTTTAGCATCACATTAAAAAATAACCAGAGTTTGGATATTTTTCCTATTTAAAACTTGACTCTTCTGTAGTTACATCGTTTACTAAGACGGACAGAAAATTTAAAGTTGCGATTTTCAAGGCAGATATGGGTAGGGCTATACTCTCATTCTGTAATAATCAAGGACTTTGCCGCCGTAACATGGCTGCAGGAGGCGCAGTGATATTATGCAGCAGCCGAAAATAGTCCCCCTAGTAACTTTCAATGGCAGGGGACTTTTTTCGGGCATTGCATTATATTGTTGTGCCTCCTGCAGCCATGTTACGGCAGCAAAGTCCTTGATTATTACTTCAGAATGAAAGTATAGTTCCTACCCAAATCTGCCTAAAAAATCGCAACTTTTAATTTTCAATCAGTCTTAGTACACAATTTAACTATAGAAGAGTCGAGTTTTAAATAGGAAAAAAATCGAAACGCTTTGGTTATTTTTTTTTAGGTGCGATGCTAATGGTCTAATCAGATTGAATGGATTTCAAAACGTTAAGAATCAAATGTTTAACTTTAGGGGAGCTGGAAAATGAGCCTTTTTTTAAGTGGAGTGTCCCTTTAAAATGGCTTTAGCTGGGTTTTCACAAAGTGGGTAACAAAATTATAATTAGAAATATGACATTTTTCCACCGATAGCCGATTAATCAGAACGATATCGGCTGATATCGATAGTTTGGTGGTTAAATTAACAAAATTCTAAAGATTATAATTTTCTGAGTAGTATTCATTCATATAATGACCATTAATATTGAACATTAATATAGTGATGTTTCTTCACATTTTCTATACACAGAGCTTAAATTAATAGCATTTTCCTGTTCTTTTTTTGATTGACGGGATAAAACAACCATGACTCTTGGCTGTTTTTTACTATTGGCCAGTAGCCGATAGTGTGAAAAATTGCTTTTAATTGGCCGATATTGGTGCATCTCTAATTATAACACTTTCTTAGTTATGTTTCCATTTTGCATAACAGTTTCTATACACACTGTATACTTAGTACTGCATAAACCGTTTTATGTTTATGGAATATATTAAAGTGAAATGTTGTGTGCTGACCAAACGTGTTTTTTTCTGCCAGGCTGAGACCCGTGCGGAGTTTGCCGAGAGGTCTGTGGCCAAACTGGAGAAAACCATTGATGATTTGGAAGGTACGGTTTTCTCATTCTCCTCGCCGCCCTTCCCATAAATTTCCTACAACAAGATCTTCTTTTCATTTTTATGCAACTCATATTCTATGTATAGCATTATCTCCCCGTCTGCTTCCTGTCCGCCTCCAACTGTCGTAATCTTAGTTTTGCCATTTTCCCATTTTCTAAACTTTTTGTTATCTCTCTCTCCTGCTCTCTTCATCATCTGTCCTTCCTCTTCCTTCTCTTTCTTTGGATGTGAACAGATGAGCTTTACGCTCAGAAACTCAAGTACAAGGCCATTAGTGAAGAGCTGGATCATGCCCTCAACGACATGACCTCCATGTAAATATAGGCGTGTGCATGCGTGTGGTTTTGGGTTGTGCTGTTGCCGGGTGACTGAGTCTTGCAGCCATGGCAGATTTCGAGTCTCGTGACTGAATCAGTTAGCTAACTTTGAGCTCTATAACCTCAGATCGTATACTTTTAGGATACAGCATAAAGCTTAGCTGCAGAGTTAATAGTTGACCGTATTTGTGTTGGTTTTTACTGCTTTAAGAGAGTTTGTGTGAAGATTGAAGACTTATGCTGAACAATGCTAATTTGTATGCGCTTTTGTGATTAATGTACTAATATACTACGGCAATAAATGTGTTTTCGATTTAACTGACGTATTACAAGGCATTTTTAGTCTACTTGTAGTTAGGTAATAATAGGACATTTTTAGGATCGTTTTTGCCGTCTGTTTCAACTAAACTAGCTGTTTTTGTTTCGCCTTGCCGTATGTAAATTACCTTATTCGCCAATAAGTTCAAACGCTGAATAGTTTTTATGTAAATGTGCGACATCATACGTGAATGTCATGGTATAGTCGTGACATCACGACCGTGACGTTACGGTAAACTGCAGGGATAATTGGGAATGATCTGTTTAAACGTATCTACTGTGTAGACAAATTAAGAAAATACAGTTTTGCTTTAATGCTCACATTTAAAAACTAAAATGATTAACGTTGCTCTTAACAAATGCTTATTTTAACATGCCGTGACTACCCATGCATGGTAATTTAAGGACTTCCTCGTTTTGAAATGGTGTCTCATGAGTCTATGAGTCGTTTACAGATGATGTCTGTTCACAGATAAAGAGTTTCTGGACTTTTCTTTGGCTGACCGTGACATCAAGATGTTTTCCTTCGTCTTCTCCAACTTCTGTTCATATTTGTTGCTTATTTCTTCTCTGGTATTTTATGTACTTCCTGTCTGGTGGATTTTTCATGTGTCTGTTTCTGTAGTGTCTTTATTTAAACTATGTTCTGTTTCTGTTTTCTCTGAATGAATGTTTTCATTATCAGTTCCAGTCTCATCTTTACCTGTATTCGACTCTATTCAGAGAATGTTCTCGGTATTGTTTTGTCTCTTTTTGCTTATTTTTGACCTCTGTTGTATTTTTTTTGTTTTTTGTTGAAGCCTTATCTCTGTTTATTGAAGGGAAGAAAAAAGCTCTGCTCTCTTTTGAATCTCTCCTTGTCTCTTTTTTGCAATGTCATGCTATGTTTATATCAGACCTGCACAGTATCTTCTGTGTATAAGTTTTACTGAAGGTCACGCTGAGCAATTAATCAGTCACAGGCGGTCAGACCCCCAACCCTTCCCCCTTTCAGCTCCAGCATCACAGATACACACAGGGGTGCAAACAAACCAGTGTTGCCAGTTTAAAAACTTTTCAGAGAAGCGCATAGCAACAACTCTAGTGACATTTTGGATAATCCTTAGCTAACTTCTAAATGGATTAGTTTAAGCATTGCGGTTTTAAATCAGGAACTTAGCAAATCGACTGTTTGTTGATTAGTGTTTGTTGACTACAAAAACAGAAAATATGTAAATTGTATCGGCTTTATTTAGTGAATAGCATCATTCAGCATTCAAAATTATGTGGGAAACACTGACTTAAATATGGTTGGATACAAGAATGCAGCACTTTTATGTTTAACAGAACCACATTACAAGAAAATATATTTTGCCTTAAATATCAAAAAGTAAACGTGTGTTCTCTGGTTCTCAAACTGATTTTCATAGAGCTACACCACAAAACTAGCTATCTAAGAGTACTTCATAAGAATTTACACACATGTGAAAATTGTGGCAAAAAATATGATGAATATTGATAATTTTACATGTAACATGTAAAGTACTCAAAATATTTGTACTTGTACATATTTCAAGTGTCTGTGAGTGGCAAACTTTTATTTCTCTACATTCTGATGCATAATATTGCACTTTAATACTCATAAGTTAGTTTTACTCAAGCCAAAGTTGGTGTTACTCAAGCCAAAGTTGGTGTTACTCAAGCCAAAGTTGGTGTTACTCAAGCCAAAGTTGGTGTTACTCAAGCCAAAGTTGGTGTTACTCAAGCCAAAGTTGGTGTTACTCAAGCCAAAGTTGGTGTTACTCAAGCCAAAGTTGGTGTTACTCAAGCCAAAGTTGGTGTTACTCAAGCCAAAGTTGGTGTTACTCAAGCCAAAGTTGGTGTTACTCAAGCCAAAGTTGGTGTTACTCAAGCCAAAGTTGGTGTTACTCAAGCCAAAGTTGGTGTTACTCAAGCCAAAGTTGGTGTTACTCAAGCCAAAGTTGGTGTTACTCAAGCCAAAGTTGGTGTTACTCAAGCCAAAGTTGGTGTTACTCAAGCCAAAGTTGGTGTTACTCAAGCCAAAGTTGGTGTTACTCAAGCCAAAGTTGGTGTTACTCAAGCCAAAGTTGGTGTTACTCAAGCCAAAGTTGGTGTTACTCAAGCCAAAGTTGGTGTTACTCAAGCCAAAGTTGGTGTTACTCAAGCCAAAGTTGGTGTTACTCAAGCCAAAGTTGGTGTTACTCCGTTTTATTAAAGGAGACATATCATGAAAATCAGACTTTTTCCATGTTTAAGTGCTATAATTGGGCCCCCAGTGCTTCTGTCAACCTAGAACATGTGAAAAAGATCAACCCATTAAACCATTCTTTGCAAGCATGTGAAAAAATAGGTAATTGAAATTTGGCTCCCCTTGTGATGTCAGAAGGGGTTAATACCGCCCCTAAAGGGCCGTTATAGCGATAAATATATTGGCGTTCACATCATAACGGTAATTTTATGCTAATTCGCTCGTGCGCGCGGCACATGTGCAAAGCACTTGCCTCTAATGGGATTAACTAATATTGGATATTTCTTTTAATAAAAACTTTTGCAAGTGTTTACACGTCACTGAATATGTAAATATGCTGTTCTTGTTGCTTTTACATGTAGGGTAACCAGCAGATGTCTTCAACATGCTGCGTTTCGCTTAACTCTAGACCAGTGGTTCTCAAACTTTTTCCGCGTGCGGCCCCCCTTGTGTACGGTGCATTCCTTCACGCCCCCCCCCCCAAAGAAAATTTATGACAAAAACTGTTCTACAATTTAACATTTTAATTAAACAAAACATATTATGTTATACAAAGTAGGGCTGTTGGTTAGTAGCCTTATTTTTTTTTGGCTTAATTACACATAATTCATGATAAATGAATGTATTTTGTAAAATGTAATAAAACTGGGGCCCCCCTGGCACCATCTCGCGGCCCCCCTGGGGGCTCCCGGACCCCAGTTTGAGAACCACTGCTCTAGACAGTGAATTTAGTCGTTTGTGTAGTAATATTAATTTTGAGCGTAGTCAGTGTGGGAGGAAAAAACATTACGTAGTGATTTACACAACTGAATCAGCGCTGGATACCTGAGGTAATTTTATGTTATGGACCTCAGCAATGAGCTGTCATTTCAAGTGTACGTGCACTTGAAGTTCAAATAGATTAGATTGGCTGTGAATGGTTTGTTATTCATCAGGTGGAAAAAAATTGCTCCGGGATCCCAACAATACCATTGGTTATAGTTGTGGTGTGAACTCCACTATTCTCTTTAATATAAAACGTTTTTCAGAACTATTTATAGTTATCATTATAATGTGAAAATTAATCTGCGCTATCCAACCACGGCCCTGCCCTTTAGTGCAGAGATCAGCTCATTTGCATTTTAAAAGGACACACCCAAAAATGGCACTTTTTTGCTCGCACCTACTATGTGGCAATTTTAACATGTTATAATAAATTATCTGTGGGAAACTTCACATATGCACTTGGGACACCAAATATTTAATTTACAAGTTTTGGTCCTTAAAACACAGCCTTATTTTCAAGCACAAGGGTGACTTTATGCTGTAAAGCAAAATGATAAAGCTCTTATTCAGTAGCAAGATCTGCAAAATTGGGTTTATCGTGTTATAATACGTAACTGATGTGTTGTAAGTCTTAGATGAAGCCTCAACATCCTTAGAATTAATGCTATCTACAATATCTTCCAATGAAAAGTGTCACAGTTGTGAAGTTTTCTGTAGCATTGAAACCTGAAACCTCAACTGCTGTGCAAATAGACAAACTAGTGCCAAAAGAAAATATTTTCAAGTTCCTGATAGCTCAAGTGCTTAAAAAGCCTCTTTGTTCTTCTAGGGACCCCAGATGTTTTCACTTCAAATCTGTTACAAAAAAAATGTATCTGAGAGAACCCTATACAGTTCTAAATAGTTCTTGGGTTTATGTGCTTCAATTTGATTTTTGTCGTTTGTTTCACTTTGGTATCCTTCGGGAATTTGTTTTTCTTGCAGAGAAACTGAGAGATGCTAAAGAGGAGAACGTCAAGATCCATGCCACTTTGGACCAGACCCTGAGCGAGCTCAACAGTTTCTAAAAGCCTGGACCAGGAACACCCTTTCCTCCCCATTCCTAACACCCAATTCTCATCTCATTTTCTTCCCTTCACACATGTGATTCTTTCATTTTCAACCCTGGTTTCTTTCGGGGCAGAGCTCACCAAGCCAACCAGCCAAAATATGGTGCCTCTCGATTTAAAAGTACTTCAGTCTTTTAGGAGCACTTGATAGAGGTTCACATCTCAGAAATGGTGACTTGAGCTAATATATTGGATCCTTAAAATCTATACCCTCGATGGCTTTTTTGGGCGTTCTGTTTTATGGACGTTGTGTGATCAGCACTGCATTAGCGCCGTGTTTATTCTCAACTCCCAATTTATTACTTAAGGCTGATTTACTCGCAATTATGTGCCATGAAAGCCATCTTGGAAATGTCATGCTTGGCTTATGATCCCTGTGCAGCGAAATTTAGCCGTTATTGTGATAAAGGATATTTAAGAAGCTTGTGCCTGTGGCTCCCCCACTGTCCTCTTACACCTCTTTACTTTCTTCATTCTGCACAAGTTTCTGCTGCCTGTTTGTTGGTGTTGCAGGTTTTGGGACCAAAACCACATCATGTGGTCTGTAACAGTATGCTCAACCGTGTCGGGCAGACCATCGTCTTTTTTTTTATTAAAAGCATTTGCTCCTCTTAGGAGTTTTTGGAGATGGAGTAATATATGTATTCATTTGGGTTTATCCCCCCAGCAGTTTAACACCAAACTTTACCTTTTTCAAACCACTATTAGAATTGCTGCACTGTTGTGGGCTTATGGTGGGCATCCTGCGAACAGAGGAGGCCAAGTTATGGTTTTTTCACTCCGAATGGAGGCATGTTTAGTTTTCGTTTGCTTTAAAGAGCCATACTCTAAACCAGGGAAGGTTAAAGATAAGAGGTTTTTCTTTACCGTGAGTTCAAGTCAGTGTCACTGCCAGGTTTGAAAGGTCCACAAAACCGTGCAGATCTAAATGTATTATGAACACATTAAATGGGAGCGTAATGTAACACTTAATAGTATAAGGATTTAAGGGGCGAACACGTAGTTTTAACTGGAAAGTGCCCACAATGACGTGTAATCACTTTGTTACTGTCTGTATCTTGTGTAATGATGGCTAAATTCTTTTTTAAATAAAGACCATGATTTTTACTGTCACTTAAGCATTTTTCTGTTTTTTTTCTTTCATGCTTCATACTTTATTTTAGATATCACCTGTAGTGGTTTATATAAGGCAGTGGGCCATTTTGGTGCTTTTCCATTGCATAGTACCCCAAGGTTTGGTTTGGGTCAGGTCAGCTCACCTCACTTTGGCTTGGTTAGCTTTTCCATCGAGTTTAGTAACACTTCGGAGTGGGAGGGATTATAGGCCTGCCGTTATATTTGCGCTGCCTACTGCTGTGACATCATACAAGTGAGAGCGTTGTTGTACATTCCCATACATTCATTTATTTCTCAATCCACCACAAAATTTAAATTGACCACCACAAATAGATGTTTGCATATTGCGTTTATCACTACCTCTGTCTCGCATGACAGTTTGCGGTCGACGCACTCCACTGAGCTTCGTTTAAGTTGCATTTAAGCATATATGCGGACGTTTGCGTCGCAAATGTGCTGCCACACACTGCAAGTCTGGGAAAAAAACTGTTTGGTGTTCCTGATTCACAACCTGTGGATGTTTTTCATCACTTAAAGGGAGTTTGGGAACTTACAGCAAAGCACAGATGACAACAGGTTTACTCAAGACAGCGCAAGCTAGCATGAAGGTAAAGCTAATCTTTAACATTATAGCAATGATGGTGGTATTGGCGATTCTTTCAGACCAAGCGGTGATCTAAAGTGTTTTCGCGTCACGTTTTGGTGTCAGCTCGGGACGCTTGGAACCCCTACCAAGGGGGTACTTAAAAAGTATCCGGTACTACGTACTGCACCCAATGGAAAAGCTCCCAAAAGTAAGCTGACCCAGTGGGGTACTATGCAAAGGAAAAGTGCCAAAATTATAATGCAGATGCACCCCTCATAAAGAAAATTCATGACTTAAAACAATCTCAAACTAAGAATTTGAATAAACAATGTATTAAATTATTCAATGCAGGGCTACTGGTTGGTAGCTTTATTTTTCTCAGGTTAATTACAGTTTTTATTAAATAATTATGCTACCCCTCGCACCATCGTGTGCCCCTCAAGGTGGCCCGGCCCCTTTTTAAGAACTACTTGTATAAGTGAAGAACAAAATTGATTTTAACCACAAAGTGTTCCTGATTTCAGTTTTATTTATTTTATTTGCTTTATAGCCATCAGTGTTACTGGAAAAATATTTAATCCCAGTTACACTTTTGTTGTCAGTCACATACAGAGTCCTAAATCCAGTGCACATTGCAGGTCTGGGACTCAAAATATAATTTAATTATAATATACATTTTTAAAAATTGTAAGGCGCTGACCGTGTGCGCTCTTATAGGGTCAAATTTCTACTGACGCACAATCCAGGCTGGAATCATGCTGGGACTGAACACAGAGAAATCCTTAAATTTTGTTATCCCAAAATAGTTCCATGCAATTTATCAGATTTCTTTTTACACAAAACTACTTGGATTAACTGTGTCGGTTGTGCGCGTCAATGGTGCAGTCTAGAATAGTGGATCATTATCTGATTTCCACAGCAGCCCTTGCCCTGATCTCCAACGGCTCTTGGTGCTGAACAGACAAGGCAGTTTATGGTTGGCCTTCATCACCACAGCAACCGTACAGGAATCTGGCTTTCTAACAGCTTCACACCAGGGCGGGTAATCCACAGGCTGTTTTCCGCTAGAGGACAGTAAAGAACAACAGTGTTAAACATCAGCTGTGTTTCAGAGTGATTGTAGTTGTGCAAGTATGCGGTTTGGAAACATACTCTTCACAGCAGCCCACTCCGAGAGGTTCAAAACAAACACACTGGAAACATTCCTCGTTCATCCACATCTCTCCTATGCCATATACACGGCCCTTGTGTTCACAACTGGCTGCAAAGAAAGAAAAAGACACAGTTTAGTACAATAACAGACTTTATTTGCATTTTATCCAATGCAACACATTGCATTCATCATGGTAAATCTGTTTGTGTTCCCTGAGGATAGAATCGGTGACCTTTGCACTGCTTACAGATTTATGTTTTTGTTATCGTGGTGTTATTAAATTGCATTTATGTGTTTTGCGGATGCTTTGATCTAACGCAATACAATGCATTTAAAGGGATAGTTCACCCAAAAATGATATTTACTCATGTTATTACAAACCTGTATTTATTTCTTTGTTCTGCAGAAAACAGAGCCAATATATTTTGAGCTCCATTGACTTCCATAGGTTTATTTTTTTCTACTATGGAAGTCAATGGTGCTCCTGTTTCCTGCGTCATTACAAATATCTTCCTTTGTGTTGAGCAGATCAAAGAAATGTATACAAGTTTATAGCAACATGATACAATATTTTCATTTTCGGGTGAACTATCCCTTTAAACTAGCCTGACGTTGTCATACTCAATTCTAGTCAGAATTTGAGTCTGATACCGCTCCATTGAGCTATAATTATGAGGCGTGTCTCAACCGAAAAATGCCTCTGCACTCAATTGGATAGACCTACGACCAATCAGAGCAACGGGGTGTGAGACGTATGTTGAAATGACGTATTTGCAGCTTGACCGAACTGCTAGTTATTTCGCTACGACACACACTACAAGTCTGAGTTTGCGAACGTACATCAACACCTACTATGTTTACAACATTTCATTTATATCACATTAAGTCATACAGTAAGACTATCTCTTACCATTTGTACATTAGTTGAACTTCATCCACGACGATACCCATTACGTTTGCTTGTTATATCCATCTCGTCGTGCACACCGAGTTGCATCGCCGTGATACCCATTTTAGTTGCTTCTTTAACTTGATCTTTCATAAGTGCGACAACTTTTGTCGAATCCCGTAGGACGGCAAAAACATCAACAAATGCCTTGCTCGCGTTTCTCTGTTCCTCTTTTAAAATCAATGCTCTGTCGATATCTTTTAGAACAGACTCCACACATCTGATTTCTACCGCGGCAGCCATTTCGTTGTAAACAACAGATTAACACACGCGCTCTTTGGTGACGTGGTTGATTTACGTTACTGATCATCTGTCCATCATCATATAAAGCCCGCCCTGACAATTTGATTGGTTCGACCAGCTTTGGGTCGAGCATAGTAGCAACTCAACGGTGAAACTCCAGACCGATCTTCCCGTTCCTCAAAATGTTGTGGGCGGGGCTAAGATCGGCTGGCACCCAGGCTACCTTTAAACTATATTTTTAAATAACTAGGCTACCTATTTTTTGTGGGAATCAGATCTCTTGACTTTTGCTCTGATAATGCAATGCTTTACCATGAAACGCTAAAAAGTTCCCTAAAAATAAATGCTATATTTTAATATTTCATTTAATATATTTAGTTAATGCTACTTTTAATTAAAAGCAGTTTTATCCAAACTGATGACTCAGTCCTGTACCTCTGTTTTGTTACCTTTTGCGTTGAAGTAGCATTCACCACTGCTGGACACTGCGTGGCAGGACTGGACTATGGTAACCACACAAAACACAGCCAGTAAAACCTTCATCTCTGTTGTCTGCATGTCTAAGGAGGCACATATTAGGTTACATTACCAATGAATCTCTATTTCACATAAAGTAAAAACATAATAAATGAACCAACTCATTGCATATTTTTATATCTTTTGGTGGTGTTATATTGTCTATGAATATATTTTGGTATTGTTAATTATGAATTAGTAGTAGTTATTATATGAATTAAAATGCAGTCATTTTTCAATAAAAAGGCAGTGTAAAAGACACTATAGTTTCATTTGCAAACAATAATTTATATGGTCTTAATTTTATATGACATAACAAAAGCAGTTAGTGAGACGGTACCTTTAAAAAGGTCCTAATACCATTTGGATATGTACATTTGCAGTACCAATATCTTTGAAGTACCCATATGTACCATTTAGGTACTCTTTGAAACGATATTGCCTCAGTGACAGCTACCTTTAAAGGGATAGTTCACCCAAAAATAAAAATATTTTCATCATTTACTCACCCTCATGTTGTTTTAAACCTGTATGAGTTTTTTATTTTGATGGACACAAAAGAAGATATTTTGATAAATGATGGTAAGCACATATCTGATTGTATGTAACTATTGACTACCATAGTAGGAAAACGACTATTATGGAAGTATTGTAATAAATGGTGAAGAAAATATTTTGATAAATGATGGTAAGCACAAAGTTGACAGGACCCATTGAATTCCATCATATTTGTTTTTCCTACTATGGAAGTCAATGGTTACAAATCAGCTTATCCACGATTTATCAAAATAACTTCTTTTGATTTAATCAGAAAAAAAGAAATTGACAGACAGAATTTTCATTTTTGGGTAACTTATCCCTTTAATTTCTGAGTGTATAAAATAGCGTTGGTTTGTTACCATTTTTGAATTGCAAATCAAAAATCCTTATATCTTTATTTTAATATTATTCATATATTATGTGCCAGCTATCCTATCCCAGTTGTGCTTTAAGTAACATCAAATTTCATATAATTTTAAATAATAAAAAATTATAATTATAACTTTTTTATATATTTTTTCTATGATGTGTGGTGAATCTGCTCTCTGCCCTTTAAGATATTTATTAAGAGAGATTGGATGATAAATTAGTTTCTTACCTTGTGAGATTTGTCTTAAGACCCCTTTTCTTGTTTCCTTCGTCTGTGTGTCTTCTATCTCTGGGTGTGTTCATGTGTGGTGTATGATGCTCTGTCATAGTACAGGTTTTATATACCTGCTTTTCTCTCCCCCCCAGACACACATACTCCATCATTTCTGTTCATCCTCACTCTGTTCTTTCAGTCGTCTTTGTTTCTGTGCACACAGAATGTTTTACTGTTGATAAGATTGGCAACACGATAATGAAAATGTAAATGACTGATGGTCCTAATAAAAAAGAAATGAATTGATATAGCTATGAGGCATTCTGTTATACTCTGGTATCATCATTGGTGTATACGTATTACACCACTAATATTTAATAATAAAAAATCAGCATATCAATAATAAACATTACATATTAAAAATGTACAATGTAAATCTCCTTTCACATACATGTAAATCTTTCTCTTTAGTTTATACATTTAGTTTTTGCTTAAATGGTTATTACATAATTGTGGCAATACAATGATTTTTTGGTTTATAGTGGCATGCCTCATACTTTGCCTTTTCGTAGGTCAAAGGTCACATTTCCCCTTTTGAATACTGATGATATCTGACTTAACATCTAGGGGGTCACCCACAGGTTTGTCGATGATGAGGGTTGACGTCAGATGCTGTCTGCACATGTGTGTTGAACAGCATCTGTACACACAACACACAGATAACACACTGTTACAGTGCATGTTTTATACAGACACACATGCAAACACGCTCACGTCATCAGCTGCTCTCTCGCAGCCTCTGTATGTGTATCTGAATATATATATATATATATATATATATATATATATATATATATATATATATATATATATATATATACACTTTACATTTATTCTTATAAAGTTTAAGATGGGCAACTGTTTATGTTTCTCTAAATGCTTGTTGCTGAATTGAGATAAACAGAACAAGGCTAAGATGAATGTAAAGACAAGGAAGGATTGTGTTTGTTACATTGTTTCTTATTGTTTGTTTTGTCTTAATCTTTATAGCTGTGCTAATACAAACACACCTGCTGCTGTTGTGTCTACACACAGACACATTTACACTGAGCACTCTTTCTTTACAAATTAACAAGAACACAATTAAAACGGAAAGATGTAAATTCCCAGTCCTGTTTGCATCATATTAGCACAAAATGTCATATTTTTTTTAAATGAAAATGTAATATATTTGTGAGTTTAAGGTAAATATAAATAAACATTTTATTTAGTAAAAAATATCAAAAAAATATAAATCACTTGGACAGTCTTTAATATTAATTATAGATGTTAAATTTTTGGGAAATTAATCAGTATTTATAAAGAGTGATGTGATATGCACTGATCAATTAAAAAAAATACTTTGAAAAAAAATGTATATAATGTATGTGCTAAGGGAAGGTCATGCTGTAGGATCTGGGGTTTTCCAAAGTTTCAGAAAAATGGGAGATCATGACCAAACGATCATCATATGTATGTTCTTCTCTAAATTTGATTTCCTGGTAAAAATTTAACTTTACTGCTTGTGATGTTAAAACGGCAAAATTAAATATATACACTTACAGAATAAATGTATAAAAGCTCTCACTGGGACCCTTTCAAAAAGTACCCAAAGAGTGCATACCTAAAAGGTACTTCAGAGATATGTGTTGGTACTTCAAGGCACATATTTGTACCTAAATGGTACATATTAGGACCTTTTGAAAGTGTACTTTCCCCTTGACAGCTTTTGTATCTTGATTTTTGGCAGTGCAGTTATAAAATGTTTTGACATTAAAGCATATTTCATTTTTTTTCTCAGCTGGTAAATCATGTGTTTGCCACACTCCAGAGTTTCAGCATACATTTTTCCTAGAAATTTCTCTAAATTTGCTAACTTATATTTCCTCTTTTATTCTGTCACATGCGCTTGATGAAAAGTTTCAGTTTGGTTTGTAGACTTCAACCTCTGCCAGCAAACGTAAGTGCCCTTAAAATCTCTGAACATGCTTTCTAAATAAAGTAAGTTTAAAGATCATATTTGGATAATTTAACTATAGGACTGTAATATTATATAGTGCATGTATTATGTTTATGATATAACAGGTCTGTAATGCTTCTTGGTTGCTCTATTTTCTCTTAGATGCCAAAGGAAAATCAAACAGAAAAGTAATATCTATAAATTATTTTTAAAATAGCTTCTCAATCTCATGTCATAAAAAAAACATTTTTCAGAACTATAGTAAATAACCCTGTCTGTCCCTGTTTTATACAACAGTGTGGTGCGAATCAGTCATTCTCTCAATGAGTCTGAGAAAGATCATGTGGGCAGCAGAAGAGAATCAGTTCTTCAATGTCTACTACAGCATAACATGCACTGTAAACTGGTAAACACATGCCAATATATTATGACTGTATATCAGCAAGTGTGCTATTGCTGCAAGAGGACAATGGATAACAAACGTCACTAAATGAAACATATTTTCATACTATAAACTATGTTTATGTCATTTAAAAAACGCTATTTGTTAGAAAGGTTTTTATCTTTATATTTTAATGTAATACTAAGTTTATGTAATTTAAAAACCTCTGTTTTGTTAGAAAGGTTTTTATCTATATCTTTTAAAGGTAAACACCATTTCATTGGTTGAACTGTAGGCTAAACCTTAGATAATAGCAGTCATGCATTTTTTTAAGTCCGATATTAAAAGTGTTCTCAGTTTCTGACACCGCAGGAAAATTAACCACCCAGACAAATTTGAATGATTGAGAACGGCCAAATAAATTACATAAATTATCAAAATCATGGAAAACAGGCAGGATTCTCTGCTCTCAAAAGCTGGGGGCGTGTCCGCTGGCTGCGCTCAAACCACGCCCACTCGCGAAAAAGCTGCTCGGTTGCTCTATGCGTCATCGAGACACCGTTTTAGCCCCGCCCAAATAATCCTGAATACAGAAATGGGGAAAAACTGTTCAACGGCGTAACTCCACAAATTTAGTAAGACTTAGTTAATTCTTTGTAACCTGTTTCAGCAATACATTGTAACATTTTTAGGCGTAGTTTCCCGGACCGGGATTGGCTTTAACCAGGACTAGGCCTTAGTTTTATTAGGAAATATGACTAAAAAGAATACCTTACTAAAAACATTACTTGTGTGCATTTTGAGGCAAAACAAAGGGCACTCATGTATTTTACAAGATATGTCAGTGCAAGTAGTTTTCAGTTTGGACAGCTCTTCAATTTATTGCAGTTTAGGAGTAGTATAATCCCTGTCCGGGAAACCGCCCCTTAGTGCTTAGAAACAATTTTTTGAAAACGATTTTACACAGCGGAAAAATTTGCAACTCACGTTTTTTGCTGCACACTGTACAGGAGGAGGTACCCAATATTGCACTGTTGGGTTCAGGAGGTGGTGAGAGAGCTATGATGGGTTTAATGGGATCACTAGTCCAGCTGTATAAAGAGGGTCTGTTGGACTGCATGCTATATCTGGGCGGGGTTTCTGGATCTACCTGGTATATTACAGCCTTTTTACATACACAAATGAACATCCTCTGTCAGATTTAACTTAAATCTCAAATGCACACAAATGTTAAGGTCCTTCTCTTTGGTAGGTGCATGGCATCTTTATACAAAGAACCGGATTGGTCCTGCAGGCTGGAGGAAGTGAAGAATGACATCATACAGAGACTTACTGGTGGTGGAGTCAGTTGGATGGACAAGCTGTCAAAACTTATAAAATACTACCAGAAAGACAATTTCAGTTTGACAGACGTCTGGGCAGCATTAGTAATAAGTGAGATTGTAAAAGAGGTGAGAGTGATACTTTTATTAAAATATAAAGAGAAAAAAGAAAAGTAACTATGTCGTAGCTGTTTCTGTGTTGAACAAACATGTGTTAAAGTATAGTGTTTTATTCACGTTTCATTAAGATTGCATTAAAAGCAGTCTTAGTCATGCCCTGTAAAGCCTTTGGGTTGGTCTGGCAATTATATGTGACCCCATGCCTGTGAAGTCATTTACATAAAATCATCCTACATAATCTAAACAACATTCCGTAAAAATAAAACCTTGATATCTTTAATGTATAAGGTCATGTCAAAGATTCAAATTGATGTGAAATCAATGATTGATATCAAACACTGATGCTCCTTATTACATTATGAAACTTTAGCCTGGATTTCACAGATAGGGTCACAAATCATTACAAGAAGAAATAAAAAGAAGTGAAGTGTGTACACCAGATACTGTATATGTTGAAACTGGAGATATATTTTCCCTACAGATAGATGAGCGTCCTCTTTCCCATCAGAGGAGTCAACACGGCAAAGATCCTTATCCCATTTACAATGTGATCGATAAGTGGAGCAATCGTGCAAAAATGGAAGCAGGTAATTTCTGTGTTTGCATTTTACAGCAGCATCTTGGAATTTTTTATTCACCTAAAACAGAAGAATGAATGACTTTGATAATGTAAAGATTTTTATCTAAAGGGAACATATCATGAAAATCTATTTTTTTCCATGTTTAAGTGCTTCTATCATCCTAGAAAACGTGAACAAGATCAACCCAGTAACTTAGTTTTGGTAAACCATTCTCTGCAATCATGTGAAAAAAGAGGTAATTGAAATTTGGCTTCCCCTGTGATGTCAGAAGGGGATAATACCGCCTCTTAATCTGCACTATGCAACCACGGCACTGCCATTTAGTGCAGAGACACACCCAAAATGGCACATGTTTGCTTACACCTACAAAGTGGCAATTTTAACATGTTATAATAGATTATCTATATGGTATTTTGAGCAAAAACTTTACATACGTAATCTGGAGACACCAAAAATGTATTTTACGTTTTAAAAAATTCTTGTAAAATGTCACCTTTAAGATTCTTCACTATATTAAGGTCACTAGTGAAATGTAAGCATGCTTTGATTTGCATGTTTCCATTAAAACACAAAAAAACTCTCAGAAACTTTTTTTGGCTATGCTGGAATAACCAAGTACATAATGCCAAATCCAGTATGCTGCCATTAAAGTAAAAGATTTTACACTTTACAATAAGGTTGTATTTGTTATCATTTGTTATGGCACAATGAACTGATTCTTGCATTGTTGATGTCAGATGTCTTTTTTGAGATTACACCACATGAAGTTGGCTACTCCATCACCGGGGCCTTTGTAGATTCCTCCTGTTTTGGATGTCAGTTTGATGAAGGGGTTACGATCAAGAACCAGCTAGAGATGGAAACGTTGTACCTGCAAGGTAAATGGGAACACAAATATGCAAGAGAATAATCGTTCAATTTTATTTCACTGCCTGTTGTTTTTCTGCAGGTCTGTGTGGGAGTGTTTTTGCTGACGGTGAAAAAATACTGAAGGAACTCTTAAAGATAATAAAGAGTAAGTTCATATTGTGTCACATTGTGTGTGTGCTTTCTATTACACAATTTTGTGTAACAGACAATAAAGCTGAAGTCGTGTGACTAGAGAGATGTGTTTTTTTCTAAGCCATCCGACATCAAGCTGACAATAAAAAAGGGCAGAAGAAAAACACAGAGAGACCTGAACCAAAATATAACAGTGGCCTTTTTAACTTAACAACATCCTTGCACTGACATTAAAACATGCATACACTCCATAATCTAGCTGATTTAAAGGCGGGGTGCATGATTTTTGAAAAACACTTTGGAAAAGAGAGTCTGCCCGAGTACCAAAACACACTTATAGCCAATCAGCAGTAAGGGGTGTGTCTACTAAACAACATCATTGCCTGGGTTGCGTATGCGTGGGACGGGTCTATCAAAAGAAGGTCCAGATTCTATTGGTGTAGGGGCGTGCTTGTTTAGGTGATTTCAAATGTCAACATTGGCATTCAGAGATCATGCACGCCACCTTTAAGGTTATATTGAATGTCTCTGCCACTTCAAATGCATGAAAGAATTTTGTGTTGTACCTATAAAAATGCAGCGTTTGCTTTTAAGAGCTCTTTTGGTTGGAGTCAGATGCGATGTGTAACCAGGCATCTTCAGGAAACCAATCGGACATCCACTCGCTCAGCCCTTCACATGTAAAACAAGTCTTCCAGGTGACTTCAACACTTGTGAAACTGAATCTTATGATCTTCAGAGATGAGGACCCTTCATCTCACATTGAAATCCTGAATGAATTGCTAAAAGGTATATCCATTACATTTTTGATGCTCAGATCACTTCAGATAACATCCAGCTGTTTTGAGCAATGTAGTGTTAAATGTGCAGGTTCTGTTACTTTAGTAAAAGCGACATATGTGCTATAAACTGTATTTATGTAGTATAAAGTCTAGTTTTATTTTTTTTAAGGAAAGCTGAACAAAGAGGAAACTGAGACAGAAATTACCCTACAGATGATGTCAGAGGAAATAGTTAGGAAGGGCATTCAGGAAAAAACTCTGTATGTATGTGAGCAGTATTCAGACTTGCTGCAGAAACATCTGAATTGTGAGTTGTGCTGTTGTGTAATAAATTAATTTTAATGTTAAAATAACTGTAATACATTAAAATACATAATACATTAATTAGCTATTTACTGATTTTACTAATACTACACTTCTATGTTCATATAGACAAAGGGGTATGGATGGCTGTTATTAAAAGCATTGAGTTAGTTACTTGTTGGATCTGGGGCACAACATATAACTTTCTCTACAACATGACCGGTAAGCAAAATAACTGGAACAAAGACATACCATTTTAAATAACAACATTCATAATTTCCGAATTATGCCATATATAATATGTAGGTCTAATATAACATGTATATACTGTATGTATAACATAATACACTCTGACATTTCTAATACTGACAGCAAACATGTTTATGGCTGTAGACATACTGTACTAATATCGAGCCAGAGCTTATCTGTTGGATATATATATATATTAATTAATTAATTAATTTTATTTTTTGGCAATTTCCTTAAAAAACTCATTTTTAGTGGTGCTTTTTGTAAGCATCTAAACAGAATGGTAACATTATCATCCCTTATTATTAGCACATGAGGTTTCTCCCCATATCCTAAAAGAGAAAACAAGGCATTATGAGGATGCTGGAATCTTCATCAACTCTCCCTATTTCTCAGTGTTGAGGAAAGAGAGACACATTGATCTGATCATCTCTCTTGATTTTAGTGATGATGACGACCCATTCGAGGTACTGTAGACTACTTAAATACTTCACTTCCCGCATGCTTTGTCATCTAATGATAATCTAATGGTTTGTTTAAAAAATAAAATGTGCATCATGTGAGGAGGACATTGTCAAACTTTTGGCAAAGTATGAGAACCTGTACATGCACACTTTTTTTACAGACAGTGGTTCAGACTGCTGACACGTGCAAAAAACTACTTATCCCATTCCCTGATGTTCAAGTATCTGATGAGGACAAACGCTCTCCAAGAGACTTTTATGTGTTTGAAAGCCCCAATTCACCGACTGTGATTCATATTCCTCTTTTCAACATTATTAATTGTGCAGGTAATATTTGAAAATGCTGTCCAGAAATATATCTACAGCTCTCTTAAAGAACATTTATTTATTTATTTAGTTAGTTAGTTAGTTATTTTTTCTTAATATCATTACAGCATCTATTAAAAGTTAATCTATATGAACGTTGGGGAAAGGTTAATTTGACATAACCTAAATAATTTGCAGAGTAAACCCACGCTGTCACAGGGAGAGCATGCAAACTCAACACATAAAGGTGTAAAATATAATAAAAATCAATAATAATAACAACAACAAAAATATCAGTTCAATATTTATACAAAGTGACAGATTTAGCATAGTTAGTGTTGGAGATTACTATAGTCTCTTTCAGTTATTTTGTACAGAAAAGGCAAATGTAAAATTATGAAAATCTGTTTTGTTAACAGGAGAATTTACAAAGTGGAAGAAAAGATACAAAACCTTTCAGCTACCCTACAGCGATGAAATGATCCATGATTTGCTGGAAAAAGCTGAGATGAACATTAAAAATAACAAAGTGAACCTACTGAGAGAGATTCAGAAAATCATTAATAGGAAATCAACCAATCTGGGCTAAGGTTTGTGCTTAAAGGTATCTCTATGTGCATGGAATAGTTCACTCAAAAATTCTTTACCCATCCCATGTGTATTTGACTTTCTGTCTTCAGATGAACAAAGTCTGAGTTATATTAAATAATATCCTGGCTCTTCTTTGCTTTGTAATGCCACTGAATTGTATGGAAGCCCGTTTCCGCCATGTTGTCATTTTTTTTAAATAAAATTCTGACTTTGTATCTCAAAATTCTGACTTTGCATCTCAGAATTGTGACTTTGTATCTCAGAATTCTGACTTTGCATCTCAGAAATGTGACTTTGTATCTCAGAATTGTGACTTTGCATCCCAGAATTGTGACTTTGCATCTCAGAATTCTAAGATACAAAGTCAGAATTTTATTTTATTATTTTTACAACATGGCGGGAAGGGGCTTCCATAGTATTGTGTATGTTTTGTAGGTTGAAAAAGCAAATACATTCAACATAAAAGTAATTAAAATTACTACAGGCTGAGTAGAGGATTTAAATTATTTTATAAAGGTTTGTAACAACATGTGATGACAGAATTGACAGTTTTGGGTGAACTATTTCATAAATTATAAATTTTCGTTTAAAATTGTAATACTGCTTTTTCTTCTTTTCTAAATTGTTAGGTTTGTATTGTCACACTGGAGCTGTTCTAGATCTTGGCTAATAGAGGGCAGCACAGAGTAAGAAAGAGTAACAGGAACAATTACTACACTTTTTCACAATGCCTTTCATTTATCATATACATTTTAGTGTATAATTGTTTTTTTATTATTATTTGTCATGAATTTAAACATTTTTATACACATATCTTACGACACAAGTATTGATTACATACTACCTAAGATGCTAATTTTATTGTAGTTGCACGTATCACAATAGAAACAAAACATCATGTGAAAAAAACGTTCAAAACTAACAAAGCATTTATCGATTAAAATGTTTATTGTTAAATCATTTATATTAAAAAATTGTTCGTTTTCCGGACAGGGCTTATCCTAGTCCCAGAGTAAAATGCATGTTTAAGCTGCTTTAATTTCAAAACACCTTGCACTGATGTATCATAACATATATCAGTACCATTGTTATGTCTCAAGATGCACACCAGTATAGTTTTAGATTTGTTTGTAAAAACTACTTAAAATAAGTCCTGAATGAATCTAAAGCCTGTCTGAGAATGTGCATGGGTTGCTGGGAAACCGCCCCATTAAGTTTCAAGCTTGATCAAATAAAAAAAATGCTCCTGCATATAAAGCCAACATTTTAGCTAAAAGCACAGTTTTTTACCATTAAGACAAACATCCATACATTTACAGTTACATTTATTCATTTAGCAAATGCTTTTTCCAGTGTATCTTACAAGTATTATTAATATTTACATTATTCAGGAATTATATTAAGCCAGATGCAACTGCAGAAATAAATGCACACAATACAGTTCACATTAGTTTGTTAAAGGGCAGTTATATGTGCCCTTAAATCTATTTGTAGTATTCCTTTAATCTGGCATTAAGGCTGCTTTTGACTTTTGATTTATTTGCTTTTGGTTGTTGCTTGAATGCACAGCCCACTGCAATGAAAACAATATGTATATTAAGATTTATTAATGGACATTTAAATAAAATAAATTGTGCATGCTTTGTTGATTTAGTCATATTTACTTTACTAATTTGTTTAAAATCATCAAAGAAAAAAACTCACGTTGCATTCGAATTCTTCACAAAGGCACAAAGTGGACTACGCTCCTCCAACTGTTTTTTAAGGCCATTTATTTGTTCAGTCCACTTTAATTTGACAGCATTAAAATTACCTGAGAGAAAGAGAGATATTAAACTTTCTTAATAAACTTTCTTGTTTCAGGAGAGGGTCAACTGTTTTTTTCATACCTTCATTGTCACTTTTGTCCTTCACAATGACTGTGATTTCGTCATTTAATGTGACCTGTGGAGCGTCAAAACAAAAGCAGATAAGAAATGGGAACAGCTTCTGATTTTGCGGCTCTATCCCATCCCTGTTTTAAACATTCCCCGACTGCCTATTTGCCACAAAACCAGACTTACCCGTTTATAACAACCATTTTAATTAACATCACAATCAAAAGCTACAAATTGCAACTGAACTGGCCCTCCCGGCTAAGCCTGGTTTCACATTCTCCATTTAAACAACATGGAGTTGTTGGTTCATTGATTTCTCGCTTACTGGGAGATTAGCTTAGTGTAGGATTTTGTACATTATACCGAATATTATTAACATTAACATTATGTCTTTTTTAAAAGGGTATAGCCATAGTGACTTTTTTTCTGAATTATCTTGCCTTAAATTTACTTATGTTGGCACCTGTTAGTAAACCAACTGAATTGGTTGTGCTCTTAGTTGTTAAACCTGTTAATCCAATGAGCTTTTATGTCAGTCTCCTGAACAACCCTTAACAAACAACATGCAAATATTGATTTAACTCTACAATGTCTAATTCAGAAGCATCACTGAGAGTAAGAGCATAAGGTAACACTATATCTTCCTGTCATGCTGCTATTCATACATCTGATAAAATGACCTGTCAGTTGGGTAAAAGTTACTTACCAACAAAATGGCTAAACAAGTTAAACTTGACAAAAGATCTAATCATTGCATAAGTCAAGAGAGGGTTCCTTACAGACTCTTACTGTATAGTCAACGGTGGATCTGAATACACCTAGTACTGTTATTCAAGATCTTCACTACTTACCACTAAATCCTGACATAGTTTAGCTTCTTTGGCCATATTTTCTTGATCCGAAGTTAATAATTTCACCTCATCCTGAAGGCCCTTGACCTCAGTCAAAGAGATCTCCAACTGCATCTGCATGTTTTGAAGTTCTATGTCTAAATTTTTTATATCCAATTCTGATTTCTTCTCTTTTAACTCCGAAACCTCAAGATCAGCTTTTAGATTTGTTGTTAATTGATTTTGCATGCGCGTGAATCCAAACACGCTCAGACCCACAGCTGATAATAAACACAACATCAGCAATGAGCAGCATGATCTTCTCTCCATGCCTGTGTAGTTGTACTTCCAAGATCTGCAGAGCTTTTAAAAATCAACTTATAGGCCTATACACACATACAGTATATACGCCTATATGTTTATATATCTTCTTGCAGACAGTCCAAAGTTTTATCAATCTGTAAATATTTGTTGTATGAACAGTGTAGATGTAAGATCTGTAAAAAATACAACAGAGGAATATGAATTTTATTTTTTCAAAACAAGAACTGTAGATAAGCAATAAATGCATGACTATAAAGTGAAATAAAGTAATATAATATAAGATTTATAAAAATGCATACAGTATGCATGTATAACCTACCTACAGTACAATACAATATGTTACACTAGATTTGCAAATAAGGCTAAACTTCCTGGTGTCCTGATATCAATGATGAATGAAAAACTTACAGCCTAATGGTTTGTCTGATAAGTATTTGACAAAAAAAAAAAAACGTATAAACACAGCAAACGCTTTTAACATTTTCAAGACTAAATCAACAACATGTCATAGGTTAGTAAAATGAATCAACTCACCTTTATCAAGTTACTTGCATGCACTCGCTGAAAAGTGTCTTGATATTATTAACAAACAAATGAAAAAACACAATATTTAAATCTGTATCACCAAAGAACATTAAAAGATTAGATATAGAGTAGTGTGGCTATGTCTTTCTCTTGTACTGCTTTAATCTTTTGTCCTTTTCCTCTCTACCAGTCTGACAAGTTAAGCAGGGCATGGCTATGGGTTGTACTTGAAGTATTGCACATTCAAATGCAATTTTGAAATGTATAATGCAATGATAAGAAGTTTATGGTAAGTTTTTCATGCAATAGTTTAGCTTACTCTGAGAATTAAAATGTCAGGGAGTAACCACCAATAGCTTTATAAATCTTTATTGAAGTGTTCATGGAAAGATGTGTTTTAATAGATGAACTGATCGGGAAGCAGCACGGTTACACCATTGGAATGATTATGAGGTTTAACTTCCTCTTTTTCCCTGCATGTGTGCTTAAACACTTTACGGGTTTCTATCCAGGAAAACTTTAATTCTTCTAATCTGTTGGTCAGATTTAAGCACAGTTTTCTGTGTGCCACTCCATTTGAATTTGAATTAAACAAACATATTAAGTGATACAATGTAGTTAATTAGTAGCCTTATTTTTTTTTAGGTTTAATTAAACAGAATTTATGTTAATACATTTATTTTTATACAATTTAATTAAACGTGGCCCCCCTCTTATCACCAGTGTAAGTCAGGGTGGCTGTCATCTCTAGCTGGTGATCACAAGAAACTGAAAATATTTGGCTGAGACATTTATTAAATCTAAAAAGCATATTTAGAATACCAAATTTAAAAAAGTCATTACATATAAAAATAAATAAACAAAATCATAATGTAGTTTGTTTTTTATCCTAATCAGATATTTTAAACATTCTCTTCTTGTAATGTTTACTCTTGATAACAGTATAAAAATACATTCAGCCATTCATCTAGACAGGGTGGTGGCAAACTCTCCGCCCTGTTAAGGTGGGACAGCCCTAAATACTAAATCTTGATTATTGAGTCACTGGCAGTGCCCCACTTTTAAATCTCCAAAGAGCATCATCATAAACAAACCCATACAGTTACAGTCTTCTGGAGTGATGTTGGGAAACATGAAGGGTTTTTGTAAGGAAACTTTTATATTTCAAACTTTTTAATCTACACTCAACAAACTACACAACAAATATTGGGTTGTTTTTAACCCAGGGCTGGGTAACTATAGGACAGAACACATTTCTGGGTTAAAATGTCCCAAATAATGGGTTGTTTCAACATGGTTGATTAACAATAACCAAGCAGTTGGGTTAAGACAACCAATAAATTTGGGTCATTTTAACCCAGAAATGTGTTCTGTCCTATAGTTACCCAGCCCTGGGTTAAATATTTTTTTAGAGTTTAGAAGTGTGCGTATGTTCACAAGAGAGTTAAGGTCAGGCTGGACCTAGATACAAAATGATACAAGAACCCTTAGTTTCACCTCGGAATAACTTGAATAACTGGATTTGTTTTAAAGGATAGATGTGCGTTTTGGAGCTTAAAAATGGGGCACTTCAATGCTATTATAAAGCTGAAAAGAGACAGGATGTTATTTAATATAACTTGGCTGAAAGAAGAAAGTCATATACACCTCACCTCGTATGGCTTGAGGATGAGTAAACTATAGGCTAATTTTCATTTTGGGGTCAACTATTCCTTAAAGGAGTTAAAAAGAAAGAAGATACTTGTCTACCCACACAGTCATATGCATTTGAATGCTCATTTATAATGGGCTCTTAATCAATATAAGCAAACCTAGTTTGCTATAGAAACTCTATGCGACTGACAAAGACTTCTTTGTGAGAAATACTTTCAGGCAACTATGTTGGATGTTATAAACTTTGTGAAATATTTTCATCTTATTTTTCCAATCAATTTTCCTTATTTTAATGTTCACTGTAGTTTATAGAATTAGCAAGAGTCATTAAATACATCTAAATTGGTTACAATGTTACCCCTGATCTCAGCAGTTACTCAAGGTAATTACATATTGACAGTGGAACATAATGATGGAGATTTAATTATTTTTGTGCTGTAATTATGCAATTTTAGTTTTGTGATATAGGCTGTATTTTCTATATGGGAGCGCACATTTGTTTGTGCATTTGTTTCACTGTTGTAGTGCCACCTGTTGCTCGACTAAAAGAACTGCAACATAAAGCACAGAGTTAAGGTTAAAAGTAAATAATGTGGAGCATTCTTTATTATTTTATAGCATCCCAAGAAAACTGTCTTCCCATTGCAAGAAAAGAAAAAATTCACAGGGTTAGTTAGTTTTAGGACATATTCTTCACTTCTAAAACACAGCACAATTTAATGGCTAATGTAGAATACAAGTAAAAACAAAACAGAAAATTAATACAGTGAATAATACATTAGGTCATTAATTTATACTATCTTAGGGTAAAATAGCGGACTCCACCAAAGGTTTTTAAGCAACTTAACACCCCAGACGTTGTTCTATTGACAAGCGCATGAGGGCGCTTTGGAAACTCAAAATTGTTTCCACCGGTTTGTCAGTGCAGTATTTGTCCCGCCTTTCTTTCCTTCATCGTGATTGGACGGCTGGATTAAAAGGTACCACCGATCACAACGTTTTGATAAAAACAAACATTATGAGCTGAATAACAATTGTTTTAAAAGTATCTTACAAAGTAACGTTTTAAAATGTAAGAATCAAAATTAACATGTATATCTGTTTTGGAATATAATTTATGTTTTAAAAAAATCTATGTTTTTTGCCAATGGGGGCTTGATCTCTGCAAGCTGCTCTACTACGTATGACCCTATCTTCTCTTAAACCAGGGCAGCACTAATCTATGCAAACATCTCATGGTATATGGGTCTGATATAAATTCATAAGTATTTATAATATAGATAGTATTATCTTTCATTTTAGTTACGAACAAAGCGTTTTAATATTGACCTAGTTTTCTTTTTGCTTTGTCTTTTTTGTTTTGAAGATATGGGAGTGTTGCTTCAGCTCATACAATACACTATAGCCTAACATTTATATTCAAACAAACGTTTGAGTAAGCTCAGTAATGACAACCCTGACCTGGAAATTAATATCGGTTTGACCCTTTATTATGAAAAACAAACAAAAATAAAAACTGTATGGATAATACTCTTTAATTGTGACATCACAAAAAGCCATTATAGTCTAATCTATATTACCTACTGTCACTGGGGTAATGCCTTTTTAAAAACTGCTCCGACCTTTGTATTCCTCAGGAATATGTTGGTGCCTCATTGGCATATTGGACTTTTTAATGTGCACCATCCCAGTGACAGCTTTTGTACCATTTTATCAGACAGTGTAGAAAAGCATCTGCAATCTAACAAATAGGCCTAAGCTGGATAATAACAAAATATTGGTTAGCAATATTACTAAATGTGGCAATTCAAAGATTACTTAATGTGAATGACCTTAAGATTTTGGGAAGTGTTGATAGATATTAAAATCGTATGGTTCAAAATATTTCTCAGAAGTCCATATTGAAATTGCCACTAATCTTGCTTTGTTTAACAGCCAGAAGAATATACCTCATTTTTTTAATTAATGTAGTTTCTCAACTAAGTATGATGCATAACATTATTCCCAGAAAAACTGAGACATGGGAGTTTTCTTTCATGCACTATTGGGCAGTGCAATGAGCAATCAAATTTGAATTAGATAAAAAGCATGAATGTTTTGAAAGAGGTTTGTGCTGGTGAAGATAAGCAGGAGCTGTAATCCATGAACCATGATCCATTTACGCATTTTCTGCCTATAAATCTCTATTGAGAACCGATATGATAAATTTCTGTGCTGTGTGCCATGCAGTTTGTTTTGAGTCAGCCTTAAATACTCCCCAAACAAACTCAGCAACTGTTTCTTACACTAAAATGCTGCAGACCAGCTGGTGAACCCTGACAAAATGTTTTATGAGTTTTTAAATGTATAAATATGCAGAAATTTAAAATTAAATTTAAAAACATTACATTATCATAACATATAAGTTAAGTATGTGGAAATTCTACATGGTAGAAATGATATATCATATATGGAATGAAACATGCAAAATCAGTCTCCTCATGTAGATTTTTTATTAAACATTTGGCGTATTTATGTTACAAGATTTATAGTATTTCAGATATAAGGGAAAAATAGTCTTTTTGTTTGCCTATTTTATACTGAGGCTTTCATTCAGATGCTATTACCTATTTATTTTGACATTAAAAGCTAAACTAATTTTGAATATTATTCCAAATACATAAAACATAAACGAAAAATGACAAATCAAAAGTTCTTTCTTTTTATTCCATTTTATTTATTGGTTATTTATTTTGGCTTACACAATTTTACAGCGTTTTTTATGTTTAAATGTATCCTTTATAAGGATTGTAAAATAATCATCTTCCCTTCTTTCTGCCTTAAAGAAAAATATCCAAATAGAAAATGTATGCCTTTAGTAAACTGTAATGAACTTGCTCAGATATTCCTGTTATGACTATCTACTGTTGATGTTTAATGTAATGCCACTGCAGGAATTTATATCAATAAAAGACGACCTTGTCTCTCTTTTTCAAACTCTGCCATACCCACCCATGATCACAACCCCACCCCACCCCTCCCATTCCCATTCCATCCCTTTAAATCTGGATTGGAGCTCTGTGGTCCCTCAAAGTTTCCATCAGACCTGAAGGCAACAGTGCACATTTTAAAAGAAGAACTAGAAAGGAAATAATTCATGATGGTTTGGAAAAGCACACTTGTTGCTATTTTGATTCTTCAGCTAATTACCTGGGGAGGTATGTGCTTCTTTTACGAATTTTTACTCTATTTATCATGATTATTTGGCAACCATATGAAAGATGCCATAAGATATTTAGATATTTAATGCTACATGTTTATTCTCAGATTTTAACATTTACCTCCTAAGACCCGAGCTTTGGTTTGTCTTTTTTACAGATTTCTACCAGCTATTTTGGGGTTAGGAGGACCCAATAAATATAATAACCAAATATTTTTTTAAGATCATGAAGCAGTGTATTTGTCCATGTTTGTGTGCAACAGGTTCCAGTTACACAGAATTAAGTATTATGGTGCAAACAACAACAAAAAAAATATTTAGAAGGTTAAGGGCCTTTCCAAATTACAAATTTTATCTTTTCATTTAACAATACTTATATCATCATTGTAAAATAATGCATTAAAAATAGAGATATTATATAATACCGATATAAAACATTTCCACTGATACAGATAGCCGATTATTCAGACTGATATCTGTCGATACTGATAGTTTGGCGGTTATATTAACCTGCATTAACAAATTCTGAAGATTACATTTTCTGAATGTTGTTTATAATGACATATTGAACATTAAACTAGTGATGTTTCTTTGCATTTTTTAATCACAGAGCTCTAAAATTTTTATACACAAATTCATTGCATTTTCCTCTTTTGATTGACAGGATATTATATATATTTCTCTCCCTTAATATAGGTGGACAGGACATTGACCCTGATGCACTTTTAAAATTAAGTTTTCCTCCAGCCAAACCTACGCTCAGTAACCTTTATGCAGTTTGTCTTCATGGCAACGGCCGTGCCAGATACCCTGCAAGCTGTTTTCCTTCTTCAAGTTATGCTTATGCTCATCGAGCCGGAAATGCAGTAAACAGATTAGAGGCATGGTTTGGTCAGTGCTGCTATGGGGGCGTGGCCACAGGCAAAGGACAGATCCTTTGCTGTGCCGAACAGGCGGTGAGTACACAGAAAAAAAAGTGATAAACAGAGCTATATGTGAATATTCCTAGCTGATTAATTTTTTGTTGTCATTGCAGTGGAAAACTTCCCTTTCCCAGTTCTGTATCGATGAGTTCTCAATCATGACCGTAGCACATGAATGCTGTGACGTGAAAGGGGAAGACAGGTGGAATTGCTTTAACAAACAGGCTGCTAATCCCTCCTACCAGCCCCTTCCTGATTTCAATGCCCCAATGATACCACCTGACAGGATTTTCAATTGGGACCCTAATACCTGTTAAAGGTCTGGTTGCTAAATGAATATTGTGATTTAGAAGTATATTTCATATGAAAACCTGATCATTTTTATTTACTACAGCAGCATACATTTGAAAAGTTTTACCATATTAATTCCTTGCTTCTCTAGAGTAAAATATTTTTAAAATGTCATGCTTTGTGTTTTAGAACAGGTGAAATAAATTCTGTTTATCAACATGTTTACATTTTAAATGTATAATTGTGTGTCATTTAAAAATATGCAATTTTGTGACAAAAACTTCTGAGTGTCATTTTTTACTCAGTAAAAGTTTTGCAATGAATTATTGGACATTCAAAATTATTTTTGAATAAACCAATGCAGATCAGCTAATGATTCTTTTCTGATTTCTGTAATGCAGATGTTGGAATTCTGGGAGAAAATCATTAGTGAACATATGAGGAGTGTATCTAAAGCAAAGTCTTATTAAGGATTGATATTTATATATATATATATAAGGTGCTTCATTTAAATATATATATATATATATATATTAAACAAATTCACAGAGGTCATGTCTGTTTCATTTTTACCATTTACAAAAACATACTGTTTCATAATGCACTCCATAACAAAATGTATAGCAGTATAACTGTGCAATAAATAGTTTAGTAAACATAAATGCAGGTATTTTTCAACAACATACTGTGTAAAATCCATTTTGTTACACATTAGTATTCATTCAATTTACATAGATTTATATATATATATATATATATATATATATATATATATATATATATATATATATATATATATATATATATATATATATATATATATTTATATATATACACTGTAAAAAAATTCCGTAGAAATTGCAGCTGGGTTGACGGTAATTTACCGTAGATTTACATTTATGTTATTTACTGGCAAGAGTTTGTTCAAAGTTAAATGAACATTAAACATTTACAAGTCTTTGTCTTTACAGAGTAAAACTAAAAAAACAGTATCAAGCAAAACATTCTGGAAAACAAAAACTGAAGCAAAACAGAAAAAGGTTGATGATGATTTCTGGTTCCCAGAATGCTTTGCATGAGGCTGTTATTGTATAGTTTTATTCTGTAAAGATAAAGACTTGTTAATATTTAAAATTTATTTTACTTTGAACAAACTCGAGCTGCAATAACATTGTAATTTCTACTGATTTTTTTTTACAATATATATATATATTTTTTTTTATCAACAACATTGCTGTGTAAAATCAGTTTTATTACAAATTATTATTAATTCAATTTACATAGAATTTATATAAATAAAAACTATTATTTGTTTGTTTGTTTATTTGTTAATGTTTATATTTGTATTATATTATTATATGTAGTACAAAACTATAGAGCAATTAAAATAAGTATGTATTGTGATTCAAATGTATAATAACTCTAACTATTTGTTAATTGCCTATAATTAATGCATTTAATTTTAAAGCGTCACTTATTGTTTTCATTTAATCAATAGCCTACTCATAAATTATGAATGAATGCATAAATGAATCCATTGACAAAACATTGCAGGGTTGTGTGCAGCCGAGCGCCCTCTGTAAATTTCGCAGTTCTGAGATCAGTGGTCACCGCACCCAGGACAGAGCGGCGCAGTCTTTGGGCAACAACGTCACTTCCGTTTGTTTTGGGAGGCTCGATGAACGAGAACGAGCTTCCGTGCTATTCAACGGGTAATTTACTCAGGAGCAACTCGTGAAGTTATATGACAACAATTACAAGTTTCCCGTGAGGTTTTTAGCGTTTCGATGAATGATAACCGATTTGTAACGATAAATTTGATATTAACTTATTCCTGAGTGAAATCCGAAGTAAGTTGAGGTAAGTGTTCACACCTGGAGTTATATAAGGCTGCTAGTCGTTAAATTCGACAGAATATTAACATACAAACTAACAAAACCGTTTATATTATTCATACGATCATTTTCGTAAATTCATATTATGTTTTTTTGCAAGAAAGCGACAGAGTTTGTGAGGAAACTCCAGCAATAAATACCGCGACAGATGAAGCAACTTTTTTTTATTTAGCAAACGCTTCTTTTAGTTCTTTATTATATCACTTTTTATGATGACTAAGTTAACTGGGCTAACTAGCACGCTGTATTTGCAGGGGTTTTACACGGCTGTGGGACACACACCACAAGTGAAAACAAACAGGACCATATGAAACTTCCGCCAGAAAATGGCTTCGCCTGGTGTAGTTTCTGCGGATGGGCCGACCTCCACCAGTAAGAGACGAGTTTACTTTTATTTTATTTTCACAGATAGATAGATAGATAGATAGATAGATAGATAGATAGATAGATAGATAGTGTGCAATCAGAAAGCTTTTTACTAAATTTGGTATTATAGCCTAGACAAAGGACCACTTTTACTCATAATTCGTTTTAAATGCTATTTTATGTTTTGTTTTCTAGTTGATTTGGGGGTCTAGAGTATCCTAGTTTTGTGTTTAAATATGGAAAGCAATGAGCTGATGTATAGATAACATAGATGTTCACTTTCACTTTTATTGCAACAAGTTGGTTTGAAGGTTATTTTATGTTTGTTTCCCCTGAGAATATGTTGTCACTCTTCAGATGTCTTTATTTTGGAGTTTATGGCAGCGGAGAGGTACATTTGTGCATGTGTGTATGTGCACTCACATGTATTTTTGCGTTTTTGTAGTATGGTTTGTGTAGGCTGTCTGTTTTGAATCAGGTTTGAATATTGTGACTGCAGGACCGATTGTGTAAAACAGACTCAGCTGTTTTTTGTGTATGTGTGGCTGATTTACAGTTTTTGTTAAAGAACAAAAAAGTTTAAACCCAGGTGTCTGTGCATGCTGCTTGTTTACACACAGTATAGCTCTGTTGTGGTTAACAATGCATTAACAACTCTTGTGTGAACCATTTAAACAATTAGCATTTGCACGTTTTGCCTTTTAGTTTTAGTGTTAAGTAGGTTTTTCACTAAAGCTAGGTACAATCAAACAGGTCAGTTAAAAAAAAAACTTTATTTTTTAAATGTAAAAATGCGCTGATAAGAAAAGTTTTCATAAGTAAAATGCAAAACATTAAAGCCATCAAGTAACCGTGTGATATTTTATTTGCTTATGAAGTTTTGATTGTGTAACATGATGGGGAAGTGTAAATTTGTTGCTGTATATGTAAAGGGGTTTTTGGATGTTACAGTTAGGAATTTGTAAAGTCATGGTTTCATTCCTTGTTATAAAAAGCAGAACAAACGTTGAAAATATGTGTCTTGTAAGAAATAAGAAATATTACAATAGAAGAGATCTTCAAACTTTAAGGGGATGTCTAAGGATGGTTGCGTTGCGTGCTTGAAGTTTTTGGCCTGCCTTCCTTCCTAAAAATATTTCATCATGAATTTTCCAGAATATTTTATACAATCTTGCTTACTGATATTTTCCCTACCATTTTCATTACCCTGTGAACTTTATTTGGCCCAGGTTGTTTGCATGTTTTTTTTTAAACATGGGTACGTGGAAAATTTACTCTCTTGTTTATTATGTGTAGGTACTCCTGGAACCCGAAAGATGGCTTCTTTGGAGGTAATTATATCCTTTCTTTTGTGTCAGTTTTAGATCCACTTGCTCTTTTTTTGTAATAATTGCTATGAACTGGCAAAAGTGTTTGTCACCAGACTGTAGGCACATTTTTTAACTGTTTTTGTAATCTGTGTAGGCATATCTCTCTTGATGACAGAAGTGTGAATTGCAGTCAATTTTCCTCTCTAACGTCTCTTTTCTCTTTCAAATTTCTGTTCTGTTTTTTATTTGTTGCACATCAGCCAGTTGTCCTCTTTCACAATCCAAAAAAGGGCTCTGCGATATTGACCAAAATTCAATTCATTTTAAGTTGAATGGCAATATACGATCTCTGTATTTTCTACAAAGTGGATTAAATGTTTACATGCAAGGCAGAACCTCACAATCACTGTTATTAAAACAGCGTATGATAAAAATACAATTTAAAGGGGACATATCATGAAAATCTGTTATAGTTGGTGGTATAGTTGGGTCCTCAGTGCTTGTATCTAGCCTGGTATAACCAGACTCTCGTACATTCATTTCATTTGTACAGAGAGTCTGACCACGCTCCATAGCAAAGCGTACCTTCCGTTAAGGAGGGTCCATTGTTGAAGTTTAAAACTATTGGATATGCCCAGAGTCACTCAGGATCTGCCAAAGCCAATCGCTAACATGTGGTCGTGACGTATATCATGCACCGAAACCGTCCGGAAACAACAAGTCAGAATAATCAGACAAACAAAAGTTAGCAAACCTGGTTCTTGCTCCGGCTTTAACTTCTGTATATTCGGCAGTTTTGCAACAACGGACCGAATAGCTTTTCTCACGTCTTTCTCCGCTGCCATTACTGAACTACAACTCAAACTGACGCACGACCTCAACGTCATCGTTCTTAGCCACCCCCATCTGTTCGCTGATTGGTCCTGCAGATTTTTGCAGGAGAAAACAAACTCTATAGAGAAATCCCAGACGTACTGCGAAGCGAAATGAAAAATAAGCGGAAGCACGTAGGAGGGCGGAGCCAGGCTAGCTTGTATCAACTTTAAAAAAAAACATGGAAAAGAGCAACCCAGTAACTTAGTTTTGGTAAACCATTCTCTGCAAACATGTGAAAAAATAGGTCATAGAAATTTGGCTTCCTTTGTGATGTCAGAAGGGGATAATACCGCCCCTTAATCTGGACTATCCAACCACGACACTGCCATTTAGTGTACAGATCAGCAAATTTGCATTTAAAAGGAAAAGGCCCAAAAACTGCTAATTATTTTACATCTTAAAAAGTTCTTGTGAAATGTTCCTTTTAAAGACAGGGATTTTTTCAGGGTTACGTCAGACCACAGTGTACATTTCTGGCAGAGCTTCTCTTACAAAGAAAAGAGGATCATATCAGACCATACCGATATAGAGATATTACAACCTTGGTGCTCAATTTTTCTCATTTGTGCATTAAAAAGGATACATTTATTTTTTTTAAATAAAATATTTTTGCATACCAACAGTGTTAACAATGACCAAACATCGAATCATGGTTTTGATGTCATAATTGCCTGCCATTCAATTTTTTTACATTTTTATTTGTAAATGTTGTGTATATATATATTTGTATGTAATTTAACATTAAGTATAGTTCCAAAATTTTGTATATGTTTACCAAGCAACCACTTGTCTTTCAGGGTCTGAGCAATATAGCTCCATCCCAGACAAACAAAAAGACCTTGGGGCACAGAGGTATAGACCCCACTGGAGAGACCACTTATAAAAAGGTAAAAGTTTTCGATATCTAAAACTAATCTGGTATGAGGCATGTTTCTGATATGTAAGAGACTTTTATTCTACTTGGCACATAGATGAATTTAGTTATCTGTTTTATAAAGATGATAACGCCTCTTCAGTGTTGTGTACAGGCACGTACAGATATGACCAGCAGGCCTTGAATAATTGCTTCTTGCTTTTAACAGATGTCTAAGCTACAAAAAACCTAAGCTTCAGAATTCACAAGTGAACTGTCCTGCCCTCATTTATATTATACACTAACATGTTTTTCCTTCCCCCCTTCTTTGTTATCCTTCAGACCACATCATCTGCTCTGAAAGGTGCCATTCAGCTGGGCATCACACACAGTGTGGGGAGCTTAAGCCAGAAGCCAGAGAGAGATGTGCTTATGCAAGACTTTGAAGTGGTGGAAAGCATATTTTTTCCCAGGTGTGTGTGCATGTGTCCACCGACTAGTAAACATGTATTGAGTCTGGTCTGATTAAAGATGTATGTGTATATATCTATATATATATATATGTTATCCCCAGTAACACCTGTATTTGATCAATTTACACAGAAACATTTAACACATTTTTATGTTTCTCTCAGTCAAGGCAGTAGTTCAACTCCTGGCCATCACCATGGAGACTTCAAGTTCAAAACGTATGCTCCCATTGCCTTTCGTTACTTCAGAGAGATGTTTGGGATCCGACCTGATGACTACCTGGTAATCTTGTTTCTTCATCACATTATGTTTTAATCATTCATTGTTTAATTCTGATTCAGTTCAAGTTATAATTTTATGTTTGAAAATCTTTGAAATTGAACATTGCATTTTGAAACAACATCAAGACATTTACAAAACTAAAGGCCGTCGCACACTTAAAGATATTTTTCTATGGTGTTTTAAGTGATTTGAATAAGCTCGGAAGTACGTTGGGACTGCTCCATTCGGAAATATTCAACATGTTGAACTGTCTGCCATCTTTGTTTTCTTGTGAAGTGACGTTTGACGACGAGAATCCTTGTAAGATTTAACAATCGAGACTTGCGTTGTTTGTAAAGGGTGCACACTACAGTGTGCATTCAAAATTGATTGACATGACATGGCTTAACAAAAATTAACCTACCGCCAGCCACACGATGTCACAAGCGCTCTTGACGTGCACTAATTTGTGGTCGGGATGACGTCTGTTTTTTTAACGCTGCTAACAATATCTATATAGCCTACTATCTACAAACATTAATAATATTAACATTACTATACATCGTTTAAAAGGTCTACGGGTTTAGCATCAGTTTATGGTCTCTGTTTTGAGATACAGATGCTCTAGCATCATAAATGTAGTATTTTGTGACAGAAGTCCAGATGACAACATGCAAAATATAAACGGGACTTCTTACCTTTGTGTTGATATAACGATCGTGAGTCGAATCCAGTCTGTTTCAGATGTGTGAATAACCCATGAAAACTGTCTAATAGAATACATCCTATGACCATTTTTGCCCACAAATGCGTGTAGTCCATGAAATATAGATATATAGTCTATTGTTTACATCAGATTTTGCATGAAAATCTTGTAATAGAATCTGAGGACTATTTACGTCGTAACACGGTATATGAGATTACGTTTTAGGTTCCGCTAAAAATATAAACCTGCGGTCAAACTTTGTATTTAAAAGTAGGCGGGAGTATAATGCATAATATCCAAACAGAGCTGTTAAAAATCATGACGTCATTTGACTCGCTCGTTCCTCCAATGACTTCATGGAAAATAAAAATAGACAATGTGTAGCCAATTAGATAACAAATCCAAAGATCTTTGTGTGACGTTTTATTTCCTGGTGTGGAAACTGCATTTTATATGCTAACATAAGGATAAATAATAACAGGGTATCCGCAGGGTTTTAAAAAGTATTAAAAAGTGATAAATCAGAATTGTCAAATTTAAGGCCATTAAAAGTGTTAAATTTGGCTTAGAGGTATTATTTTTTTCCAAATTAGGTATTCTTTTTTCAGACTATCAGGTGTCCTATTCTGATTGAAATTCTATCTGCGTTCGCGTTTAAATATGGGCTTTAGCATATCTGGGCACATAATCAAAGATCTTTTGTCTCTGGGATGTGATCAAAGCCTGGAGTGGAGCTAAATCACGTTCCTCTCTCCACTGTAAGCGTTATGTAATCACTACGCACCGGATCCACTCCGGGTTTTCTGACCGTATCACGTTAAGCTGAGGTAAAACTTTATTTCAGCTAGCATGGTCAAACTTATAATGCAGGAAGGCTCCGATGTTTTGAAGATCGATAAAGGTGTAAAAGACCAATGGAGGTTGACTTGGCTCAGCAAAATTTTGAAGATTGGCAAGCCTTTCAGTTCATGGGCTAAGAAACCCAAACAGCCAGGTTACTTGCGTGTCTGCACAGTATGACTAACGTTAGCGGTCCTGTATTTTAGGGTAAATGATTTCTCACATACGTGATCATCCGCGTCACGTTTTTTAATGCTATGCTGATCTAGCCAGTGGCTGATACAACGGGTTTGTTAAACTCGTTGGTAAACTTCATGTGGCGCCACAAGAACCAAGAGGCAGATGACATCCAAATCCTGTCATAGATTGACGTGGAATCATAAGTGGAGACTGCTTTAGAAATGCTCTCGCAACACTTTGATGTCATCCACCTGTCGGTTCTTGCAGTTGCATTTGCGTGTGGTCCGTCACAAAAACATAACATTTGTACATATATTTAAGCACCGCAGTTTAAAAACAAGTGATTTTAAGCCATTCAAACACAAAAAAACAATGCTAAATGCCTCCTCTGTCTGTGTCAGCGCTTCTCATTGAGCTTGTGTTGTGAGAATTTTTGCCACTTTATTGGCCTTAAATAACACATATCCCTCAAAAATCCCGTCTTTGCAAATATCCTCATATAAACACGACCATTTAGGTCTTAGGAGAAAGTAAACAGCAGAAACATTGCGCATAAAATAGCCCATCAGCGCTGCCTCTATTGTAACATAATATTTTGTTGAAAAAGGTACAGTCATTTATTTACACCTGTCACTTTACAACTATGGTTACAGACATCCTGTGCGAATTGTACACAAGTTTGACTCAAGTTACTCGTTCAGGGTTTATATTCATACATAAAGTTACTGTATTAGAGCTGTGACTGTAAGCTGTTGTGTGAACAGAACAGACCCTGGATTATTCGTTTATGTGAATAATATGATATGAAAAAGTTGTATTTGTTCACATTAGTAAATGCATTATATAACATGAACAAACAATAAAAAATATAGAGTATATAACCATTAATTAATTCTTGTTTATGTCATAACAGTAATTGACGGTAGTTCATGGTGCATTTACTAATGTTAACAGTTTCAACTTTGATTAAAAAAATTATTAGTAAATGCTAAAATACATTAACAATTAATAAATAATTAATAAAAGATTCATTAAAGGTGGTGATATTCATGTTTTCTTTTTATATAGCGAGTTATTTAGCTATTTCGCTGTTTATCTGAAATGCCCTGCAAACTACAGCTACCTATATATGCCATAGGAGACTTTAATGTGGAATTCATGGCAAAATATCCCTTTAAAATGCTTTTGGTCATGCCTACATAAAGTGTTAGGTAAAGGAATATGACTTGGCCTGAAAAACATTTCAATCAGAAGAATTTTTTTCACTTTAATCCATGTCTATTCTTTTTTGTATGTTGTATATATCAAAATCTGTGTCAATAATAGAAAGGCCGCTGATTAACACTTGCAATTCAGTGTCGTGATGGTTTTAAAAACTATTCTGAAGGTAGGAAATTTAACTTGAGGATTGCTGTATATACCCTGAATAATAAGAACGAGCGTGTATGAATGTAAACAAAGACTTTGATTTTGAAGCTGACTGCCACTTAGAAAAGGCACTAGTCTTACATAAACCCTTGCAAGAACCTCATTTTTGGACCTATTGACCTCAAACGTGAAACATAACTTCTTTAGACTTGTGGCTTTGGGATCATTGCATTTCTAGGTTTCACACACACATTTATTATTAAGTTTTTTAGTAAAAAAGATGTTGTGCACATTTTTTTTATTCCAATGTACTTCAGCTTCTCTAACTTTTTTCATTTTTAACTTAAAATAATTGTAAAACCTGGAAAATGAAGCTCAAAGTGTCTTATTATATAATGATATCATAGTTATGCGTATAATCTAAATGGTTTAGTAAAAACAACCCTTTTAGTGAAAGTAGGTCTTTTCATGGTTTGGGCTAGAGTGGGGGGGGTGCTTTTCAAGAGGTAAAACCACATTAATTTTAAATTAATCGAGACCCGAGGCTGCAATTATTGTACCCGATCTGTGTCCGAGGCACACGTGAAACTTCTAGACACTGACCTTCTAGGTTTTCGGATCTAAGTGCACCCATGAAGACCTCTACTCCATGCGCTATAGAAACAATTTGTTAAGTAGATTTTTTTTATCATCATGTTTGTGGTCTCTCACATTTTAAAAATCTGATAAGATTGTTGTGGGCCAGCCTTAAGTCGTTTTTTTGTGGCTTTGCATTTAGTACTAGGCACAAATGCAAGACTGCACCAATGTGTAACTGTTCTCTGTGTGTGTGTGTGTGTTTTCTGCAGTATTCGCTATGTAATGAACCCCTCATTGAGTTGTCTAACCCCGGAGCCAGTGGTTCTCTCTTCTACGTTTCCAGCGATGATGAGTTTATTATAAAGACGGTACTTCACAAGGAGGCCGAATTTTTACAGACACTCCTGCCTGGATATTTTATGGTAAAAATGAAATTCCTGTACCAATTTGATGTTAACACTGCAAATATTTTAGGCTTGCACACATACTGATGTAAGTTACTTTGGATCTCCCAAATGCACAAAACATTATAAGTTACACAGATGCATTTGATTCCTAAAAATGTCATGCAGCAACAAATTCTTGACCTTTAAAATAATTACATGATTAAACTTAATAAGAAAAGCAGTTTGTTCAATAATAATTTACATTTTGTCCTCTAGAATCTGAACCAGAACATGCGCACGCTTCTTCCCAAGTTCTACGGGCTGTACTGCGTTCAAGCCGAAGGGAAGAACATCCGAATTGTTGTGATGAACAACCTGCTCCCCTGTGCCGTACCTATGCACCTTAAATATGACCTGAAGGGCTCCACATACAAGCGTCGCGCTTCCCCTAAAGAGAGGGCTAAGAAGGTGCCCACATACAAGGACCTGGACTTCATTCAGGACTTGCCTGATGGCTTGCTGCTTGAGAATGACCACTACAATGCCCTATGCAGAACCATGCAGAGAGACTGTCGGGTGAGACTGCAAGACATTAATTCATGAAAACTGGACCGTTGTTAAACACATTGTCCTTGATTAAAGTCAAATCAATCTACTCTTCATGATTTAAAAAATATATGTGTATGTGTAGGTGCTTCAGAGCTTTAAGATCATGGACTACAGTCTGCTGGTGGGCATCCACAACTTGGATCTGGCAGGTGAAGAGCCATCTACCGCAGTACCTGATAACCAGAAAAAGGCTCCAGGCCAGAAGCCCTTATACTGTACAGCCATCGAGTCTATTCAAGGGGAGGCCAAAGGCAAGACGCCACCACAGCCTTATGAAAGGTTAGTGATTAGTGATCTTTAAACCCTGCAGCACTTTCAAATAGGTGTGGCATATTTGTTAAAGATCAGAGCTGATAACAGGATTAGTTTGGTCCTTACAATGTTTTTTATAATGTACAGTACTGTGCAGAAGTCTATGGCCACCATGCTTCCATTAGATTTGTTGTTTTTGCAATTGTATAGTGATCATTATGTAAATATTTCTCAGTTTCTTTATTAGAATACAACGAGAAAATACAGGAAATGTGTATGTAGTATTAAAACCGTAAAAAGGTATAGGCTGAAGTGTCAATTATTTAGGGTTAACTTCCCTTCCACTCGAGCAATAGAAGGAAACTGCAGGATATCTTAAACCTAAATGAAATTAAAAGATGTGTTTTGTTCCAAGAGAGATCACACTAAATACCACACATTTAGTCCTGAACATTTTTTTATTTTATTTTATTTTGTGTGCATATTTCCTGTATTTTCTGTTTGTATCTTAATAAAAAGAGTTAAGAGTGAAAAATAAATATGGATAGACTTTAAAACTTTGCTAAAACAACAAAGCTGGTGGTGGTGGCCTAAGACCTTTGCACAGTACTGTATATCTTTAAATAATATATATATTTGCATATCTTTTGCAGTATGGGAGGAATTCCAGCTTTTAGTTCGAAAGGAGAAAGATTGCTGGTTTTTATTGGCATCATTGATATCCTGCAGTCTTACAGGTAAAGGACTACATGTTTGCATAAGTCTTTGTTTTCATACTAAGTGCCTACATTGACATTTTCTATATTTTCAGGCTTGTAAAGAAGTTGGAGCACTCTTGGAAAGCCCTGCTGCATGATGGGGTATGTTGCAATAGAAAAAATCGTATCAAATTTTGCACAAAGTGCTATCATGAAATTTGTAATTTTTTTTCTAAACAAATATATCACCTCTTTAGGACACTGTATCCGTGCACCGTCCGAGTTTCTACGCAGATCGGTTTCAAAAGTTTATGTGCACAACTGTCTTCAAAAAACCTACAAGTAAGTTTGCTTTCCAATTGGAATTGGGGAAATGTATGCGTAATGCATTGATAAGAGATTCAAGGCAATCTATATTAAAAGGTTTAAATCCTTAACTGTTATTCACTGCCAGGGTTCCCACGGCTCCTTGAAATCCTTGAAAGTTTGTGAATCTGGGGGGAAAATTTTAGGCCCTGGGATGTTTTTGAAAAATACATAAAAAGATTCAGGTTATTGAAAGTCCTTGAATCTATTTTATGCAAGAAAAAAATCCATATTATTCCCTGTGTAGTGTAGGATAATATCATAAAATTCTAAACTTTTTAAGCACTCGTGCTAAACTGTTCGCTTTAAATGCTTATATCTTCTGTATGCGAATGTTGATTCATACCAAAATGCTTTTTTGCATAGTTGTGTTTGACAAATGAAAACGTCTCTGGTAACGTATGTAACTTTTGTTCCCTGAGAAGGGAACGAGACGCTGCATCCCCTTACCATACTTCCTGCGTCCCTATAGCACAGTCTTTGGCAATATTTCAGATAGCGATATACTTCCTGGCTCCCGTGTCACCCTGTCTTTGTCATTAAGCCTCACAATTGGTTGAATTTGATGTCACATTCAGACGCACTTACCCCTGGAGGCGCCCCAAAGTGTCACCGCAGTGACGCAGCGCGAGTTCCCTCAAAAGGGAACTGTAACAATATATCTTAAAAGGTAACACGATGTAACCTGGCTCTCACTTGAAATGTGTCCCCAAATTTAGTCCTTGAATTTGAGGGTATTGGACCTGTAAAGTCCTTGAATGGTTCTTAAATTTGAAGTTAACTAAGGTGTGGGAACCCTGCACTGCAGAAACGATCATGGTAATTCATATCTGGTGAATTTATTTGCACATTATCAAAAGAACACCGAAAAGTAAATGATTATACATTTTGTTGCCATTTCACTCCCACTCCACACATGCTTGCGGTCTAGTAATCCAAGTTCCTTTTTCAGTTTGACACTGGGGAAAGTTTCATGTGGAAGTCACTTCTCTCTTTTTCTTTCCTAGCAAAAATGTCTCCCGCAAAGAAGAGTCGAGGTGGAATTCTGCCTGGTGGGAAGAAAGCAAACACTGCCGTATCTTCACAATCGCAACAACAGTCTCTTCCTGTAGCGACCGCACAAACAAGCCTTGAACAAACACAGCCAGTAGCCCAAGCACTCCAGTCGCAGCAGAATATGGCACAGCTGTTCGGCTCAAGCAGCGGCGCTGTGTCCCTCAGCTCAGAGACGCAAGAGAGCGACGACGGTAGGAGACATTGAGAGAAAGATAAACAAAGAAGAAGATAAGAGTAGTTTAGGGTGGCTGATATTTTTCACCCTTGCTAAGAATGCTCAGGAAAAGCCTTGAATGTAAAAAAACTTTGCTTTTGTGGTGTACACAGAGAAGTCATTCTTTTTTTTTATTTCCAGGTATGCAGACAGATCGCCCTGACCTTCTCCCACATCAGTTTACTGAAGATGATATCACCAACAGTTCAGTCGATACAACCCTCTCGGCGACATCTACTGTGGGCTCCAAGTTTTCCGCAAACACTCCAGTTCCCAGGTATGTGTTAGACATGCTTGGATAGATGTGCTTAATATACTTGCATGTTAACTGATGATGGCGCAGATAAAGATGACGTTATTTGCAATATACAGAAGTGAAAAAAACAATAGATTCTGTTAGGGGTGACCCCGAATAGTCGAAGATTCGATGCATCGATAGGAGAAGCCTGATTCGACTACCAATCTCACAGTCGAATCGTCGCAGATGTGTTATGAAATGAGGATCATTCAATTTTGGCCGTATATGGGTGCACACATTATCTGATTTCACATATAACAGCTTTCTCACAATATATTAATATACTGCATATTATGATAATGCTGCAAATAATATGTGAAGGAGCAGCTTTCAATAAATATTTTTAAAATGCGTTAATAAATCCAACTTCCCCTGTGACCGGGCTTCACGTCCATAAGAGGTCTCTATGTTAATAAAGCCTTGCCTCTTTGTTTCTACATTTAAAAGACATAGCTGGCAAATGATATTATGCCTTTCGTTCTTTTAATAATTTCTATATTTTATTTTATTTATAAATCACTTTGGGTTATCTGATTTAACTATTTGGCTTGTGTTTTGTTTCCGTGCACTTGAGGCATTTTGCATATTTGTTCTGCACTTTGTTACTTCTGACCTTATTTTATTAAAAAAATTGTATTTATTATAAACGTAAATTCTGATCTAATTTAAGTATGTAAATTTTGGATAGCTTTTCGTTGTATGGATGTTGCGCTGTTGCCTGCTGGATATGCTTGCGCATGCAATTTAGCCGAACGGGCTAGGTGCTCTGCGTCTCATATTTAGGAGTTCATCAAACTAAACATTAAAAAACGGATGTTTTTCGACGAGTATAAGTTTTTAAAATGTATTAAAAACAGTTATCTTGTCAAAAGTTAAACTACAAAACAGGTAAGCCGTTATTTTATTTCGGTGATAAAACGGAAACTAGTGTCTGCCTCTGCACTGAACATATTTCTACCTGACGCGAATGTCTTTCTTGTGATTTAATATTATGGTCGGGCGGAGTTCACTTTCAAATTCAAAGGATAGTAAAGAGATTCCTAAAATAAATAATATCATCCGGTCTTTCTGTATCTAACGTTAATACAGAGATGATCAAAGTCAAAGCAAGCAAGCAGGTATTTCTGTGCTAAATAATAACGCAAAGTGTCTATAAAATCATTAATTTCAGTGTTTTTCTTTTTATAAATTAACGTTTAATGAATTGTATATAAAGATTAGTTTTTATCATTTACAGTCACAATCACAAATTATTTGTCATTTCTCATTTGTCGGGTTTTTTTGGTCATGACTGCTTTGACGCTCTATCTCCAAATTAAATAAAAACACTGAATTGTAGCCGGAGTTTCCAAGGCAGGATACCTTTGTTATTTTTTTAGGTTTAGTTATCAAAATGTATTTTTGTGTGATGTTCTGTAGATCGTGGCTTTAAAATGTTATGAGGAATAATTAAACAAATGTTGCCTTACATTTTACCTTAAAAAAAATATATATAAATGCATCGTCAGTTTTGTCTTCGTTTATTACTTGAAAGACAGTTTTGGTCACTTTATCAGAAAGTTGTTTATGTGTGCTGCTTGTGAAAGAAAATAAAAGTTACCAATATGTACCTGGTCTGGCCCCCTCCCAACCCATGCACACAAACATAGATGATTCGACTATCGGTCGACTATGGAAAGATTCGACAATTCTGATTCGAATATGTAAATCCTTAGTCGAGGACACCCCTAGATTCTGTTACAGATCACTTGTTACAGAGACAAACAACTCAATGCCTGTTCAGTTTGGATCCAAAATCTAGAATTAACAGTAAATGTGATAAACTGCCCCAGTATACAGATTGCAACCTTATATCCTGTGATGGTGTCACACTGACGGCACAGTCTTACATCACACACAAAAACACTGATTCAAGTTCCTGTTTTTCTTTCAGTTGTAGCAGTACAGCTGCTTACACATCTGGGGAAAGTTTAAATGTGGAAACCATTTCACTCAACGAGATTGTTCCTCATACCAACACATCAGAAGTAAGAAACAAGTTCCTCTCGCTATACATAAGCAAGAACATGCATACAATTTTTTTTTTAAACAATCCTTTGTGCACATCCTCTGTAACAGTGGTTCTCAGCTGATGTGATATAATTTTATTAAAGGTCCCGTTCTTTCTGTGTTTTTGAAGCTTTGATTGTGTTTACAGTGCGCAATATAACATGTGTTCATGTTTCTGATGTATTTTTCACACCGTTTACTTATCTCTCTAGCGCTGTTTTCACTGTCCTAAAAATGGGCTGATGTCTTCCTTGTTCTATGAAGTCCCTCCTTCAGAAATGCGTATCGAGTTCTGATTGTGAAGTTTGTTTAGTGTGTTGTGATTTGACAGCAGCTTAGTTAAGCAGAGCCATTTGAGCCAAAGCTGGCGAGTGACATTCTAATTGCTCTAATTTGCATAAATTGTAAAAATGTATGGATTTGGATGTGGTTGATCTTTGAGCCACTGAGAAAAATGAGAGCTGTCCAAGTAAACATCTCCCTTAAAACAAAATATTTAAAAAGTAAATGTTTTTCTTTTGCAGTGAAAGACTGTGGTTGACAAGGACAAAATAAAGCTCTCCAGGACAAAGAGTACTCCCTTTCAAGGACTTCTAAAGAAGAAGGATAACCCTAAGATTGAATTGCTTTCAACATTAGGAAAAGTGAAAACCAGAGAATGTGGAGAACAAATTATAACACCGCACACGATCATTCTACTATAAAGATAATTCCCTCTTTAAACCTTTTTTTTCGGATGTCAGCCATACAGCGTCCAGTATTGCTGCTAAGAAATGGAACCAAAGGACAAATACAGCCATCAGTGCCATATTTGTCAGAACTTAATAATGTTTACAGCAATCATAAAGCGATGAGTACCAAGTGGCTTTTGGAGAACAAACTGGTCTTTCAAAGTACCTCAGCGAGAGTTGAACATTTTGTAGTGGACTTAATGGACGCAATGCTGTTTTTCCTGTTATGTTGCTAAGGAGACGAATGTTTTGGAGTCACATATTTAATTTGCTAATAGGAGAAAGTAAAACATTTGCCTATTTTACAGATGCTTTGAGTATATGATTGTCTCCGAAAATGAGTCAATCCACATTAGTTTGCCTGAACAATCATGTTACAAGATTTAGTTTTTTTTTTACTCTAAATCTATGAAAATAATTAATTTTAGAAATAGATTTAAATAGTTTACTGTAATATTGTGTGATCTAAATGTGCCTTAATTGCACAAGTAATTTACATTGTTGTGAACAGGACACTTTTTACTGTGCGATATGCAGACTTGCATGGCCTGCAATGTACACAATCACAGTATACATCATTGTTCAAATGTCAGTCTGCATTGTGACTGCTTTATAGACTACTTGCTTGAACGCCCCCCTTAAATACTCCAGTTCTTCCAGTTTTATTTGCTTATGAATTTAATATGACGTGCAAAAAGAAAGTGATCGATAAAAACGTGCTGAAAAATGTCATGTTTGTATAAATAGTGTAAATGTTGTAACTCGTATAAAAGGCCAAATTCAGTATTTTGGGTTGCAGGACTGATAATATTTGGAAATCTTAAATGTAAAATATGTTAAGACTATGAAATGTAACACTTGGCAGACTAACTACTGTAAAATCTGTAACGCATGGTGGTATGTATACCGTGTATCTCTTTTTTTTTTTACATCAAGACATTTTATGGACTGTAATATAGAAACCTTTTGAACACGGTTTTGTGGAATTTAAATCAAACTAAAGATGGAACCAAAGTGCTAGTTTTATATTTGAAAATGTGCATATTGTTATCAGTTAACCTATTCTAGAGACATTGCTAAAGATGCAAATATTTTAAATATGGATAATTATGGGTACTCTGCTGGATATTTGTTTCATGCGTTGACCTTTATTTTTAAAAGTGAAAAACATTCCTGTACAAAATCCTATTTATTTGTATGTTTGCATGTAATTTATTTCTTTATCTCAGGTTCCACAATGCCGGTGTGTTTTTATGCAACAATGGATGTAAATGCTGACACCTGGTGGTTGTGTGAATCTGATGTTCATCAAAGGTTGGAAATGTATACACTCAAGATCTGGGATTCTTGTGCAATTGCTATTTAATCTTGAAAGTGCTGCATTCACCTTTATTGTCTTATCAAACTGAGAACTTTCAGTGGTAGCTTTAAATGAAACTGTTCGACACTCTTACAACAAAATGTCTATTTTTTTGTTTTTGCTCTCAACCAAATGATGTCATTGGCTCGCGCATTCTTGATGTTCTCAGCAACATTTCATGTTATATGCAAATAACTTGAAATAAACGGAACCGAAAATTTTAAAATGTGTCTTGTGTTTAAAATGTATTCGGGCATAAGGCTGCAGCCTCCGGAGGTAGCATATGCAGACTGCATACGTCATCAAGCCTGGTGTATTTAAGTTAACTTTATTTAAGTTAACTGAGCAGTACATTCGTAAGTCATAAACATATTACAACCATTTACGATTAACTTAGAATAATAGTCAACTTTAAAATGGTTAATTTTCTGAAATAAGACCGTCTTAATGACGTATGCAGCTTAACACTGTGCCCAGAGAAAGTTAATTTGTGGAAAATTACTCGAACGTAATATGAGCCTCAATAAGAAAGCTATAAGGACAGTTAGGATTTGTTCTACATTTGACCTCTTCATCTGATACTGTTTAGGTGATAGCCCCTTTGTTTTTTGTCCTTTTATTGTTTTTTATTTCGATCGTTTTTTGTATATGGTCTCTTGTGTTTATTGTATATATGGCTACTGTATGTCAATTGTTTTGTGTGCATGTTCTGTACGTTCTTGCGATAAAAAGAAAACACACGATCTCCTACCATATGGGGGCGCAAAAGAGACGATATTGCAACGTCAAAACCGGGAATGTAACAGCGAAGAAATATTTAGCCAATCAGATTTGCCGTTACAAGCGCCATCAGCCTCCTGCATCCTTCAGCCAATCAGCGACGCCGTAGCATTTGTGAAAAGGATTAGAGGATTTCCAAGATGGTGCTCGAAAGTACTATGGTCTGGTAAGAAATAAACAAACAAACGTACTACTTTAGATACATTCACGCGTTTTCCGCAAAGTACACATGTTCTATTATTGCAAGACAACAGTTTTATCATTATGTCGAAGGATTTAGCTGATAGTTGAGGAAAAGAAAGATAATTGTATGACCGGTCTCTGGTTAGGATGACATTTTCCTGAGTCATTATTCAGCAGTCAGATAGAACTTACAGACAAATAGATCACTAACATAGAAATAAATGAACACTTTGTATGTTTTAAATGTTACCGTTGAATCTATGTCTCAAAATCTTCAGTTACTAAGCTGCCTACCTCGACTGCATTTTAGCTAATATATACGTCATTGACTTTAAAGTTCATGCATATATCGTACATATGTATAGATAGGACAAGGACGTTTGTTTTCCAGTCCATTACAAACGTCATCGGGCTTATAATACATCAATATCAATCGGATGATGATTGTGCTGACTTGTCTTGATAGTGTGGACAACAGTGAATACATGAGGAATGGAGACTTTCTGCCGACTAGATTACAGGCACAGCAGGATGCTGTCAACATTGTCTGTCATTCAAAGACCCGTAGCAACCCAGAAAACAACGTGGGTCTGATCACAATGGCCAAGTAAGTGTATATTATATTTCTTTATGCTGGGTAACATTACTGTATGTGTGTGTGATCCATATATGTTTGCTTTGGGCAGTAATTGTGAGGTCCTCACCACTTTAACACCAGACAGTGGCCGCATACTCTCAAAGCTTCATGCCGTTCAGCCACTGGGCAAAATCTCATTCTGCACTGGCATACGGGTGGCACACGTATGTAAATACATCAGAGGCTTAACATGTTAAATTTGTATCTCAGTCAGCTAATGTTTGCTTTTTGTGTGTTTGTATCCAGTTGGCACTCAAGCATAGACAAGGCAAGAATCACAAGATGAGGATTGTTGCTTTTGTGGGCAGCCCAGTGGAGGACAATGATAAAGATGTAGGGTTTCTTCATGAAGAAATATTGATTTACGGTTGCAGATTTAAGTGTTGGTTACTAATGTTTCCCCCTAAATCTCTTTCACAGCTGGTGAAGTTGGCAAAGCGATTGAAAAAAGAAAAGGTCAGCGTAGACGTGGTCAATTTTGGAGAAGAGGTGACTTGGCATTTATTATTTTTATTTATACCACGGGTCTGTTGAATGCTTTATTCTGATTGGCTGAGAAATGTTCCGTGGGTATGCATTAATTTCTGATAACTGCACACCCAACTTGTCAAATGTCTTAAAAATAGGTACCAGAGCAATGTTTGTTGCTGTAACCGTGGTATAAGAGGAATAATTAACTCCGGTCCTTTGAATTATTTGAAAATAATTGTGCTTCGCGTTGTGCCGCATTGCACCTTGGGTGTGCATTATTTTCTTATTATTCAATGGCCCGCCATCAATTATTCCTTACCTAAAATTCAGCTTTGGTAAAATTTTTCACTGTGTTTTCCTTAATCATTGCAAATAGGTTGCGAATACAGAGAAACTGACTGCATTTGTGAACGCCCTGAATGGAAAGGAGGGCACAGGTTCTCACCTGGTCACGGTTCCCCCTGGGCCCAGCCTTGCTGATGCTCTGCTCTCATCCCCCATCCTGGCTGGTGAGGGTGGTACTATGCTGGGCTTGGGTCCGAGCGACTTTGAGTTTGGAGTAGACCCCAGTGCTGACCCAGAGTTGGCTTTGGTGAGTTAAATGACACATTTATGGCCTGGTTTCACAGATGAGGCTTAACTAAAGCCAGGACAAGGCCAATTTCAACCAAAATGAAAAAAAAATGTCACTAATGACTCACCCTCATGTTGTTCCAAACTCGTAAGACCTCTGTTTATCTTGGGAACACAGTTTAAGATGTTTTATTATATTTAGTCCGAGAGCTTGTTGACCCTTCATTGAAAATCTACGTACGGTATACTGTCCATGTCCAGAAAGGTAATAAAAAAATCATCAAAGTAGTCCATGTGACATCAGTGGGTCAGTTAGATTGTGTCGACACATCGAAAATGCATGTTGGTCCAAAAATAACAAAAATTAGGACTTTATTCCGCATTGTCTTTTCTTCCGCGTCTGTTGTGAAGCACATGCGCGAGACTAAAGTCACGTAACTGCAGTGACGCAGATGACGTTTTATCCTCAGACATGTTTGCAAAGTTTTTATTTTTCAAATTACAGCGTGCGTCTCCCTCAGACTGTAAACGAAGCCTAGGCGTACACAAACACACAAAAAAACAGCTGGGCGCACCAGATAACACGTCAGTCATGTCGTACATCATCCGCATCACTGCAGTCACGTGACTTGAGTCTCGTGCATGCGCTTCACAACAGACGCAGAAGAGAAGACAATGCTGAATAAAGTCATAATTTTTGTTATTTTTGGACCAAAATGTATTTTCGATGCTTTAACACAATCTAACTGACCCACTGATGTCACATGGACTACTTTGATGATGTTTTTATTACCTTTCTGGACATGGACAGTATACCATATATAGATTTTCAATGAAGGGTCAACAAGCTTTCGGACTAAATATAAAACATCTTAAACTGTGTTCCGAAGGTGAACGGAGGTCTTACGAGTTTGGAACGACATGAGGGTGAGTCATTAATGACAATATTTTCATTTTTGGGTGAACTATCCCTTTAAGCATATTTAATAAACATGCCTGAAGGGCTCGTTATAGTTGTGCGTAGGTCCTACGGCTGGTTCCACGTCGGTTTTCATTTATACTTTTGCGTCGTCGTGCAAACACTTGAGACGAATGGCGCTGGGATATTTTAAGGTCATTGCAAGTTATTTTCAGTTGTGAAAGCTGGGGTAAATTATGTAAATGTATACAAGCAGAGGCCAATAACTAACAAAATGTAGATTTTTTTTTTAAATGGCATAATAGGACACCTTTATTTGTTATCTTTTACAGGCTCTTCGTGTATCCATGGAGGAGCAAAGGCAGAGACAGGAAGAGGAATCTCGCCGGGCGGCTGCCCAATCAGCAGCTGATTCTGGCGTTTCTGCCTCTGCGGCTGATGGTCAGTATTTGTTGCACATGAATTATTAATTAAAATAAGTGAGGATGGTCATAAAACACCCTTTCAGGGTTTCACAGTACAGAAACTTTATTGATTCCTATTGCAGACGTAATCACGATTTGTGTATTTTTACCCCATGCAGAATCAGAGGAGGCTCTTTTGAAGATGTCTGTCTCTCAGCCTGATGCCAGTGTTGCTGCCCTCCCAGACTTCAGCAGCATGACAGAGGAGGAGCAGATAGCCTATGCCATGCAGATGTCGCTGGCGGGTGGAGGTTTGTTTTCTCAAAAATCTTAAAGGGCCAACTACCAAAACACACTTGTAGCTAATCAGCAGTAAGGGGCGTGTCTACTAACCACCGTCGTTGCCTGGGTTGCGTATGTGTGGGGCGGGTCTATCAAAAGAAGGGCGTGTTTGTTTAGGTGATTTCAAATGTCAACATTGGCTTTCAGAGATCATGCACCCCGCCTTTAAATCATATTTTCTACCATAGATAAACTATTAACTGTCTATCTTATGTCAGAATTTGCAGAATCAATGGACACGGGAGCTTCAGTTGATACTGCTGAATCCAAGGTGAAGTCCAGTATACACTACTATACTAAAGGTATTGTCCTTTTATTAGACACCGGTTTTATTGACTGTATATTTCTAAACTGAACCTACAGGAGGAGGATGATTATGACGTAATGCAAGACCCTGAGTTCCTTCAGAGCGTTCTGGAGAACCTGCCTGGGGTTGACCCCAACAATGAGGCCATCCGAAACGCCATGGGTTCACTGGCCTCTCAGAGTGGAAACAAACAAGAGGGGAAAAAGGACGAAGAGAAGAAAAAATAGATGCATGATACTTGCAAAGTAAAACTCAAGTGATCAGCAGAAGTCCTTATAAAAACTTGTTCTGGAATGACATTCAAATTCTTGCAAGGTTGTGTGGTACCTCAAAAATTCACACATGGCTTGCTAATGGTTTTCTCCCATTTTGCTTTGTGCACAATTATTAAATAGTTGATAAATGTGCAAATGTTATCTATATGGTTTTTGCCTTTTCTAATGCCATTAAAACATGGTTAAATCTGCTTTATGGTTCCTTGTATTAAAATGCTGAAATATATTTGTATTACTCTTCTAACTAAAACATAAACAGTGCAGGTCTTGATGCAATTTTTTTCATCCTGTATGAAAACAGATGACAATTAGTAATTTTATTAAAAAAAAAACATGATTACAATGGAAACAGTATATTTAAAACTTTCAGATATAGTCTAGCGTTCTCAAGTACTACATATATTCATTTTACAATATTTATATATGTGCCACCCAGAAAATGTCTTTACATTGGGAGGCCTGGCAGGTTATTGGGTTTCGTAGGTTTACGTCAAGCTATTTACAGGTCCTTTAAACAACCCTAGTGTATGTACAGTATATGAACCTGATTTATGCACCGGCAATGATTAAATCTCACACCCAAACCTTTCAAGGAAGGCACCTATGGAGAGATCTAGATAAAGGCAAAGTGACAATGACTCCAGTAATACAGTGTCTTGGAGAAGCCATTGAGCATGAACCCTTCCACAGCCTGTATAAGGTTTTAAACCACATTAACCTGAGGGTTTAAAGAGCCTGTTAGGAGTCATTGGGGCGGTTTCCCGGACAGGGTTTAGATTAATCCAGTACTAGGCAATTTTAGTAATTTTTTACAAACATACCTTACACAATACTGGTGTGCATTTTGAGACAAAACAATGTCACTGACATACAGCATGTTAAAATATTTCAGTAAAAGCTATATGCATTTTAGTCTGGGACTAAGATAAGCCCTGTATGGGAAACCGCACCATTGTTAAGCTACTTTTTGTCACCCAGATAAAAAATACAGTGTTAACTTTGTAAATGACACATTTAGCCAATACTGACTTAAAAAGCATGCAAAAACAAAACACCAGGGGCCTTATTTATAAAATGGTGCATAAACCATACTAAATTTGAACATTTCTCAAATGTGTGTGTGTACGTGTGATTCATAAAATAAACGTGCGCACAGCAAACTTGTGTATAGATGTGAAATCTATAAATCGTGAATGATCTTAAAATTGTGCGCAGCTAAATAGTTTCAAATCTCCACATTTAAACGATGCCTGATTAATGTCATTGATATATTAAAAAAAGCACCAGTCAATGTTCAAATCTTTTACGAGCAGCAAGAAAGACTTAATTTCCAAAAATGTGAAGCAATCGGACAAGCGAAAGTGCTTAGGTCTGCTTAGACCCTGACATGACACTTAGCACCTTTCCACATAAATGACGCATTAAAAGCACACTTTATAAATAAGGCCCCTGGATGGTAAAACAAATACTAGTGTCAATACAAGTTAGTGAATACTTAAAAAACATGCATTATCATCTACCATTAAAACATTTACTGTGATGAAAAACTACAATCATCATCAATGTACTTGTACATATGTATCCCCCATTGCATGTAGTATGTAATGTTCATAAAGGCCTATGACACTGGTTAGTTTTTCAGTACAATCTGCACATTCAAAGCACTCTTCATACTCTTCATGAACAGTTTCTACCTCCATATTAACGCTGGTCTCCACAAAGGTAGACCTTCTATGATGCTTATGGCTGTGTTTATTTTTAATCTGGATAGGGTCGTTTGTCACGTCTTTAACACTCTCGCTTGTTTTCAAGTTAGTGGTTTCTCGATCTGATGTGTCCTGAGGTAGATGAGAGGTCGCCACAGGTAAATTCTGTGTGCATCCTTCACTGCTGGCTGAGGGGGTAGAGTTCGTAGTTTGTGGACTGGTATTCTGAGAGTCTGAGAGTTCGTTAGAGTCTATATGAATAACTTGATGCCTTACTCTGGATAAACTAGGGTTAACATAGAGCCTGTCAGGATGAGAATAAACATACAGGCTCTTATCATTGGGTATGCCATCCAGTTTGAGTTTCGATACATGATTTGTGAGAGGGGTGCCAGATTGTTCATCTGTATGACGAGAATTGGACGATTTTGAGGTAGGCTTGGATTCTGGACGGACTTTAGTCTTTGCATCTCTGGAATGGCATATCTGATGAGCATAGAGCAAATCTCCAGTTGAAAAACAAGCTTTGCATGTTCTGCATTTGTGGGGGAAAGTGAGCGGCTTTGAAGCAATGTCTGGAAGCGGCAGTCCTTGATAACCGTTGTGTGTGTTCAAGTGTTGCTGGAAGGCTCTTGTATTTGTGAATGAGAGACTGCACAGGAGACAAACGTGAGAGGTAGAACCGTTGTGCAGAAGACTGTGCTTGATTAAGTTTCTTAAACTGCTGAAGGTCTTCGAACAAACATCACATTTAAGACTTTCACACAGTTTATGAGACTCATACTGGTGAGCGTGTAAGCTTTTCTCCTGGATGAAGGTTTTGGGACAGAGCGGACATGCGTAGGGTCTCTGGCCTGCATGGTCAAACATGTGCTCTTTATAAGAGTTAAGGAAGCGGAACTGAAGACTGCACTGGGTGCAGGAGTAGCAACGGCCTTTGCGACGATGACGTCGCTGATGCAACCACAGCTTACTCCACCTTTCGAAGAACTGCCCGCAATGTGCGCAGGTGTATCTGAAAGCAGGAGCGTGTGTCTGGATATGAGCGCACAACATCCTGTACCGCTCAAATCGCTGACCGCAACGTGAACATTGAAATTTCCAAAGACTCGGAGAGATTTCGATACATTCTAGAGGGCTGTCTGAGAAGGTACAGCTGGCTTCAGAATGAGCAGGTGACTGGGCATTTGGGAATTTGATGGGGGATTGTTCAGCATCTTTTTCCAAAAGAGTTGAGGTTCTTGTTTGTGTACGTTCAAATTCTGGAGGATGAGATGGGAAAGTGGTATGTTTTTGTCTAGTCCGTGGAAATCTTGTACTTGGTAAACTTTGTGAAGAATCTGAGGTTTTCTTCGAAATACTGTCCAAGCACAAGTCAGTTTGGGTTAAACCTTGAATGTTTTCAGAGACTGATGCTCTACAAGTTTTCTCCTCCCCACTTATCTGGCAACACACCTTACAATGATCACTAACCTCAGAATCCTTCTCATAACACTGTCCACATGAAAAACAAAGGTATGGAGAAGAACTGGTGTGAGTTTGAAGGTGAAGTGTGTACTGGCACCATTTTTTGTAGAGCTGTTTGCATATCTGACACTTGAAGAAAACCGGTGTGTTCACCTGACTATCAGCTTCTTGACTCACGATGAAACCCTTGACGACACCGCTTTCCCCATCAGTTCTCTTTGAAATGCACGTTTTGGACGCTTGATGCACCCTAAGTGCAGACATGGCACTGAATGCATGACCACAGTGACTGCAGGAGAAGGGTGTCTCACCTGTGTGAATTTGAGAGTGCATTTTCAATGCCTTCAGCTGGCTGAAACCTTTTCCACAAATAGAACAAGCATATGGCTTTACAGGCCAGTGGCTTTTCTCATGAGCTGCAAGGCTTGAAGGTTTCTTAAAAGTCTTCCCACAGTCTTTACACATCAAGGGCATCTCCGCTTCATGCACACGCATGTGAATCCGTAATTTGACTTGGTTTCCAAAGTTTTTGTTACAAATCTTGCAAATATGGTGGCTAGAATTGCTTGGCTTTTTTGAGGACACATTTCTCTTTTTCTTAATGTCCTGCTTAGGTTCAGTGCTAAGTTTTGATTCCAGAAGGTGCACTTTAAAATGACACAGCAAATGTTTTTTCTTCATGAAAGTTTGGTTACAGCAAGGACAGGGAAAAGCGGCATGTTGCTCGTGTACATTTCGGTGAGACTTCAGTTTAGAAAGATGAGCAAAGGTTTTACCACAGAACTTGCATTTGTATGGCTTTTCACCTGTATGTATGCGTTGGTGCATGACGTATGCTGTAATGTGCCGAAAGGAAACGCCACAGTATTTGCATGTGAGAGGTTTCTTCGTCTTTTCTTTAGCCTTAAATCCAATTTTCGACTTCTTTGCAATTACAACATGTTCATCATCCACTTTCTGTACTTCAGATGGTTCACATGCAGTACCCGTATTAACAATTTCTGTCTCTGATGAGTTTTGGGGTCCTTTTCTTGATCTGATTTTTGTATCTAGAAGAACTGTTTCTGGCTCCTCCTCCTTGACCACATTGCTAGGAAGTATGCCACATATTTCACTACCGGCTTCTGTGTTGTCAAGAGAGGACTGCAAAGAAACTTCAAAGCAATCTTCAAAACTTAAAGGTTGATCCGGTGACTTCTTTTTGGATAAAAGGGAGACACTTTTGTGTGGTTGTTCAGGTTGGGTTTCTAAATCATCGAAGCACAGCTCTTTCACCAATTGTCTCCTTCGACCACGTTTCCTAAAATTAATTTCTACAATCTTCTCATCAGCAGTCGCAACTTCATCTTGTATAGTTATGTCATCAAGTTTTCGTTTTATCCTTGTCCCCCGCCTAGGCAGTGAAGCTTCCACTTCTACGGAATTTTGGGGCAGGGAAGATGTCTCCGCTTCACCAGTGTCCAGTTCGGATGTTCTGCCAGTAACTTTCAAAGATGACAACTTGTGGTTTCTTCTTGGTGCTTTTAAGTTCTTGTGTTTATGTCCACGTCCAGGGATGCTCTGTGACAAATTGTTGTTAGTCTGGTCTGCATCATTCAGTTCTAAGGGATCAGTTTCTAATTGTTTAGTAACTTTAGTTAACTTTTTCTTCTTTTTCCTTCCTCTTCTCTTCTTAGGGTGTTGAACAACTTCAAGAATTACCTGATTACCAGCTGCTTCGATGTTATTTTCTGTGCTGCTTTGACACAAAGGGTGATCTGAGATGTGGACAGGTGCTGTGACATCTTCTAAATGTGTTACTACTAACTTTTGTTTCCTGGGTCTTCCACGTTTCGGTGTCCTTTGCTCACTGCTTACTGAAATCTCATGGACATCGATTAGGTCTTTACATTCAGAATTATTCATGGAACCAGACAAAGTGATGTCCTCAGTGATGTCTGTGCTACTGACCTTTCTTTCAACAACTGGACCCAAGTTTATTTTTTGTATCCGGGTTGATTTTCTTGATATGTACACATCTGAATTTACTGGCTCCTCTTGTGTAACTATGGTCCTTGCTGAGTTATCATTAATTTGAGCCTGATGTTTGGTCTCAACATCACAAGCAATTACATTATCAGAACATGTGTATCTTTGTTCCTCCTCTTTAATTCTTTGGGTTGACCGGCCTGCATATTTCCTCTTCTGTTTAGAAGGTTTTCGTTTCTTTGTCTTGCGCGCTTTTCTAACTTTAGGTCCTTTAATTGTAGGCTCCTGTCTGATTATGATGTTTTTATGATCAACCTCAGAACCATCTTTATCAGAGAACTGGAATCCTTTTACAGTCTGAACATCAGATAACTTGGAGAAATCTTGCACATCTGTACTAGTGACCATGACATCTGTCTCAATTGCTTCAGTTTTCATCTTAGTTGGGGACAGAACTTCTTGAGACAAAGAAACAGTAGCAAATTCATGTGTTTCTGCAATCTCTTTGGACTTCTTGGATTTCCTCCTAGCTGCCTTCCATTTCTGGTCACAGCTGTCTGCTTCTGAAGTTTCAAAATTCTCAGACACAGACTCCAAGGCAGGTTGCAGATTTGACATTTTGTCTACTTCATGAGACAAACTTTTTGCAGTTTCAGTAGACGTATAATGTAATTCTTGTTCACTCTTTTCTTTTTGCCTCAGCCAATTTTTCTTTGGCTTCCTCTTTGGACTTGCAACAGTTTCAGTAGAGACTAAAACCTGTCTCTCTCTAGGATCTTCTGTTGTTTCATTCACAATGTCTTTATCAAAGTAGTCTGGTGTATGATTCTTATTATTATTTCTGGTTAAAGCAGAATTTTGTTCCTGCACCTCTGGAGAGGTCTGTTCTCCAAAACTGCTGTTTGCTTGGATAACTCGTCTTTTGCGTCTATTGACCTTTTTAGTTGATCGTTTTTTTCTTACTGGGTTTTTTTGGCTGACAACATGTGAACAGTCTGTTTCTGTGGCTGAAACAAAATTAACTGTATTCCCAGTGGCTGGAGAAATGTGTTTGCTCACATGAACAGACTCATAGTTTTCGCTGGTTGAATCAAACAGACTGTCTGTAGTAAGTGTTTGCGGAGTTCTGAATCTTTTCTTTGGAGGCACAATGCTTTCTTTTGATTCCTGATGTACAGCTGAAATGTCTTTTCGGGGCATTGTTTGATCATTAGCACTATTTATTGCATCAATTTTGAGATCAGACATTTTCTTGACTGTCTTTGATTTTTTAGGTGTTGTGGTGAGAACAAATGATGTTGGAACACAATCTGCTTGGTTCAGAGTCTGCATGTCCCACGAAATCCCATGGTCAGTCTTCACCTTCCGTCTACCTGCCTTTTTCGCTGGTCTTTTTGATTTTAAAGTCAACTTTGTACTAGAAGCTGCTATGATGGGATCAGGTATTGTAGTCAGATCTTCATGCTGGGACTCAGTATGGTTTACCTTTAGCGTTTGCTCTGCCTCATGTTTGATTTCGGTTACAGTCTTTTTTCTTAACTTCTTCCGTCTGTAACTGCTTGAAGAGTCAATATTTAAAGGTAAAATTGCATTTTCTTGTGTCACAGTGGATAACAAAGATGCTTCTTCATCCATATTACTATTTAGTTGTTTATTTGTTTTTCTTCTAGATTTGTTGTTGGAAAATCTTCTGGCTTTTACTGTTTTTCCTGGATTGGAAGCCACTAAAGATTCAACAAATTTTGAGGGCACTGTTGTAATATCTTCCGGTTGTAAACAAGCTTGGCCAACAGTTGAATTAACATTCGTTTTTTTCCTTTTACTTGATGTCATTTTTGTCTTTTCTGTGGCCACCACAGAATCAACTACTTTTTCACTATCTGAAATTAACAGATCATTAATTTCAACAGTTTCATTGCTTACTGTCTTAGGACACGCTTTCTTGCCAAATGTTTTCCTTGTTCTGAGAATCACTGGAGATTCAATGTCACTTCCTGCAACTGAAACAGAATCTTGCGTCAAAGTGTCTGTAAAGGTCTCTATGTCCAACACAGCAGTTTCATGGTCCTCATTTACATTCTTTCTAGAAGCCCTTTTCACCTGTCTTTTTGCTTTCACAGGCCTTGTTTTCTTGGTAGTCTGCATGATTTCCTTAAGTCTTGCTAATGGTGAGGTAGCATCCTTTTGTTGTAACACTGCTGGGCTGGCATTGAGTGTTCCAGCAACCTCGCTGACATCTACTCTTTTCTTTTGTCTTGGTTTCCTTGGGTTTTTCTGAGGGCTTTGAATGTTTGGGGAGGTTAAAACAGAATCTGTAGGACTCACAGAGTCTATTAAAGACTCTCCATCCAGAATAGTTGCATGTTTATAATTTTTGTCCCCTAAAGCCTTTACACTAGGCCGTCTTGCCTTCTGAAGCTTCTTTACCTTCTGGTCCACCTGGTCAGCCTCAAATGAACTGGAAACATCCTCCAGCTGAGAAGGTAAATCTTCCTTGCTTTGTAATGTGTGTTGAGCCTCATTTGATTTCTTTCTTCTGGATTTTTTTGATATTTCTGGGTTGTACTCGTCATCAAGACTCTGTAGATTAGAGATGGACTGCTGATTACTGTCCGCATTTGCTTCCAACAGTGTGACCTGAGAATTTGATGTATACGAGATATTGTTTTGATTGCTATTTGTTGCTTTCGAACATATCTTTGAAGCCCTCTTCCGTTTTCTTCCATAAACAGTTTTTCTGACGGACGGTTTATTCTTATTTGATGTGGCTTTTTCATGGGAATCTTCAGAATTGTGACCTTGTTTTTGTGAGGTCTCTGTTGTAACAGGTTGTTCATGTGAACTCTGCAGTTGTGAAACACACTGGTATTCAGCAGCATAACAACTTTGTGTAATACAATCGCTCTCAATTTTGCTTTTCTTTGGCGTTGTCCCTTTTCTTTGTGGGAGAATATTATCATTTTTATTTTTAGTGTCCTCTTCCAGTGCACTGATGTTATTATCAGTCAGCGGACAGATATCATTAACTTCTTCACATCCAGTTTTGTCTGGTTTTACAGCACCATCTGATATGTCTGATTCATACAAAGAACAGTCACTCATTTTTGTGGATTTGTGTATCTGATCATTTAATTCCTCAAGCTCAGTTTTTTTTCTTTTTCTTGGTTTCTTTGCAATCTTTCTTGGTTTCTTTTCTTGGTACGTTTGCAATGCATTCTGTAAATTATGCTGAGTGGAATGATTACTGCGTTCTTCACCATTGTTAAGAAATGTCTGTTCACACATTTCAGAGTGTCCAGATGGATGAACTAAACTTTGATTTGTTGGCGAATGTTTTTCTTGAACATGAAGATATGTTCTACCATCTACAGACACGGGACTGGTAGTCAAATTGTTCTCTTGAAAACTTAGTGTATTTAATCTGTCACTTTTCCCTTGCTCTTTTTGAGAATCCTTACATGTATCATCAATGTACATTTTGTGGGAGAAAGGAAGTTGCTCTGGAACCTTCTGTGAATCTGGAGTGGAGTTCGGATTTGAAAAGGAAACAATTTCAGGGACAAACTTTGGTTTCAAATTCAAACTGAGTTCAGTATTTTTAGTGTGAACTGAGCCTTTAGGTTCAATATCTTCTGTAACAGACAGATTGCTCTTAATTTCTTCTTCTAATGGTGAAGTGGTTACTTGGTTTTCGAAGTGTTTTCTAAGCATTGTATTAGAGACATCCAGATGACTTTGTTGTCCCATCTCCTGTTGATCATTATAGTTTGAAGAATGATGATGTGAATTAACTGACATTTTTCCATCCATAATCTCTGCCGGTACACTATATTTGGGAAGATCAAGATTATGAAGATCAAAAATGGGTGAATTGTCAGAAACAATTTCATTATTTACTCCGAAGCAACTGTTTGTGTGGCTCTCCTGAGTTTTATTAGGGCTGCCAACTTGGCATGATAACCCAGGTTCTTGTGGTGTTTTCTGAGAAGTGTGTTCTGTAGGCCGCTTGACCAATGAAAACTCATCACATTTCACATAACCTTCCAATAAATGAGGATTATGTGAACTATAAAATCCTGGTAATGAAAATCCTGGCTCATGTCCTCTGATAACAGTCATTCTAGGTTCCCCTTTTCTTAAAGATGATCCTTCAGCGAACATGTCTGACTCCTGGTTTACAGCCTGTAAAATTAAAATAAGGTGACATGTAAATTAATTGATTTCTCTTTGGGAAGTACAATATTATTGATTTTCAAATTTTAGAACCTACCATTTCCTGAACATTTTGCTGTTTGCTGGTGCCATCGGACAACATAGTAATAAAGGAATTGTGTTCTCCTTTAACCTCTAGCCCATCCTGTTTCTCATTTGGTTTCGAGCGTGTTAACTCCATCTGAGGTTCTTTATAAACAGGATTAAAGTCCACTAGAGGGCTACAGACATCCACAGTGTGCTCCATTTCCATTCCATTACTCATCTCTAGTGCATGTTTAATGACAGATGTCCAGTTATGCGAGTTTCCTTGGTCCAATTCTCTGTCCTGTGAAAAAAAAATTTATATTAACTAACAATAAAAAAATGACATTGGCTTGTGTTTGTGTATGTTAGAGGTCACATACCTTTTCTTGCGGCACGTATTGAGTATACTTGGGGTACACTAAAGACTCTTTGATATAATTAAATTTTTCCCTTCTTTCTATTGTGTTCTCAGAGTAACTCATTCCAGTGCCGCTTCGAATGACACAATGATCATCAGGAGAATAGGAATATTTAATAGGGTTTGCTGTCATGGCTGATGACGTTCCATGGTAATCTGGTAACAAAGCCCTAAACGCTCCACTCATACATGATGACAATGAGGGCATGGATTCTCCTGTTAAGTCACGTGCCTAGAAATAAAGAAGGAAAAGATAAGAGTTTAGAGATTATGACCATCTACTCTGGCAGTAGAAGAGACAGACCCCTTCTTTCTCCATAACTCCCTACTGGGTGATTCTCACAAACTCCAGATTTAGAAGGTGTCCAGCATCAGAATTTTTAAAAAGCCCTTGAAGCCAATTTTTTGCACATATAAGATTAAGGTCTGAACTTACTATAACCATTATTTTTAGAGGATTTAAAAAATATTTTTCTATAGAATTATTTACATTTTTTCGATTATCATCATCAAAAATTATCATTACCGCAACATGATATTACATTAAATATATGCATTTACAAACTCATGTTTCGGTAATGAGAACTAAAAAGTTATGACAAACAAAATTGTCAACTTTTATCTGGAGAGAAAAAATAAGAACTGCTTACCCGGTAGCCATCTTGAGTATCACAGTCAATTATCTCTCTTACAACAATTTTTTTTTAAATGTTAGGTTCTTGAAGGCTTAAACAATGATTGAAAATTGTTGCGGAGGATGAGAAAATTGGTCTTGGACACATTTATATTCCTTATTATTTTCTCTACATTTACCGATGATCACTAAATACCACATGTTTCTTTACTGTAAATGTTTATAGTATAACATGCACTGAAGCTTTGTATTTTTTAGATTTTTTAATTATAAATTTTCCATGTCAAAGAACCCAAATTCAGTCATGGACACGTTGCGGTAATGAAAATGTTCCCCTTAAATGTGGAAGAAACAACAAAATTGGTTTGTATGATGTCATTTGAAATCATGTGCCAAATAGTACATGAAGAGATGTTTGTAACTGTATGCTTCTTATTTTGCATTTACTTTTTTTATCAAAATGTTTCATGACACCTCATAAGTCTAATTTTGTGAAAATCACCCTACTGTATTATAATTTGTATAGCTGTATTTACGAAAACCTACCTCATGACATTCCCCTGATGTATAGGGAATGCTGCTGCTATGCCCTCCATGAATATTCCATGGGGGCAACTTGCCATCCATGATGTCCGAATGGTTAATGAAAACTTGACGTTAAAATGCTCAACTGTTTTAATACACCTGTGGGGGAAAAAACATTAGTTCTCTCTGGCTAAGGTCAGGTAACCAATGCAAGGTAAAATTACTCAATTAATACATTTATTATCAGCATATCAAGAAAGCTTATTTATTAAGGACTTACATTAAGTTGAATGATGTTTAGTAAAAAAAAAACATACAACTTAAATCACCAAATAATTTTGTACCAATAGCATCATTTGCAGGAATAAACAAAAAAGATGTTTTTTTTCTGCTGGCCAAAGGTGTCTTCCAGATTTTTACTTTCCCTAGCAAAACCAGCGTGGATCAGACACTGTTTTCCTACATAACAACAACAATTTCCTATGCGTTTAATTAGCAAATAAAGCTGGAAATGCAATAGCTATAATGAAACTACAAAATGTTTTAAAAACTAGGAAATTTGAATACTACTTTCAAATAATTTTAATCTAAAGGACCTACTACCCAAAGCTAGTTTAAAGTTTAAAAATTGATATTTTTCTTACGAAATAACATTGATTGCCCTCAGAAGACCCTTATTAACCCCTATGGAGTCATATGGATGAAGGATGGATGCACTTTTTTGGACCTTAAATTCAGTAGCACCATTTACTACCATTATATGGAAGAACCAGGAAATGTTCTAATATAACCTTAATTGCGTTAGTCAGTAAAATGATAGTCAAACACATCTCAGAAGGCTTGCGGGTGAGTAAACCATGAGGAATTTTCATTTTTTTGGTTAACTATCACTTAGTAAGGGCTCTTACATGGGCCAGAAAAAAAACACAAAAACCACTCCTATGAACTCTTACAGTATCGCATAGTACCATACTGAAGCATTATTTATGATTATTAAAATTATGCCTGTTTAGGGATTTTTATGATTTAACAATATAAAGATACTAAAGTGTAATTCACTTAAAAACTTTTCATTAGAATATATCAATATGATTGTGATTTTTAAGTACATTTGCATGAATACATTTTCAAGCAACTGGCTTTAAAATGAATGATTGTATGTAAATGTCGTGCAAAACACACAATACATTCACAACGACTTTCGAAGGAAAATGTTTCTCCGTGCAATTATTTACTTTCTTACATTTGCAATGCAATACGTTTAATCAGAAGGTGTGTTCTCTGGGAATCGAACTCATTCGCTTTTCGTTGCAAGCGCCACGCTATAATTTACCAATTAAGCAACAGGAACACAAATTAAATTCAAAGCTTCATCGACAATAATAATGCACTATTAGGGTTGAATAGGCAAAGTTGTACAAAGTCGCACCTGAAGCTTTACTAGCTGTATGCTAACTCACAAACCAAACCTCGTCGTTATATTTATATCAACACCACTGCTTATACACACAGAGAGTCTAATACACCAGTCTTTCTCTGCTATATATAAATAAACACAGCAATAAAGCAATTATGTGACATTTATCATAAGAAATGCAAACATTTTTCATCAAGAGAAAAAAAACACTGGGCTCGTGCACTCACCGATACCGTCGCGCGATTAATCCCTTTACTCGCGCGAGGTCATCTAACGTTGCATGCTAAGAGCACGAACGTTGCTTTCATTACGACATTATTTTACTAATATTAGTGTCGTGTGATTATTTTGTATGTAATACATTTGTTTTTTCCGCGTGGTAGTCTGTTGTGGGGTCCTGAGATCCAAACACAACATCCGTCACAGACCGGAAGAGCACCAGATAACGTTACACGAGTACACGAGGATTGTCCCTACTAGGTTGTTATCATTTTTACTAACGTTATATTTATTTGGGTGGAAACTTAAAGGTTGGTTCAGCCATGTTTACCAAAAATAAAATTAAACAAAGAAAAAAATGAACTCTTAACCATGTATTTGTGCTTTATGATTACTTGTGTTTACACAATGTATTGTATCAGTTTACTTTATTAACAACATTTATTGTATAGCCTACACTACCATTCAAAAATAAAGGGCCATTTCACCACAATGACTATTTTGTAGATGTGTTATTTTAAAGAATACATTTTTGTATTATTATTCAATTACAGCATAATATATATTTGTGTCAATCCATAGATTAGATTTTTTTACCATTACTCGTATATTTAAAAAATGTGAATGGTCTTTATAAATAAAGTAAGTCACCCTAAACTTTTATATGGTAGTGTAGATTACACCCATATTAATGGTATAAAGAAAAGGTCACACATGCACATTGTCCCCTACTGTTTTATTGGGCTTATCTTACATAGTCTTTATCTGTAGATGAGTAGACCTATAAATGAAATATTCCATTCACTTTTACATTTTTTCATCCGTTGACTTTTATAACACTTGAATTTGTGTTAGCAAAGCTAACCGGGAAAGTCATTCCAAAACCCATGATACCTTATTTTTATGGATTTAAATATAGTAAGCATCTGCTTTAGGATGACTGAAACCATTTCTGAAGCTCTTCTACTCTCTTTTGAATAGCATCCTGGACGTTTTCTTTGGCCTTCTCGGCTTGATCTTTGAGATCCTGCATTTTTGATTCTATCTGGTCTTTAATTTCTTCACCCTGGTTCTTCAGCATTTCTCCCAGAGTCGTCAGCTTGTCTTCTGCATTCTGAAGAATTTCAGTGAAGTAAGGCTCAAGGCGATCCTTTATGTCCTCCCAACTCTGAGCAATGCGAGAGCCAAGTTCCTCAAAGAATGTTGCAAATTTCCTAAACATCAGACGAGGGACAATCAGTAACAAATCAATAGTGCTGTAATAAATAACTATAATACAAAAACTACTCAAACAATACACTTCACCAGACGTACTTGTTTATTTCTTGGGTGTCTTTGCTCAAGCGTTTCTTTATTTTCTTGATATAGGCAGTGAACCTGTTCTTGACTTCATCAGCGTTCTGCTCCATCATGGTCTGAAGCTCCTGGGTGTATTCGGTGGCACGATCCTTACCTTCCACCAGGTGCGTACGAAGCTTATTTGCAAGCAGATCCAGATCTTCTTTTAATTTTTGGGCAGCCTCCTGTGCATAGGGACCCACTTTGGACTGCAGATCTTCATTGTACATTTGCAGTTCTCTCATGATGTCAGAGATCAGAGTGCTGCAAATATATATCATATCATAAGCTTCAGGTTTTTGAAACTTTTTGCATCTTTGCAAATTGTCAGGTGTCTAAATAGACATATAGTCAGTGATTTGTTGTGATTTTTACTAACTCTAATTCTCTGCTGAGCTGGGTGTTCTGGACGCTGTCCCTCATCTCTTGAGCATTAGCAGCCACTTCAGACAACCGGCTGGTGAACCAGTCCACTTGCTCCTGCCAGCCTTTGTTCGGTTCATCTTGAAGCAAGAAGCGCCCATGGCAGCCTGCAGCATGGATCACAAATATTTCAATACATTAACTTTTGGTAATTTGCATCCTATTTTTGCATTACTATTTTGTGTAACATCAAGAACTTCATGAAAACATGACTGGATAAAATAATCTGTCCAGGTTTTGGGATTGAATATCAAACTATGATTACGCCAAATATATTTTCCTCCTGTATGAGTAATATATATGCAAGCCTATTGTTTTCAAAGTGAATGAATAATAAAAAATTATACATTTGACTTACCTGAAAAAATTGCTAGAGCGAGGATTACTCCAACAAACTTCATGTTTGTTTTTAGACAGCACACCTGCATAAAACAGAATAGTTAAGGTTATAATGCCTGAAAAATATCAAAAATATCCACAGAAAGAAAAGTCTGAAGATGAAAGCTGCATTACCAGATGTATTCTGTAAGGAATGTTTTGAAACACCGGGTATTTATATGACTGGAACACAGTCAAATCTTGTTATTGGTCATAAGGTGACGACGATTAACAGATGAACTGGCAGACCATGTCCAAAGTTCTTCTTTACTCTGCTGTTTGCTTTTTATGGCAGTATTTCATTCCACGTTGCACGATTCCAAAAGGACAACATATAGTTAAAAATATGCTTTTTGTTAAATTATTTGTTAAAAATTATTGTAGCTAATAGGTCTGAAATTAGGAGAGTTGTGCATGTGTATCTAGCCAAACAGAAATGGCAGGAGCACAAAATAAATATCATATTTGAAGTATTTTCAGTACAAGAGACAAAGAAAGTTTTAACTCCATTGGTCATTAGTTAAAATTACTAGAAATTCATCAACAGTAAATGTTAATGTTAAAAAAGTTAATAATCCATTATGCAACAAGACATTGTGCTTAAATGACCTTTTGTCTTACAGAAGATAAAGGGCACCACATACATGATTCAAAGATCAAAGCTCATCTCTCCGTCTAGCCATTTTATCAACTTATAAAAAAATACTGTTCACCTCATTAGATTTTAATCTTTTTTTAAATGATGTAACTTTATTATTAATTAATTGGTTACTTATATTCTATCTTAATCCCATGCAATCTTTTATTCACTCATTGATCAATCATTGGCTTTTGTTCTTCACAAATACGTCTATTTTAAAATTAAAAATTAAAAACATTTTTTTTTCAAAATGTTCTTGCACTATAAATAATCCAACATGGGATAACAAAAGAGATCATGTCAGCAAACTGCTATCATCCATGAGTAGATTGATATCTCTTATCCTGAGTAGTTCACACGTACATGTAGACTTGTGTAACACAGACGTTCTGACCTATGTACCATACATAAAAGATCAATTGGAATTAAACAATAAGGTACAGTAGGCTGTGAATACGTACACAATTTTGTACAGCTGACCTTATTTTTATAAAACGATAAAATAAATGTCCCTTAGAATGTTATTGATGACGAATGCTTGTTACAGCACATTGCTATGCAACAAAAATATTGACTATGAACTTTGTGCAAGATAGGCTACTTAATAGTTTAGTGAAGAGGTCATAGTGCCAAACGAATGCTTTATTTATCAGTGATCACAATTGTCTGTTTACTAAAGGATGTTTTGATGACAATCCTTTGCAAAATGACTTAATTTTGCTTGCTGGGTTCAAATCCTTGACAAGCCCTCTGACCTTTAGATGTCTAAAACGTGTCACAGGTTATCTGACACAGACGGGTAGGTGTGATTTCTTAATCAATTACATTTATTTGTTTAATGCTAAATATGCATGAATGGGTTATACATCGCCTCAAATTCACTAAAGGGAGACACAAGCATGTCATTTAGTAAAATTATTTTCTTTATTAATTTATAACAAGCTAAATGCCGAAAAAATAAATGAATAACTATAATAAACATTGACTAACAAACAGTTCATGTTGTATATTTTCTTCTGTACTGCAAGCTGTTGAAAAATATTTCCGTAATAGCTTAATTTAGCAAAGCATACAAATACATAAACCAGCTAAATCCATGTCTTTAATAAAACAATATCACATGTGGCACCGTACGATTTAAGTGGTTTATTCTTTTCATATTTGGTGAAAGTTTTAACCATTGCAAAAACAGCAAAGTTTAAAAGGTACTTCAATATTCAGCCTGATTCCAATGTCCTACTCCTTTTATTTTATTAACTGTTAAAGCAAAGGTAATTTTGTGTTTTACCAACTAGATGCGAACAGGTTAGCCTTTTTTTAGATACTCACTTCACCCTTGTCTAGGAATATAGGATAAAAGTTGAGAGAATAAAAGCTTAACTTAATAAATAAAATGTAGATTTTAATTTGTAGATTAGGGTGGTCCTTATAATGGGTCAAATCTTTTTTAAATGTTCAACTCTACCCCTAAATGTGTCAATAAAAACACACTGTGCAAAATTTTGAATTGATCCTACAATATAGAGGTTACTCAAAGCCTTTGAATATTTCCAAAATCACATATTTTTGCAAAAACTGTACAATTTAAAAACGCACAACACACATAAAACTTGCTTCTTGGGGTTAACTTTGTTCCAGTTATTTCAGTCTTTTTTGATAAGAGTAACCATATAGCGGACTTGATTCGTGTTGCTTCAGCCGTGTGTATATTGTCTATTGTGCTTCATTCACATTAGGGATGCTTAACGATTAATCGCAATAATTGTTAGCAGAATAAAAGTTTTTGTTTACATCATATATGTGTGTGTGAACTGTGTATAATAACTTTGTATAAATAAATGTACACACATGCATGTATATGTTTTAGAAATGTTTACATGTGTATATACATTTGTATATTTATGTATCATTTATATTATATATAAATATAAATACTTAATATATACTTTTTTTTGTTTAATTATACATGAATGTGTTCATATTTATATATATACATATTAATTATACACAGTTTACACACATATGTGATGTAAACAAAAACTTTTATTCTGCTAACGATTAATCACGATTAATTGTTTAGCATCCCTAATTCACATTTAAGCTTTCTTGCTTTGAAAGAGTTTTAATTGCATGGAGCATGGTCTAATAAGTCCATCGCTGCCATATTAAACAATTATACATGCTAGCACAAAGTATCACATAATACGCAAATGTGTTAAACTTCAAAGGTCTAGAGCAACCTCTAAATATTAATTTATATTGGAAAATCACATTTAAAAAAAAATATTCAAACATATTGGTGGGGTAAAAAGTAACTTTTGAAAGTTGAAAAATAAGGACCATCCATATTGTAGATGAATATAAAACAGTTTTATTAAGCCATGTTTAGCAACATTCATGTGAAATAAAAATATATTTTTGTGAAATAGTAAATGTTGAGTTCACTTTGAGCAAGCCACAGGTAATACTGCCTTTACAAACCAAAATAGCAAAATGTCATTTTCATTCGCTTAATGTTTCTGAAAAAAGTCTACTGCTTATTCTTAGCAAAAGATTCCCAAAGTGCTGTTAACTGAGCTTTCAGGTCCTGAGCATATGGATCCAGTTTGCTTATCAGTTCCTCTGTATGGGGATTAATGCTTTTCTGAATCTCTTGACCTTTCTGTGCCAGCTGTGTCTGAAAGCTTTGGGCTAATGAAGGCATGTTCATCTGAAAGTCCTGGAGATGTTGGTCCAGTTTTTGCTTGAGCTCCTCTGTTTGGGGACTCAGCCCCATCAGACTTCTCTCCAGGTTTGCCTTCAGCTCCTCGGCCCCCTGTAGCAGCTTAGATTTTAGGGCTTCAGAGTTTAGGGTCTCTGCGTACGGGGTCACATCCTTCTTTAGCTGGTCAACCTGAATTTGAATATCATCTTTAATCTCCTCATAATAAGGCTTAAGCTGGGATTGCCCAGATGTCATTTCCTGTTCCATACGTAATTTCAGTTGATCTGCCTCTTGTGAAAGTTTGTCCAGCAAGTCTTGGGTCAAAGGAGTTACTTGACCCTGAATGGCCAGGGTGTATTTGTTTACAGCGCCTGCACTTGTAGAGATCCTGTCACTGTGGAGACAAAGATTTTTGGGGTTTTTCATAGTTTCTGTTTTATTCCTTTTTAGCAACGAATAATGCTTACCTGATATCTTGTCCCAATTCTGAGTTTTTGATCATTTGCACCGTGTCTTCAGCTGTGAGGGTGGCCTGGGCAACGTAATTCCAAAAGGCATTTTTTACAAGGTCAATACTGGGACCTTCTTGGTCCTGCCCCAACAAATTGGCCCGACAACCTATTGAATAAACCAAAATTATTTTTATTAAGTATCAAGATTGGGATCTAACAGAAACATCTCCATTTAGTTGATGATTAGTTGAAATGATCTTTTATTCTTAAAGTAAATACTCACCACAGAAAACTGTGATAACAAAAACTACATAGACCTTCATGATGTGTGGGATCTAAAAAAAATCATTTTATTAAAACAATATGAATTTCATTTAATAAAGAGCATTTTTGTGCTTGTATCTGCAGTGTTCATTTACCTAACAGTCCTCTCTTGTCCTCCTCAGTGTGCGAGTGTGTTTAGGTACCAGCAGTGTATATATGGTAACAGATTGTATTAGTGTGATAAAGGCAGTAAAGTCCAGAAGATGGTGCCCTGCTGTACACTGACATGTCATTCATTCCACATCATGAAATCAGCTGAACTGACCTCAGACCTGTTACTCAATATATCCCCGTAGCATAAATCCTGACACATTTCTTTAAACACAGAGCCAAAACTCATTTTAACAAAGCTGTTTTAAATTAGTTATAGGAGAATAAATTTGTTTCATAATTTTGATTTAATTCATTGAACCATTCATGTAAAACCTTTGTGCACCTATCTAGCCACTCATCCATTTAAACCAAAAAAGTCGACTGTCTGTGTGGAGACTTTATCAGGTTAAAGAGAAGATAACACCCCTGGGCTTTTGTCATGATGATCTAATCGCATTCCAGTGTAACAAGGTATGCCAGCATTGCAGGGCAGTATACATTTTATCCATTTAAAACAAGAGATGTAGTACAACAATTTTAGCATTCTGGCCATTTCAGAATAGATTTGCTTATGCTGTGTTGTAGAGCAGTATGAAGACTTTGTATTACTAGATAAACTGTGAGCATGCAAGTGATGCTGCTGCTGCTAAGTATGGCTGTTAATATCCCATAAACAGATCAAGACAAGTGGAGAGGGATGATTGTTCGAGCTCTGTGTCATACAGCTTGCAGCATTTTAACAATACAGTAGGTAGAACAAATTTCGTTGGCTTAAAGTTAAAAGGGTAGTTTACCCAAAAATGAAAATTTTGTCATCATTTACCCCCCTTAAGGTGTTCAAAACCTGTATAAATTTCTTTGTTCTGCTGAGCAGAAAATAATATTGAAAATGTTAATAACCAAACAGATCTGGGGGACTATTGACTTTAAGAGAAAAAAAAGAATACAATGGAAGTGAATGGTGCCCCAGATCTGTTTGATCACAAATATTTAGTAAAATATCTTTGTGTTTAGCAGAACAGAAATTCATACCAAAAAAACTAAAAAAATTAGTTTCTATTTTCTTACTGCTATTATTGGCCCTTTTTTAAAAAGCACCCTGGATTGTTTATACTTTATTTATATTTTTTTGACCCAGAGAAGTTTTTCTAAAAACTTCATACAGGTTTAAAAAAAACTTGAGGGTGAGTAAATTATGACAGTTTTCATTTTTGGATGAAATATTCCTTTAATCATACATTTTAGACATGTTTAATAAAGGTGCCAAAAAAATGCATTGAAATAATAAATTGTTCTCTGATATTTACATTATGGAATTTGGTTTTTACTTTATTAAGAGCAAAAATTTTCCACAAACATTTTTACATGTCCATTAAAAACCCTCAGATTTGTACTTTGAATGAAATGGTTTATTTTTGCTCTATTTAGAAGGGTCATGAATAATAATGTTGAGCTCTGCTCTGATTGGCTCATGCCAGTAGCTCACATTAGTAAACATGTTGGGGTGTACATCTCGACTGTTACATCACAGTTATGTTATGTTGAGATTGGTCTGTTTTCCAGCAGTCTTTTGCACGCACAAGGTTTACATAAAAATTATGAAACATTTTTGAGGCTAATAATATGTCAGTATCATGTACAGAAATCTTATTTTTCTTTTATGCCTATGTAAAGACAAAGTTACCTAGGTAAAAAAATATTTTATGGCACCTTTAAGTTACAGCAGCTCAAAACATCAAAAAAAGTTCAAATGCAGTAAACATTTAAAATGACTTTCAATAAATTTGATTAAACTTAATTTAAGGCAAAAGGTAAATTACATACAAAGTTAAATTCAAACACCTAATTTAAAAAAAAATGTGAAACAATATTTATTTGTTTGCTACAGTAATAACAAAAAGCATGCACTACCGTGTGTAACTATAGTAAGCATGTATTAATTAATAATATCACCGAACTATCAAGAATTTCTAAATACCAGACTATACTTGATGTATATACTTGATGTTGTCAAACAATAATTTTTAAAACAAATATCCATTTCCTATCCGACTTTAGGAAAACAGAATTCCCCATTGGAGTAATACAGATAAAAAAGAAAGTAAATAACAATAAGTGTAACAATAATTTAGTTATTTTGATTATGTTGAACATATCAAGATTTTGTGTTCGTGTCTATGTGTGCATGCCGATTCACACGTATTAACCGCACAGTTCATGTTATGACAGGGAATGATTGATTGATGAGTCAGGAATTAATGAGGGTCCATCTGGACTTTGCCTTTTTCATCACAACAGTTATCTGCATATTCAAAGACCTGATGTCTGCTAAACATAAAACCATACAGAAGATCACAGAAGAAAATATAAAATGTAATACAGACATCATATACAATTTTATTTATTTGTATATGTGACTATACAAGCACATATATTTCAGCAATACATTTAAAAAGACTGAAACCCCTGAATATTGCCAAGAGAAAACTACACAAACACAAAACCCAGATAAAGAGCTCTGCTAAATACCTTAAATGTAAATAATAAATTATAAAAAAATCAACAAACAAATAAATGGAAAAATAACACAACATCATGATACTTACATTTTTCATTTTCGATTGCATTTGTTTATCATTTGCTTTTACCGTATTTTACTAGGATTATGTTTTTATGTATATTACAGAAATAAGGTTAAAATCTGCTTATACATGAAACAAGCTAAATTTTTTGGTTCACTTTCATTTTGCCTCAAAGGCAACATGGATATGGATGAAAATGCATGGATGTTTAGTCTTTACCGTAGAACCAGTCACCTCACTGGTTTGTAAACTGTAGAAATAACCAAAGCTTTCTTAGTACAGAAAGATGTCAGATTATCCAAGTGAAATACCAAATCCACACTTGAAGCTGTTTTTTCTATGGTTAAGGAAAGCACAGAGGGCAAGCGATAGTGGCAGGGGCTGCAACTTCTTTTCAAGAGTGGCTCCTACAACCCAGTTACTGTCTAATGAACCTAGAGAAAAAGATAACAAACAAATGCAATTTGTGCATACACGTCTAATAAGACAAATGCATGCCAAGTTTACAATTTTGCTTATTTAGCAATATTTGTCCAATAATTCTAAAAAGCTGCATGTGTCCAATATATGCATAATTATTATATGTGTGCAACCAACCTTTAAAGACCAGATTGGCTTTGGGGACATCGAGCTGGTACCCAAATGACACACTGGTGTCCTGCATACGGGCGCTTGCTTCAAACTCCACACCAACCTGCAACTAATATCAAAACATAAACATTTGTTGCATTAAAAAAATAGAAGTAAAAAAATTCAAAAACATTATTTTAATGGTCAAGATATCTACCTGGTCATTGGCTTTGTGATAATATGATCCATGACCTCCATCACCTCCTAGTGTCAGTGTGGCTATAAAGTTGCTACCTGATATCAAGATATGAAATAGGAGACAAATTTCAATAGCTTCGTTTTTCTTTAACAGATTATATCAGCACTATACATTATAAATTAGTGATAAAATGTGCATTTCAGCAATGGGAATGTTGAAAAATGCTTTTGCATGAAATTACATTTACACCACCAGGTGTCAGTATGAAGATGACTGTCACAGCATGAAGTTTTGTTTGCACAACACATCATCTCTACAAGTCATTTAAATGCACTTGTATGTGTGTACCTGTATATCTGCCAGCAAGAGACATGACCGTGCCTTCCTCTCCCGGTCTGCGGTGATACACCAGCTCTCCACCTAATGCCAATGATGGAGTGATAGACTGAAGATAATGAGCTACAACAATTCCTAAGAGAGAAAAAATAAGATTAAACATTAAAAAGGCATAATTAAATAACAACACAGATGAGGACAATCTATAGCACAAATACACAAATACACAGTAAAACGGGAGACAATTACCGGAGCCCACCAGCACATCTGGGTTGCCAAAAGTGACTGCAGCCGTGAAATTCTCCCCTTTGTACTCAGCATCTCCTTGCCAGTTAACAAACTTCTGCTGTTGAGTCTGATGGAGTAAAGCATTATAATAAGTCCAACAATGCATTCATATCATCATAATAATTAAACAAAACCTAGAATTTTACACATACAGACCTGAAAGGCAAGTTTAGAGCGCACTTTGTCTGTGACCTGATGGATAATCTGCGCATTTAGACTGCCCGTGCTGTCCATGTCACCAACCATGACGGGAAAGGCCTGACATTATATAAATACAAAGTATGACATGTAAAACTCTCTCAACATCTGTTGAGGTATCTGCAGGACAAATCTAAATGTAATGAAATGCGTTCATATGATAGTTATGTTTACATGCAAAACACAAAGTACATGTGTACTTTAGAAAAAGAAATATTGCTTTATGTAATAATTATAATCACACACCAATGTTTTTACTGAGGCAAAACATGTTAGAAACGATGCATCGCGATGCAAATGCTCATTTGTATCCGATGCTGTTTTTAAACCGATGCACTGAGCGAATCCGAGAATCTTCGCATCCCTAATTAACATGCTAGAGAAGACTTTGTGCTTTGAATCTCAACCCAACAGTTTGTGGGAATATAGATGCACAAGGCCTGCAGTTTGCATTACAATTAATCCTAAACAACTATTCAACTCATTGTGTGCAAATGTTGGATAAAATTGCCAAATGGAAGCTTAAAAAAAGCTTTCACTTGAATATGAAGTTTACCTCGGCAGGACCCATTTGCTTGGTCCCAACATAAGTAGCTCCGAATCTGTAACTAGAATCTCCCACTGTACTTAACAACACTGTGTGGTTCACCTGTTGGGTAAAACAAGAAATGCAGTTTAGGATATCTACAACAAATCTGCCAGAGGATGAGCTGGTGTAGTAAGACACAACAAACTACTAGCACAGTTTGCAATACAGTTGAAGGATAGATCCACTTTACCTGTGAACACTAACCTGAAAATTGTTGCTTAATCCTTTGTTAAGTGTTAGTCGAACACCCTCCATCTGCATGGGAAAAACCTCTGAGGGACAGACAAGACAAACATGAAGAACCAAGTGAGCTTAAAACATCATAAAAATAAAACCATTAAACTTTACAAAAAGGTCCAAATTTTTAGCTCCCGTTAATTCACTCTGAAAAAAATGTACATATACAAATTGTAAATAGTTTACAAATATCAATATGTATATTGGTTTACCATTAAAACCATTACACATTTTCCTTGTGGTGGTTAGTTTTGGGAGCTATTCCAGTAGAGATCACAGACACCATTACGGTTTTTACTAAAACCAATGGAATACCTCTTATAAAAGAATTCTCAATAATGGTTTCCATTGCTGTTTTTCAGTGTAAATGTGTAAACAAATATACAGATATGACTATTTTGCTTTAATTTGATCATATTGAGTCAGGTCAGGTGTATACAAAAGCTCCACCACCACTGAATATAAGCAATGATCTCTTACCTTTACATTTGCGATGGCACTCCTCAAATGCTCCGGGGTTTTGAAGGAGAGGTTCTGTGTTCTGGCCACCGGTGACAGAGACTGGTGCGACGGTTGGCATTGTGAATCCTGGTGGTACCGACACCAAACTCGGTCCGGCTGATCCCGGTGCCGGGGGGCTGGGGGAACTGGAAGCCAACACATTGCCCATTCTAAAACATAACAGATTAACAAAAACAGAGAATGAACAGCAAGCGTAATAAAGTATTTAAATGTCTTTTATATAAATGTTAACAAACTGGATTTCATACTAATGGTACTACCACTTCGTTTAATAAACAACCCATATTATTCTTATAAGAAATTACGTTAGCTTGAAAGCTAAATGGCACATGCGTTTGTTAGTTAATCGGGAGACACACTACCTAGTGGCAAGTTATATAAATGCCGTTTAAATCTGACAAATAATTATATTATTCGCTGAGATTTCCCTAAAATATATTTTGAGTTTTTGAGGGAAAAGCTCAATGATATTGAATCAATGACAACTCACGTTGAGCTTCTCAGAGGTCGATTCTCCCGGTTGCAAAAGCACGTGTGTCCCCTATGCCCCTCCTAGTTTCAGTGACGCATTCGGTCGAAGAAGAAAACCCAATGACTATTGGCCTGTTTATCTGTCAATCACTGCCTAAAACAGAGGCGGCCTCCAGAGAGAAAATTCGTATTTTCCTAAAATTTCAACTAGCTCTATATTTTTTTCCTTCTATTTATTTAATTAATGTACACTATTTTAAGGCTGACGATACTTTACCAACAGCCTTTATGAGTTGTGAGGTAAAACACGGACTATTATCGTGAAGGTCATTTTGACTGTGAAGGTCGGATGGGGTTCAACAAGGGTTCAACAGCCAGTACCACTAACTTCAACGTTAATTTATAAATATAAACAAGGACACCATGACATTTCTGTCAAAACCTTTTTTAGTTTTTGTGAAATTGCATGCTTCCTTAAAATGAAATTAATTATTTAGTTATTAACAAGATTATAACAGTTATAACCATATAACTTAATATGTTACTAATAAAAACGGTTGGTTATAACTATTAAACTTAAACTATAAACATTTCTAATGTATTTTATTCATAAAGGGAAATTCATTTATTTCAATAACAGGAAATGAAATATTGATGTATAACTATATTAATTAAACAATGCATCTCTTTAAAAAGGCCGTCTTAATAAACACCAAAAAACCCACAATAATTTTTAATAGCTGTTTGTTATGTTTGGTCTAAAACCGTTGGTTTTATATCAAAGTATATATCATGCATCAAAATTCAAACCTTAACTCCAATTGAAATGACAGACCAATAAGCTTTAATAACGGCAAAATATTATTTATTATTGCATATGTCAATTCTGAAAAACAAAATATAGAATATCTTTGAAGCAATGTGACAAAAAACACACATCAACTTTTTCTTATTTTAATAAGGTCATGTTTTTAAGACCTAAATGTTAAATGTACTTCATAGTAATAAGAACTAGTAAACAGTCAGTTTAAATGTTTTTTGTCCATGCTGAAGCAAAAAAGAAACAAACATTTAGCACAAGTTTCTGGTGCATCTCCCAAGTCTTGTTAAAAAAGTCGTGAGGTAAAGTGTTAAACACAAAGGCAGCACACAAATATCACTTGCAAACATCTAAAATTATAAATCAATCATACGCTACCTACAGCTGAACCCAAATAATTTTTTATTTCAACTTAACAGTTAAAAAACATTAAAAACAACCTATGACATACTGTACACAAAAGCCAACAATAGCGTTTGCTTTGGTGTTAATGCATTTGCTTTGGTGTTGTAGTCTAAATCGATTTTATTGCTTAAGTAGAGGCACGATGGTGAAATGTTGGTGGAAGCTTAAGACATTCAGTTTGGTCAGTTACAGTGAATGGTCATTATGAATAGCTTTTAGTCACTCACTAATGCAAAGCTGCATGTTTCAATACATTTCAACAGAATGTATGTAACAAAACATAAATGCAATACTTTGGTGAAAGTATTTAACAAGTGCAAGTGCATGCTTTTTTCAAGAGTTCAGTTTGATGGATTTAGTGTAGTTTCGAGCTCCTACACTATTTAATGTGTGCTAACAACTTATTTTTTTCTGTTTCTTTAAGTATTTTTGATTTATTTGTCAAAACAAGTTTCATTTATAGTTGTTCATTGGACCCTGATCTTTCCAATGTATTGCTATAACCGAATGGTCTAATTAAGACCTGGTTGCCTTTGAGCAGCAGGTAGTTCCTTTTGTAAAACTTCTCGGATTAGTTTCACACATATGTCAGATGCATCCTGGGTATCTTTGGAAAGATGAACTAGACTCAAGAAGCCATGGGGAAGGTCATCAACCACAGTGAGTGTCACCGGCTGGTTTATGTTCCTTAGCTTTTTGGCAAACATCACCGAATCATCTAACAGAGCATCCAAAGCAGAGGCCTAAGATGAACAAACAAACAATTAAACCGACAGTTTCATCAGCTACAGATTTTGAAAGGCATAATCATCTTACCACTATATGTACAGGTGGAAGCCCCTTGAGAAGGTTGTCTGGTGAAAGTAAAGGGGACACAAATGGGTTCTTCATTATTGGTGTGCAAGGTGTCTGCATATCCACCAGACATCTAGACCGGAGTGGTTCAAAATTTTCTGGATATTCTCTGGATTCCTCTGGCCGGTCTCCGGTGCGTGAAGCAGATGCTGGAATCCCATTGGATGATGTGGTGGAAGATGTTGATGCTTTCTGATCTATTAAAGACTGAAACCAGTTGTTTGCGCTTTGGGTGAAGGTATTAAGCAACTGTACTGTATCCTGTCCCAAAGCAGCCAGGGTGTCCAACTGCTGTGCTGGCTGTATTGACCGACTACCTATGCCTGCGAGAGAGATAGACACATGAAAAATATGATGGTGGGGCCTTATAAGATATCGAGAAGTTTTCAAGTTAAACAAAGATCTTTCTATAAACATAGAATAGTGTAGAATGTAAAATAAAGCATTTCCAGTAGAGAACCATAATGTGCATTTAACTTTTGTACTTAAAAATAATAAAAACATCTCACCAGCATATGCATCGATGCACTTGGAAAGCACACTGAGAGGTAGCAAAGGGTCAATTAAAGTGAGCAGCCTGGACGGTGATGCATCTATTGTTAGTAGAGTCGCTGGGTACGCAGCCACTATCCCATCGGGTACGCGCACGCCGTGAGACATGGCCTTCATAGAGACGGTTATACACAGGTTGCCACCTGCGCTGTCCCCCACCAAACACACTCGTTCTGCAGTCGAGCCTGTGCAGCAAGATCGAGACTTAAAAGTCTGACATTAAAGATGTGATTAGGTTGTAAACTGGATTTTTAGTTTAACTTAACTTTTGTTTGCATTAGCTGATACTGGCATCATTTCATTGGTTCCTAAAATCTAATATAGACTTTAAATTATTATAAAAACTATATAGCTTTAATGTATTACAGAAACAAATAAACATAATGCTAACCTGTCCTGCTGGTGCTATTTAAAGTGAATCATGAATCAAGTTTGAAGAAGTAGCGGCAAGCCATTGAGTGAACATTAGTTGTACACTCATTATTGCTGCGAATTATGGAATTGAACACTACAAGTGCACTTTTTAAAGGGACACCTCGCTTTTTTTTTAAATATGCTAATTTTCCAGCTCCCCTAGAGTTAAACATTAGATTTTTATCATTTTGGAATCCATTCAGCTGATCTCCGGGTCTGGGGTACCACTTTTAGCATAGCTTAGCATAATCCATTGAATCTGATTAGACCATTAGCATCACGCTAAAAATAACCAAAGAGTTTCGATATTTTTCCTATTTAAAACTTGACTCTTCTGTGGTTACATCATGTTTTAAGACTGACGGAAAATTAAGAGTTGCGATTTTCTAGGCAGATACAGTATGGTAAGGAACTATACTCTCATTCTGGCGTAATAATCAAGGACTTTGCTGCCGTAACATGGCTGCAGGAGGCGCAATGATATTACGCAGCACCTGAAATAGTATAATAGCGCCTTAATAATATAATTTTCAATAGCAGGGGACTACTTTCGGGCACTGCGTAATATAATTGCGCCTCCTGCAGCCATGGTACTGTATAAGCGCAATGCTAATGGTCTAATCAGATTCAATGGATTATGCTAAGCTATGCTAAAAGTGCTAGCGCCACACCCGGAGATCAGCTGAATGAATTCCAAAATGGTAAAAATCAAATGTTTAACTCTAGGGGAGCTGGAAAATGAGCACATTTTCAAAAAAAGTGGAGTGTCCCTTTAAGGGTATAAGGAGCTATTTCGGACACAGCCTGTATCTGTTTTTATTTGAAGGGTGTGCTATACGAACCTAACAAGTGGCAGTTCTTCAAAGCCCAGCAGTAGGCGTAAAAACACTCCTCTAGAGCACGGGGGAACGGGGCTTCTGGAGCCAAAGAGTAATCCACTGAAAGAATAGGCACATTCAGATCCTTTGACCAGTTCTTCAGGTAATTCTACAACAAAGACAAAAACAACAAACAAGTTAAGCGAATGAAAAAATGTAATATTCACGATAAAATGAGTTGAGATGATTTGAGCACAGTGGTCAGGTAATAAAACTAAGTAAATATCAGGTACACCTCATGTGATTTTGAAGTTTGTGCAACAAAGCCTCCTCCATGGAAGTGTATGACCAGGTATGGAGAGAGAGGAGCTGTCTCACGATTGAAAGCTAAAGGTAGAGATAACTGAGGCCCCTGAGGTCGAGAAAATGCCAACAGTTCTGCATTGTCCTAAGGAAAAATATCAAACATGGAGGAAATTTAAGTGGTGGATGTTCGGACGTTAATGAAAACAAATTGAACTTGACTGCTTTGGAAACATCTATACGAGCAATAAGATGGCTAATTTCTGTTCAATAAAACACACCTGTCCCTGGCGGAGTGTGTGTGAGACCAAGCGCATGTTAACTGGCCCCGGGCCCCAATGTGCAACTGGGGGGGACACAGAGACTGAAAGACTAGGGTCAGAGGCGAGGGGCAAACTCAAAGTTTCAGCTGGCACAGTAAATGTGAGATTCACCTGCACCACACTGGAAGCAATTCTGCTTAAACCCTTTACAGAAAAGAGGAAAAAGAAACAAGATCATCATTTAAAGAATTTTTACACCTGAATATGAAAAATCTCTCATAATTTATAATGCTATCTCAGATGTATATGACCTCCTTTCTTTAGCTAAACAAATATTGCAAAATATTCAAGCTCCAAAAACAAACATCCTTCATAAAATTAATCATAGAGTTAATAAATGTCTTCTGAAGCAAAACATTGTTTTATGGTATTTGTGAGAAGATGCTTAAAGGGGCCATTTCACAAGACTTTTTTAAAGGTGTCAAATAAATATTTGGTGTCCCCAGTGTACGTATGTGAAGTTTTAGCTCAAAATACCATATAGATAATTTATTATAGCATGTTAAAATTGACACTTTGTAGATATGAGCAAAAATATACGTTTTTGGGTTTGTCCTTTAAAATGCAAATGAGCTGATCTCTGCACTAAATGGCAGTGCCGTGGTTGGATAGTGCAGATTAAGAGGCGGTATTATCCCCTTCTGACATCACAATGACCTATTTTTTCACATGCTTGCAGAGAATGGTTTTCTCAAAACTAAGTTATAGTTTTTTTCACAGTTTTAGATTGATAGAAGCACAGTGGACCCAATTATAGCACTTAAACATGAAAAAAGTCTTAATATTATGAGGCTATTTAGCGAAATGGAAATCAAAACACACCCAGGAGCACTAAATTAAAAAATATTGACAAGTACAGAATTTTAAATCTCATTGGTGGTCACAGCTAGAGACCAAAACCAGTAGGTCTGGAGTCATATGAATAGTGTCTGTTTCTATGTGCCACTATACAAAAGTCTTCCGCCATATTGGACGGTCCAGTGCGATTCCTTACCCAGTGTTGCCAAGTCTGTGGTATTTACTTTAAAACTGGTGATGCGGATTGCTTTTTCTGTGGGTTAAATTTGAAACCATGGTTTTGTTAATTTGCTGTCAATATTAAGGTAAGATTATTTTATTTATGAGTATGTAGTTGATATTTTTGCTAGGGTCACTAATCTAGATTTAATTGGGAACTAGGTTGGAACCTATCTGTATAAATATATTTGGGAATATAAATCTTTACAGGGTTTACAAAGCAGAAGCTGTGCAATGTAGTGGTATCCTGGAAAACTGTGAGTGACGTCTGCAACTGGGCCGCTCCAAAATAGCGGACACGTCTACATATGGAGCGGTCAATGACATATCTATGTATCTATATCTATAGTATGATGGATGTGCTTTTTGGAGCTGTTAAGTTGGCACCTATACATCAACGTACAGTGACAGATACTGTTTTAAAGAAAATAAGTTCACAACAAATCTTTGTCAAGTCATATACATCTCACACATACACACATGTCCATCACACCAAAATGCCTTGTGTTGTTACTTAACTGGGACACGCTAAGTTTATTATTAGTGAATAACTTAAATGTAAGTTAAATTTTAGCTCTTTTTAAAGGACAAGTTCGGTATTTTACACTTAAAGCCCTGTTTTCAGATTGTTTATGATGAAATAGAACGGTTTTGACTGAAATTTCGACATATGCGGCTGCCCCGAGAATTTTCGGGTGTTTGTTTTTCACCTCCCACCTCTACAATGGGTTTATAGGTGCACTGGAACAATCCTTTCTAAAATGCATTAAACTTTCGTTTACAAAGACATGAAACTCACCGAGTGGTCAGGGGTGTTCACTGATATGCTCACACAAAAATCGCTGCAAAAGATGCTTTCCAACAGCTGTTTTAGCATTCGTTGTTAACTTGTGGACCTATTTTTCCAAACGCCTCACACCCGTAAATTCTTCCGCTGAGAGCTTGAATAATAAACACTCCAGCCCAGGTGGTAGCGCTAATCCGCCATTGCCAATAGCAAGAATAGAAACAAAGTTCCCGGCGCGGAGTAATACCGTACCTCACAGCACATCTAATACAAGTCAATGGAGTTGGCATAAACTACGATAAAACCCGTTGGAATGCGTCTTTTGCAGCGATTTTTGTGTGAGCATATCAGTGAACACCCCTGACCACTCGGTGAGTTTCATGTCTTTGTAAACGAAAGTTTAATGGATTTTAGGAAGGATTGTTCCAGTGCACCTATCAACCCATTATAGAGGTGGGAGGTGAAACAACAAACACCTGAAAAATCTCGGGGCAGCCGCATATGTCGAAATTTCAGTCAAAACCGTTCTATTTCATCATAAACAATCTGAAAACAGGGCTTTAAGTGTAAAATACCGAACTTGTCCTTTAATGATGTAAAATCAGACATATGCTTGTACTATACTTACTGATAATAGCTCTGTCTCAGTAAGATTCCAAAAGGTTTTCCAAAACTGCATGTCTAAATTTTGAGTGATGCGTTCGAACTCCGCCCCTCTCAAATCAGGGTTCATCAAATATTTGCCAGATGTGAATAGAGAGAGAGCAGCTATGCCTGTGTAGTAAGTAGACAGAATTTGACCTATCCGGTTCATGTAGCTCAACTTATATATCATTGTGTTAGCAAAGGTTAGGGGTTCAATTCCAATGGAACCCATCAACTGATAAGTTACTTTAAAGTATGAATCATCAAATCCTAAAAATATGTGTGGAATCTGACCCAGTTTCCCAATGCTAATCCATTACACTGACCTACTCCGGTCTGCTGTTTCTTGTAGTTCTCACCCAATGACACCATACTGATGACCACGGTCTGCAGAAAAGGCCTTAGAGAAGGGGAAAACTTGGGAGAAAGAAACAGATGCTGACTGTATGTTTCTGAAATAAATAGTACCGCACTATGATTATGTATGGTTGGTTCTTAGTACCGAAATGTGACAAAATCATCTTACCTGGAAGCCCAAGCAGCGGCCGTAGAAACAAGCCTTGTGCATGGAGATGTATTCTTGAACAAACTTCTCACTCAGCCCACCTTTCTCATGTGAATAGAGCTGCCCGTGGGCATTGTCATTTAGTAATACCTGTGCCAGGTAAAGCAACGCCCGCAGCTGACACAGGGCACTACAGTACGCTTCTATTTCTGCTACGTTATGCTCCATTCGGAAAAATGGCCCGTTGCAGTTTGAAGCAATATAACGGGCTTTCTGGATGATGTGGAGGGTGCAGGAATGTACCACCTACAGGATGAGAAACACAGGAACAAGAAGGAACAGTCAGTTTTTATTCACCCTTATGTCGTTCCAAACCCTTATGACTTTCTATATCATGTGAAACAGCTGAAAAGATCAATTTGATAATATTCTGGCAACCCTTTTCGGAAAAAAGGTACAAAAGCTGTCACTGGGGCAGTACCCTTTCAAAAAGAACACGTCTGTTCCCAATGGGTACCTGAAAGGTACATATAGGTGCATATAAAGGACCTTTTAAAGGGGGACCAAACCAGTGACAGCATTCACTTTTATTATACAGAAAAAGTGGCAAGAGCACTTATAGGCACTTAATACTGTATTACTAAACTAAACTTTATATAATAATAACCATGAGAATTTCAGATAAAATTAAAATATCTTTTTGACTTGGCGTAATTAGCATGCAACCCATCAAATGCTAACATAAAAGGCTCTTATAAAACATAAGCAGTAACCTTGACTAAGGACCGATATCCATTGCCGGGTGTATTGGCATCCAAGTCAAAATGGTGATATACAGCAGTAAAGCCAGTGACCAAGGGTTTGACGGCATGGCCGTGTTCCTGAATCTGCCTCATCAACCCCAACAGACGATCAGCATGGTCACCAAGTGAAGAATTGGGGGATCCATTAAGAGCTGAGATCACATCTGAACATGCTGTCTGCAATGCTCCGAATACTTCTTTAGGGTCCATGTCTGAGAAGCTGACGGAGGATAAAAGACAGAAAGGTTTAGAAGTGTTCACTGGTTATGACAATTGTCAGACAACACTGCCTTCACAGTAGGGCTGTCACAATGATTAAATAATCGTCTTATCGTGATTGTTTGACCTCATCGAAATGATTTCAGATCACCGCAATGATTGCACATCTCTCTAAAAAACACAAGGGGGAGCTGCAGCGCCTGTATAAACGAGATAGTGTCAGATGGCACTTCTTAACTGACAGTGTAACGCCATTCAATACAGTGGAAAAAACAGCATTTAAAGAAATGCTGCAAAACATTGATGCGCAGTATGAACTGGCAAATACATTTCCAAAACAGCAATTCCAAATTTAGGGAAGTAAATGATGCTGTTGTTGTGGTCTGTACATGTGGTCCCGTACTAATATGACTACTGGCATGTTCTTATATAGTCAGTTTATTTTAGTAGCATTTTTTTCCAGACATTTTATTGTTTTTTTCTTATGAAAAATTTTTAGTTTTTGAAATATATTTTCATTAAATAATTAGTAAAGATAAAGATTTAATTTAAATAATAACAACAATGAACAAACAAAACATTTATGAAAATTAAATGTAAAAGCAAGAAGACAGACAATTAATCGTCATAACTGTCAAAGCCCTAAACAGGCAAAGACACAAAACATAAAAATCTCTGTTTGACAATAGCCACACAATCTAATGAATATAAACTATTGTGTTCTAGAGAAAGCGCAGAGACTGGCAAATACTGCCCGCTTGTGCACATTCATACAACATCTGTGCCCCTGCGTCAAACAGGCCAGAAGTACTCAGAAACTGCAAATTCTCTGAAAATATGCCCCTAAATTATATTTGGTGGTTTGATGTGTGACAGATTTCAAGGAAACGTCACATTTTCTAAAAGGATTGGATTATCCTCCCCTATAATTGCTGGAATGGGAATTCTGCACAACGGTCCCATGAAGTGCAACTAGATTTCATACAACTACATAAAAGACTCGCTTTATAATTAGATACAGTAGCAAATCGGTTGTGACCTGTAATATGTAAATTAAAACAGACGCTTTGCTCCAGGATGAAAACAGGGGTTCAGATCAAAAGCTTAGAAATGAATGTTTTACATACAGTCTGCCTGCCACTGTCAACATTTAGTCTGTGTTGGAGAAAACAATCATTGATGATCAATTATCATCTAAAGCCCTCTTGAACTTTGAACTGTCCTCCAAATAAAAGGAAATACTTTGGCCAATCCATACAACAGCACTACATTTACATTTATGTAAACGAAAGGCGCTTAATTCCACAGTCCATTCAATGAATACATCTTTATCATTACAGGGATTGCCTGGGATTCGAACCCACAACCTTTGCCCTGTCAACTGGCAATGATCTACCAATTGACAAATAGTACAATGTATAATAATAAACATAGCACATTATATTATACATACATACAATGTTTATATACATATATAATATGTATACTATTATAATGCACCATTGAATGTAGTATAGTGTCGTTTATACAGAATGCCTAATATTAGATATAGGATTAAGTACATTATTAGATTTAAGACTACAGTTAATGCAATAGGCCTCAAATTTTTCAGTGCCATTGTTTTGTCTCAAGATGCACACCAGTAGTTTTTTGTAAGGTATGATTGTAAAAACTGGATTAATCGAATTTATACCCTGTCTGGAAAACTGAACCTATAAATAATACTACATTTTATACTTTAGTATTGATAAATTGTATCAAATACTGTAGTATACTTTTATATTTACTTCGGTTTAAAAACACAACAGTATGTAGACATTTCCTATAGAAAATCCTGAGGTACACCACAGTATTTTTAACGTGGGAGGGATCTGGCAACCCACTTTGAGAGACGCAGCACTTGTCAAGCACTTGATATGTTGCTCTAGCTTCATGCGTTGATATCGAAACCACGAGAGGTTTTGAACCGTGACCTCTTATACGCAATGCAGTGTCACTAACCAAGCGCTCCCCAGAAAGTTTCACCAAAGCAAAAACTTACCTGTCACTTACTAAGTCCAACGCGCGCAGGTTGCGACCAAACTCCGATAAACCGCTGACAACACAACTACATATCGAGCAGATTACGGATTATAACCACTGACAGTCGTGCATTTTTCTCCGTAAACATAGCTTTGTGATGGAGCACATCTTGTGTCTTCGCTGAAACTTGCCTGTTTGTCCTCTTCCGTGCCTGACGAAGTGTTTTCGACTTTATGCGGCGCTGCGCATACTGGTCCTAGTAGGACACCAAAGTATCGCGAAAGCAATTCGAAAGCTGAGTCTTTGACTCGCTCTCGCGTTACTTCGATATCATAGGCTAATCGGTCGGCGCAGCGTCGCATGAAATCGAAAGCGCATGGGCTGTGTTAGATATCGGCACATATACCCTTGTTCATTGCTCCCTACATTGCTTGATTCAGCGCACCCGAAAGAGTGAACGAGGGAGTGGATTCGGACACTGAGGACGCTGGAAAAACCGTGGGCGCCATCTCGTGTCGAAACGAGGATATTTATTCGGCGCAAGCGGCAAGACAGTCGTTAATGCAGTGCGTCGTGGGATTGAAATAATGCATTATGATTTCGGACGGTCCTACAAATGGTTGTTCTCTCAAAATGTGTACTTTATAGTGTGTGTGGGGGGGAGCTGATGTAAACGTGATGTTAAAATGGACTCTATGTGCTTCATGTTTATAAAATAAACTGCATTAAAACTTTTTTTTTGTGAATAATGCATTATACAGTAAAAAATAATTTAATACAGTTCTAAACAATCATGGATGACATAAATACAAAAAGTATAACGTTGGAGAGGAAGGCAACCATTAAAAATAAAGACAACGCAAAAAAAGGTAATGAAGCGATTTATGTAATATTTATCAAATTATCATAAAGATATATATATTTGACACTTTTTTAGTTGTTAATCTTCGTTAGTGTCATAACTAAATAATAAAGGTCAAAAAGAAAATGTTTAATTTGGGAACTGTTGAGGAAAGTGTACAATATTGGCAAAAGTGAATATATTTTGCCAATAAAATACATAGCCTACATTTCATATATTGGTTTACAATGAGAAAAATAACAGAATATATCACACATAGTCAAATAAATGAATGAATTATAAAGACTTTATTTGTGGTTTAATTTTCGCTGTGAAGTAGTAGACAATCTGACAATGCCCTCTGGTGGTCAAACAGGAAACTGCGCACAGGTCTTACAGCAGGACATTTATTTAAATTTGAAAAGGTATAAACATAACTTTCCACTCAGCTAAATGTAGCTTTTTTGAAGCTAATTTGTGCAAATTATTTGGTAAAATTTTCTAAATTTGATATAGTGATTATATAGTGATCGTTTTGAAGCAGCTTACACAAAAGAAGAAGAAAAAACCCTTAGAAAATGGGGAAATTATTAAATACATTTAATTCCCTGAAAAGAGGAATTTATGGTTAATAAATTCATAATTATACCATAAGAATTTACAAAAATAGAAACTTAAAAAGGTTTTAAAAGTGTTTAATAAAGTGGCTTTAACGTTTTATTTCTGTTTCTTCTTTTTTAAATTTATTACTTATTCTGGTAATTCTGCCTCTATTCAACCAGTAAAGTTTATTGATATCAGTTTTAACATTATCTTTAAAGGTGCAGCTTAAAGTTTGTACTCTATAACACACATGGTTACGTTCTTTTATGTTTACACTTGCACTTGAAATTTCTCAACACATCTGTAAGCTCATACACTTTCTAAAATCTTATTATTTTGAAAAACAGTTCTCAAAATTTCAATATGATATTTAGGCAAAATAATTTATTCCCACTTGACTAAAGTACATCGTACAATTAAATGACTGACTAAGCTCACATTGTCTGTAATTTTTATTATTTTCGTATCTTTATTCTCACTTATTCCTGAAATTATTTTGCCGTAGGACCAGTAAAGTTGAATCTTTTCTTGTTTTATCCCTCTTATTTCTTTAAATCAGCAGCCTTCAATTTCCTTACCTTAACTTCTTAACCTTAAACACTTGGTCTAGATACTTTTCTATTTAAAATAGTTCTTAAAACTAATTTTTAAAACTTATTCAGATCATGAACATACAATAGAGATCAGATTTTCTAAAAGGAAGTGTCTGATTTCACGTGTACATACATACAAGGTGGTGTCACCCTGAAATCAGGCCATTGCTCTGATGTTCAGAGGAAGGCCGATTCGGGGAAAACTGAGATATGGGTATTGATACTGACAACCTTTAATGTGTTGCTCTTTATTCTCATGACGAAGTATAGAGACATACAGCTGTACTGCTGGATAACCTAACCATAAATATAGCATATTCATTGTGCAAATAAATGAATTCAAATGTCAATGTGATGTCTGGTGTAATATATTAACTCCATCCGTCTAGACACACTTTGATGTCTTGATAGTCAGTTGCCAGTTCAGAAATGGTTTGTATGGGAGAATTAAGAGATGAAACAGGTCTGAATGGCCTGGGTGGGGCTGAGGAGCGGCCTTGCCCATCCTGTGCCATCCATCTTTGATGAACTGCATAAAGCTTAGCCATTTAAAGATAAAAAAAAAGAGTTACTAAAATGAAAATGGTCTTAAGAAAGTAAACAAATGTATTTGTTTTTATGGAAATCATGGTAAGAAGTTGCCTTGTCATAAAGAACATGAGTTTAATGAGAGATTTATTATTATAGTACCCACACTACAAAATACTTTGCGAGAAGTTGGATATACAACATAAGAGTCTTTGTAGTAGAAAGGGGATTTACATACTTTAATCAAAGCTAGATAGAAATGGTTCTTTGGAGAGCAAAAAAATGGTTCTTCTATGGCCTCGATGTGAAGATCATTTTAAGCCCCTTTATTTTTAAGAGTGTACTGTATAGTTGGGAGTTCATTATTATTCATAGTTAACTTTAACTAAAATATATAAAAGGCTTGATCAGTATTGCAAAAATAAACACCAGCAGGTGTATGACAGATCTGATCGGGACATTTTTGGCCATATTTTTTTTTATTTGGCCACAACTTTCTGTGTTCCAGAAAATTGAATGATTTTTGGTGACAAATCTTATATTAACACATTTTGAGAAAATGCTTTGATTTTTACCCCAAAAACTCAACAATACACACCCTTTCGTGTTGTTCAAAAAACACCACTCAATTAAACGGCTGTAAAAATTTATCAGATTTTTTTTCTCACAATCTTGGGCATATCAGAGATTTGTAAAAACATTGGCTTTGATGCATTTTTAGTTTTTGTGCAGCATTAGATTTTATTTTGTTCTCCCTCATTTGTTGTTCTTGGCTTTTTTGCCACATTGACTACCATTATAAAAAAATTTTTTTATTACAAAGCCATGACATTATATAATCAAAATGTGTCATTTTTACTGTTTTACACACACGCAGGCACACACTAATATGCTGTTATACTCCTATAACTTAATGTACACACCAGAAATTAAGCTCTTTTTGACAGGCCTACTTAAGGGTTAATGGCGACACATGGTGATCAAACGCAAAAACGACAAATTTAACCTCTTTGCAACAGGACAAACCTCCAACAATCAAGAATACATTATTATATGGTGTCATAGCTTTGCAATAAAAAAAAGAGTTTTAATGGAAGTCGATGGGGCAAAAAAGCCAAGAACTACTAATTAGGGAGAAAAAAATAAAATCTGATGCTGCACAAATACAAAAATTGCATCAAAGCAAATGTTTTTACTAATCTTTGACATCCAAGACAGTGAAAAAGGTAAAACAAATCCAGGCCACAATCAGTTTTTATATTGAAAATCTGTCATTTTGTGTTTTTCCCCAAATCAGTTAAATCACTTATAAACATTTGGTAGTTTTGATCAGTACTGAGGTTGATTAACAGATTTATGCAAATAAATGTGTGGCCTTTTTTGTACATATACAACATGAAAGGGTAGTGAATTTGAACAACGCACAAGGGTTAAAAGTTGCAAAAAGGTGCTAAATGATGCTGTAGAACCTTTTTTTTTTGCTATATGGTTGCATGAGAAACATTTAACATCCTTTAAAGGTTTAACTAAAAAGTTAACTACAAACTTATTTATTTGTATAGCACATTTTAAAGTGCTTCACAATTTAAAAACCCACACAAAATGTATAGCATTTAACAACTAAGCAAAATTAAACAAAAAGGGATGGGCATGCACAAACCAAAATACTAATTTTAATTGTATTTAAAATACATTAAATATAAATTACATAAAACATTTTCCAAAAGCATTTAAAATACAAAACAGATTTTTGAAATACTGTTCATCTCTATATGTGCTTTTGGTCTTTATCTCTCTGGACAAAGAGTGTTTTGGAGGCATGAAAGTAAGTTTCTTTGTTTTTTTTAAATTTATTTCTGGGTTGAATGTGTAAACTATCAAATCAAATCATTATTTCAAACACTGTCTTGTTATCTGAAACATATCACCATTTTGAAACATGCCAACAACTTCTAACTAATAGCTGGATTTGTAAACATTTTATTTAGAGCCTGAAGTATACACTGATAATGAAAAGAAAACAATGTAAATGATGCATTCATGAAAATTATATCTATATGCATTGATGCATAATAGATGGATGGTTATATGAATACTCATATATGAATGGATATCTGTCTGTTACAATGAACACCACCTATGGGGTAAGTTGTAACATTTGCATTTTGCACTTCAGTCACTTTCTGTGTAATTGTATGAGAACTGTAAGTTCTAGAAGCAAACTTTTTTATCAGATGTGTGTGGTGCATGTGCAAAAATATGATTAATTCATACAAGAATATTTTTTGAACCCTTAAAAGAACACATCGCTGGGTTGTTATGCAACCATGGGTTACAATAACCCAAAAATTGATGTTGGGTTATTGTAACCCATGGTTGCAAAACAACCACCCATCACTGGGCAATTTTAAACTCAGCATGTGTTTTGTCCAACACAAAAATAACCCAGTCATTTGAATGACTGAAACAAAACCAAAGGTTGTGCGCCGCTCTCCCCAACATCATCATCTGACATCATCATCTGACTGTACCGTTGTTTGGTTACACCAGTGACCGACTGAAAAGCAAATAGGCTACACCAAATCAAAAAGACAGTTTTGTAACACACATAATGGGTGTGTCTTTGTGTAAATAAAGGTAGAGATAAGTTCACGGTGTTCTGACCTTCTCCTAGCAGTAAAGGTATATTCCTGCAGGCCGTGTAACAGTAAATATTAGCAAGTCACTCATGATGCTGATGTCCGAGCCCTCGTCCTGTTGCCAAAGTCAAACAATAAATACAGTATGTGTCAACCTTTAAACACCGGCTGAATGACATAAGGTCAAGACACCTGTGTAGTGAAAAGTGAGAAAAGATTCTTTTGTTTCCTTTGTGTTTTATTAAGGAAGTGACAAGCAGTGCATCTGTGCCAAATATGAATTAAGCTGTTTGAACATAAAACAGCCATTCAGGGTTTTTAAGGGGGTTAAATGACTAATCTTATACTTCCTTAGGATTTGTCATACTGTAGTTCGCCTTCTTTTGGGTTTGTACGTCCCAGACGGTTTCAAATAAACCTGGAGTTCAGTCGGGAAATAATACAGTACCTTAATTGTTTATTCTCTCCACATTAAAAACTTACAGCGTCCCTTTGTCCTTTGTGGATAACATCACAGTAGGTTTATGACGTGAGCTAACATGCTAGGGTTTTGTTATAAAAATAAATGGCATGAAGCGCAAAAAATACAAAGAAAATCAGAGGGCATCACAAATTTAATTCAGAAGAGGTTTATATTTTACCCAACAATGGGGGAACTTGGAAATAAACTAGTTCTGGGCATAGATAAATTTTTGCATAACATATGAGTTTGTGTTGTGTGTAATTATTATGTATATATAAATACATACACATTCATGTATGTATTTAAGAAACATTTAAATGTCTATATATTTATTTATATTTTTATATATTATATATAAATAAAAATGATATATAAATATAACATTTCTTAATGTATTTACATAATATTTACACACAGCACAAACTCTTATTATGTAAAAATTACTTTTGTTTTGTATGAGATTTATCGAGATTAATCTATGCCAGCCCTAAAAAAACTTATTTTTTTCCGAGTGTAATAATTTTTCAAATTATTATTACTGTGTTATGATTTGAAACATCTTAAGTAAAACTATCTCTGTAGATTTAAATTGTACTGTAAACCACTCAAAGGTGACCAGCATGGAAAGTGATATACCACCCTTAAGCATTATTGATCCTGTAAATGTTTCCTACCTCCATATCAAAGCAAAACTATAATCTTACTGATATTACATTTTGAGATGACATTGCAGTGAATTTTATTATAACTGAATATCATAACATTAATGCATTTTTAGTTTTTATTACACATTGATTTATTTACATTGTGTTAACGTATAGAACATTTGGGAAACGCACTAAAGTCTTTGTAAAGCTAAGTCTATTTATCCAATGCATTAATGAATACCCAGAGTAAATAGAGGAGATGCTATCTGCTCCATTCAGTTGAAACTAGAATTATCTAGAATTAATCATCTGTAAGAATGTCATTATCTTTATATTACATTTAGGCATTTAGCAAATGCTCTCATTCAAAGTGACTTTCAAGACTGAGGAACTGTGAACCTTAATCTAAAGTGACCTACAGTTCCTTATGAGCTACTGGATATCTTTTATTAGTATGTTTGTTCCCTGGGCTCAAACCGACAACCTTTTGCGCTATTAATCGGACATTCCACTTTTTTTTGAAAATATGCTTATTTTCCACACTTTCAACATTTGATTCTTACCGTTTTGTAATCCATTCAGCTGATGTCCGGGTCTGGCGCTACCACTTTTAGCATAGCTTAGCATAATCCATTAAATCTGATTAGACCATTAGCATCACGCTAAAAAAAACCCAAAGAGTTTTGATATTTTTTCTATATAAAACTTGACTCTTTAAGTTATATATATATTTTTTTGGCCATTTTGCCTTTTGTTTTGACAGTGATTGAGGAGAGGAGAGGAAAGTATAGGGATAAGATAGGGGTATGGGATCGGAAAATGACCACGAGCCGGAATCGAACTTGGGTCGCCGAAAGTGTGAAAGCACCACATGTCGGAGCGCTGCCCACTACACCATCGGCTCAGACAAAACTTGACTCTTTAAATAGGAAAAAAAACAAAACTCTTTGGTTATTTTTAGCGTGATGCTAATGGTCTAATCAGATTCAATGGATTATGCTAAGCCATGCTAAAAGTGGTAGCGCCAGACCCAGAGATCAGCTGAATGGATTCCAAAATGGTGAAAATCAAATGTTTAACTCTAGGGGAATTGAAAAATTTGAATATATATATATATATTTTAAAGTGGAGTGTCCCTTTAATGCAATGCTCACTGAGCAAGAGGAAACGATCTCTAAATTGTTGCTACTAATCAGTTATGACATAAAATAGAGAGTATGGAGACTTCTGCTTGCTCTGTATGAATTACACTGTTGCTGGCAGACAGTAATTTACTAGATTTAAATGGAGGCTACATACTGGCAACAGTTTGTAAATAAACATTAAACATTAACAAGTCTTTATCTTTACAGAATAAACCTAAAATAACATCCTCATGCACAGCATTCTGTGAACCAAAATCTTAAGAAAAAAAGAATGCTTTGCATGAGGAATTATTTTATAGTTTTATTCTGTAAATATAAAAACTTGTTAATGTTTAATGTTCATTGTTGCCAGTAAATAACATAAATTTAAATCTACAGTAAGTGACTGGCAAACAGCTTAATAACAACATTTTTATCTATTACATGACCTTTATTCATTTATAAAATCCAATACTATTCATAAGGAACTGTATGTGATGGGAACAATCTGTATTTTGGCATGAGGTTCACTGTCATAATGTTAGCAAAGTAGTTCAGGAACATCTCAAAAAAATTTGACTTTCTGATAACAGAGTCCTATAAACACAGATTCATGTGGGTTATAAATGTCCAACAGTGCTCATGAACTTCTCCTTAGCTGCGGTGGGGAAGCAGGATGTATTCACACAAATGATCTTTGGAAAGCAATGGTAATATTTCACATTCAGAGGTCTGTGTCGTGATCTGATCTTGCTGTAATAAAGTCAGCTTTAATATTAAGAGCTTAGATCATATCAGCGTTAACTGCGTTACTTAAACAAAGGGCAAAAAGAACTTAATGTATAAACTATTCATTCCTATTATCACACTTTTAACTGAATAATTCCTGTAATGCCATCATCCTACATAATGTAAAGAACAATCTGTCAAAATGAAACCTTGATTTCTTTAATATTGATTCAAACTTTGTTTCTTCAAATCTCAGAATTAGATTATGAGACGTTAGCCTGGATTTCACAGACAAACATTGCAGAAACAACTGGACAATTCATTTGCATGCCTCAAATGGCGTGTGGTATTTTAAAACACCTTTCTGATTTACCACAAAACTTTATGACTCTAGGTCAGATGAATTGATTTGACTAAATTTCAGGATATTTGTGGTCATTTGGAGCTTTCCATAAATGCACATTTACATAACATCTGAAAATGTAAAAGGATATTGAATAATCTCTCTGCTCCTTCATCACGTGCACGAACCCACCTGTTAGCCACAAGAAATTGTCCTTCAAAATGCTTCAGGATGAGTCCCACACAAATACGTCCACACCTGTGAGAAACATGAGGGAGGGGCCACACGCTAACTCAAAAGAGAATCTATATTTTGTTAGAGGAGGGACGATCAAACTGTAGAGGGAATGGACATATACATGTCAGAGTCAATCTCATACTGACAGAGGAACAGTAAGGGGGGACAGACAGACAGCATTTCGGAATCCCTTTGACAATGTGATTGCAGAATCAGAGAGAATTCATAAATACACAAAATCCGGTCTTTGCCTAATATGGCCTTTCTACAGAAGTGTGCACTTGTCTTAGTATTATTAGTTCTTTTTAGTACACCATTTAGAGCTTTCATAACCGAGGGACATGAAGATACTTACAAGTTATCCAAAAATACAGCAGCGAGTACTGGATCCACAACCAACACGTCCAGTGCTGGAAACACATCTACGGGCATCACAACTTTACCGATTGTCACCTGGAAGTGGCACCATGTAGAAACTCCATACCTGGTTGCTCTCTGGATATTGACCTGTTGGCTCTGTAAATTGGGTAAGCACTTGTGACTAATTTATCACGCTGTAGATGCCGGGAAGCTGTAAAGGACAATAAGTGTTAAAAAAGCCACAGATATTTACTTTGTCACAACTTGGATTGTGTGTAAAGATAAACATCTGTAGTTTTAAAGTAAATTATTTGTTAACAATGTTTTACTGGTACTGGCTGTTTAGAAAAAGTAGAAACAGTAAAAAGGAAAATTTACCTTCAAAATACAATGACATTATTATTAAAGCCCAGCAGTGACTATATCTGACAGCTCATTGTCCAATGGGAAAGGAAAGGTTACCGGATATGTACAATATTAAATTACAGACATAGACTGAGTTCCTGTCTGTACTTTAAACATGTACAATGTGTTATTGAAAAACATCACAGTCAACCTTGTTTTTTTTCTTTTATATGAAACGATTAAAAGACCCATACACCATGTCAGAAAAAAGGTACAAAACGATAACTTTTCTGTCGCTAGGGTGGTCCCCTTAAAGGGATAGTTCACCTTAAAATGAAAATTCTGTCATCATTTACTCATCCTCATGTTGTTATAAACCTGTATGAATTTCTTTTTTCTGATGAACACAAAAGAAGATATTTTGAGAAATGATGTTAAACACACAGCAGATAGTGAGCATTGACTTCCATAGTAGGAATAAAAATATTTTGGAAGTATTGTGATACATGATGAAGAAAGGATTTTGATAAATGATGGTAAGCACACAGTTGCAGTACACATTGAATTCCATATTTTTTTTTTATTCCTACTATGGAAGTCAATGGTCACTATCTGCTTTGTGTTTACCATCATTTCTCAAAATATCTTCTATTGTGTTCATCATTCATTCAGGTTTAAAACAACATGAGGATGAGCAAATGATGACAGAATTTTCATTTTAAGGTGCACTATCCCTTTAAAGGTTCATTTTTGGTACCTTTATTGGTACACAACACATTAAAAAGTGGTACGTTTTTGGGGTACAATATTATTCCCTATGGACCTATTGTTTACCTTAAGGAACAATTTTGTACCTTTTGTATTTTAGATTTAAAGGGACAGTTCACCCAAAAAGGAAAATTCTGTCATCATTAACTCATTCTCATGTTGTAACAATTCTGTTGTAAACAAACCATTAGTGGACCCCATTTACTACCATAGTAAATGTATTCTTTTTTCCTACTACGGAAGTAAATGGGGTCCATGCCCAGTTTGGTTACAAACATTCAATAAAATGATGACACAATTTTTATTTTTGGGAGAACTATCCCTTTAAAATGTATGCTATTTACTGGCAACAGTTTGTTGGAAGTTAAATGAACATTAAACAAAGTCTTTATCTTTATCTTTACATAATAAAACTAAAATAACAGCCTCGTGCAAAGCATTCTGGGAAACAAAATCTGAAGGAAAAAACTGAAAAAGGTTGATGAGGATTTCTGGTTCCCAGCTTGCTTTGCATGCGGCTGTTATTTTATAGTTTTATTCAGTAAAGATAAAGACCTGTTAATGTTTAATGTAAATTTAACTCTAAACAAACGGTTGCCATTAAATAACATAAATGTAAATATACAGTAAGTTACTGGCAAATAGCGGCATTACTACAGCAATTTTTATATTATACAAAAACCACCCCAGCGATAAAAACATTTACAGTTGTACAATTTTTTTTCTGACAGTGTATAAGCACTAATAAACCTACAGAAAAAAATTGTCAAAAATGGTCTCTAGCTGTCACTGGGGTGGTACCCTTTTTAAAAAGTACACATTTACACCTAAAGAGTCATTATTAGTTCCTCAAAGCTTCAAATAAGTATCAAATGTACACACACCTTTACCTAAATGATACATATTAGGACCTCATAAAGGGTACTGCCCCAGTGACAGATTGGGATCATTTTTAACCATTTTCTTCTGATAGGGTATTTTATCTTTTAGAAGCATTTTGTATATTAAAGATGACTGATATGTATGCATAATAATTCTATGTCTGGTTTCACAAACAAGGCTACGATTAAGCTAAGAGGTAAGTTTTAGTGATATAAGGATATTTAAGTAGAAAAATTACTGGTGTGCATCTTGAGACAAAACAATGGTGCAGATACTGTATATAGGTACACTTTCAGAAAAAAGGTACATGAAAGCAGAAAAGTTGTCACTGAGGCACTACCTTTTCAAAAATAACACTTTTTATCTATAATGGTACCTCTAGACTGGTACCTCAAAGGTACACATCTCAATCTTAACGGTATTAGGACTTTTTTAAAAGGTACCGCCCCAGCAACAAAAAGGTACTTTTTTCCTGAGAGTGTATGACAGTGCAAATTTTTTCAGATAAGACATCTCAAACATCCTTATAACTTGTCTGTGAAACCATGCTTATAGATTTTTCTCTGTTGGGTTAATATATAAATATTATTTTCAGATAGTTTCCTCTGTCGAATATAAAGAACAAAGAACTCAGTGTAGGTAAATGGTTCATTTTAAGAGATGAAAAATGACCTTTTGACCTAAGTCTACATAGCTCAAAGATACAATAGGCTACATGTATTCAAAAAGGCAAAGCATTTCTCGCAATAATAATTGTCAGAATGTTTGCTTTTCTTAATCCTTTTTGTTCTCATCAAAAAGAAATACGGCAATAAAATGCTGTCTGGTCTACATCAAGGTAGATTTGATAAAAGTCATCTCCACCCTGCAGTTTCAATATTTATATCTGCCACCTAGTGGCTTCACAGGTATACTGCAGACTAGATTATCATCACTGATGTAGCCTCACTATAAATACAAATGCAGCATGAAGTACCTAGACAACATAACCACTTTTTACCAGTGATACAAATTGAATTTTTCATTAAAATGTCATTAAGTGTTAATTTGATTAAGTTAAAGTAACATAAAAATATACAGTTCTGTGCAAAAGTCTTAGGCCACCATTCTAGAATTAGATTGGTTGTTTTTGCAATGTTAAAGTGTTCATATATAATTATTTCTCAGTCTCTTTAATATAATACATCCAGAAAATACAGCCAATGTATGTAGTATTAAAAACTGTATAAAAATGTAAACTGATGTGTCAAGTTTTTAGGGTAAACTCCCCTTCCATTTGAGCAATAGCAGGAAACTGCAGGATCTCTTAAACCTAAATAAAATTAAATCCTAATTTCTATTTTTAAAAAAATTAGTTATTTTACTTCATTCTGCTCAAAAACGCTCAAGATGTGTTTAGTGCCAAGAGAGGTCACACTAAACACTGACGATGCCTAAAGACGACATTTAGCCCTGAAATTAAATTTTAAATGTTTTTTGTTTGTATCTTAATAAAATACATTGAAAAATAAATAGGGATGGACATTAAACAACAAGTCTGGTGGTGGTGGCCTAAGACTTTTGCTCAGTACTGTATGTTGATTTGACATCATAACAGTGTGTTATAATATCTAATATATGTTTATATTTTTTGTGGACAATTACTTTTTACCCGGTAGCTGGAAACTTGAACCAGGCAACCAATGTGGCATTAAGAGTGCAGAGTTGTCCACTGAATGAGTGTTAGATCAGGTTTAGCAGTAGGCGTTGTTGGTATTAAAAGATTAAGGTGGATGATCTCTGACAGATGGGTTTGGGGATTTAGCGGGCGTGTGGGAATCAGTCATAGGATCTGTCGAGGGGCGGGTGGATGTTTGGGTATGGCAGCCAATCTGATGGCATCTAGAAATAAAATCTACAGTATGCTGTAAAAAGTGAAAAAAAACCTTCAATTGGTTAATATAACTTAAAGGGGCCATGTCACAGGACTTTTTTAAGATGTCAAATAAATCTTTGGTGTCCCCAGAGCACATATATGAAGTTTTAGCTCAAAATACCATATAAATAATTTATTATAGCATGTTAAAATTGCCACTATCTAGGTGTGTGCAAAAATGTGCCGTTTTGGGTGTGTCCTTTAAAATGCACATGAGCAGATGAAATTCAAACACTGATCACAATGATGGTGGTTTGTTGAAATTGAAACTCAATTGTTCTGTGAATTATTTTCTCTCTGCACTAAATAGCAGTGCTGTGGTTGGATTAAGGGGTGGTTTTATTATAATAAGAGCTCCTTATGACATCATAAGAAGAGCCAATTTTCAACGACCTATTTTTTCAAGTGCTTGTAGAGAATGGTTCACCAAAACTAAGTTACTGGGTTGATCTTTTTCATATTTTCTACGTTGATAGCAGCACTAGGGACCCAATAATAGCACTTAAACATGGAAAAAGTCAGATTTTCATGCCATGGCCCCTTTAAAATTTTACTTTAGTTTAACTTTAGAATGTTTTTAGTGATGAGTCAAGTTTATATGCCAGACAGGCCGAAAAATTTGAGGGGTCACCTAAAGCAGTGTTTCTCAAAGTTTTCCGGTTGTGGCCACCCTTGTGCACGGTGCATCCCTTCGTGCCCCCCCCCCAAAGAAAATGTATGATTAAAACATACTAAAACTTTCATTTTGACTTAAACAAAACATATTAAATGATACAATGTGGTGCTGTTGGTTAGTCTGATGTTTAATTACACAGAATTTATGATAAATTAATGTATGTCATAAAATGTCATAAAACTGGGGTCCCCCAGCATAATCTTGCGGCCCCCAGTTTAAAAACCACTGACCTAAAGGATTAGATTGTTTAACTTTATCCACATTTTTATCTTGAAGATGAATCCCCATTGAACATATAACTGTAAAAAAGTAGTTTGAAGTTAAAACAACTTGGTTTTGCAAGTCAATTGAACCTATTTATAAGTTTTCACTTGTAATAAGTTGACATAACTTATAAAAACAAGAAATTTTATTTGTTAAATTAAAGTAACATAAAATATATGTTGATTTGACATCATTTCATCAGAAATAAAGGTTTAAAAATATTCCTTTTCTATCACTGGGATGGTACTGCGGTTCAAATGTTCATTTTTGTACCTTTATGGGTATGCAGCACATTAAAATGTTATACCTTTTGGGGTACAATATTATACCCTAAGTATCTATTGTGTACATTTAAGGGCCAATTTTGTACCAGTTAAAAATATTAGGGCTACAAAACATTTAACTGTACCTCTAAATGTACATAATAATGGAACAACATTGTATTATGTTTTGTATACATGTAAAGGTGTACAAACCTTAAGGTACCACCCCAGCGAAAAAAAATGTACAGTTTTAAACCTTTATTTTCTGACAGTTGTTATAAAAGAAAGTATTTTTGCCTGTCTTAAACACATCTTTGTCACTTGTATGTGTGGTTTATGAGCTTAAGACTGCATTTAGAAAAAAAAACTGAATTTGAATCATCTCACAAACACACAGAATCAGATACTGAAATTCTGTACCTGATGTTACATTTCAGGTTAAATCTAGTTTGCCTTGTTTATGCCATCATACTATTTGAAACCAAAGCGACTTTTATTTGCACTGAAAACATTATGCTGTATGTTATGTTGAAGGTAAATGAAACAAATGTGGCAGGGCAATATTTATGTTTACTATGATAGCTGTAGAGTACAGTCTTTCATGTTTCTTGTCAATGTGACCTGAAGTTTATGTTCCAATTCTGTTTGTACAAAGATCCTGCGTGCAAAAGCTCATTGATAGTCTGTTAATCGCCTGTTGGCAAGAATTAAATGCTAATTTAGTTCCAGAACATGAACTATAACGTCATATCGGTAAACATGTACAAACAGGGACATTATATTCCTTTCATATTGCTTTCAAAGAAATGGCAGTATTGAAACAATACCTTACTGCTGGTTAATAATGTACTACATTAAATAATTAATGACCCCCATGCATCTTTGACTTTCCTCAAAGGCATAGTGAAGTTGGATCTTGAGACTTACATGAACTTATTTGACACCAGAAGGTGTCGCATACTTTTAAACTGCTTGTTGAGACAACAGCATTAAGCCAATTTAGTATTGCATTTTAATTAGTAGTCCTCTAGTAGTCCTTAGTTTAGGACATTTAGGTAGTTTTATAAATGTGCCTTAGAAAAAACATGGCACCAATATATTTTAAGATTTGTCACCTCAAACATGCATTTTAGGGACGATATTTACTCATTTGGCAGACGCATTTATTCAAAACAACTTAAAGTGCATTACAATGTATACATGTTATCAGTTTTTGTGAACTCAAGATTTTTTTTAAATGCTGTTCACTTTATTTAAAAAATAATAATCATTTTGATTAAATGTTTGTGTTTCTCTTTCAAACATTTAAATAGTTACTTTTGGTTTAACTAAGGCAAAAGACTGTTTTTATTTAAAAAAAAAAAACATGATTCAGTATAAGTTATAGCAACTCATCACTAGTCAAGATAAAAAAATCAAAGTTGAAATGACTTGTAAATTTAGGTTGATTATAATTTCAATTAGGGCTGTCAAAAGATTAATCGCGATTAATCGTATACAAAAGAAAAGTTTGCGTTTGCATAATATATTTGCATTTAAGAAATTTAAGAAACATGTTATTTATGTATATATTTATTTATATATAAATGTATTACATTTATATATCAAATAAAATATATAAAAATAAATAAAAAAATAAATATAATACATATATACCAAATAATTTCAAACACACACATTTATTATGCAAAAACAAACTTTTATTTTGTATGCGATTAATCACGATTAATCTTTTGACATCCCTACTTTTAAGTGATTAAATATAAGTGCAAATTTATGTTACAGTTTCACACTATAATTCCATTAAACTTTCTTGACTAGTAAGGAATTTCTATATATTATTATAAATAAAGTTAAAATAAAGCAAATTTTTTAAAATTACAGCAATTCAAGAAAAAAAAATGTATGACTAAATTCAAGTTGATTAAAGTTAAAATATAAGTGCAATATAATTTTTTTACAGTGTTATAGCAACAATGCCTACTCTCTATGTCCACCTGTGAGTCTTTGGGCATAAAACCAGTGGAGACCCCTGCTGTGTAGTCCTGTCCTTGAAGCCCTTGCAACCTTATTTATAGGTTATAACTTCAGGCACAGCAGCAGTTCAATGTTTCTCATGCACACTTTCTAATCTATCGCAGAGACATGTATTTACACTTGTATTTTGTTGGTTCTCCCAATGCAAATAAACTTGTAAACTGCATTACAGCTTAATGTTTTTAAAATGACAGTTAAGTACACCAAACTGTGTACAGTAAACGGGACAGGCGTCACAAACATATCAATCATTACATTATATTTTCATTAAATACACCTGCTATCTTTACAGCATTATTATAATCATTAAAATCATTTTAGCTCGGTTAAAACATAAATTCAAGGTCACCCACACCATAAAGGATGTAATTGTCCCCCTGAAGCTCTCAACTTCCTGAATATTTTTTAACAGCCGGTGTAGTTACACGTCCACACACGAGATAGGTCAACCAGGTGTACTAAACAATATACTAAGTTAATCCTGTTCCGTTTGTTAAGCATTACATCTGCTGTTGCTCAATGGCGCGGTTGGCAAGATTCAAACTATTCAATGCTTTAAATCAAAATATTCAGCAAAAATCGCATAGTACTTTAATTGTTGGTTGGCTAAATAATTGCAAGGTTTAAACATGAGACTTCTCAATGGGCCGTGATAGCGTGCCAAGGATCAAGGAAATAATCCCATTACATAATATTAGTTATACACTGAGAATACATTGCAAAGTTTAGGAATTGTGGGCACTTAAAAGTACAGCACAATCTCATTGAGACAAAAGCTTGACAAGATCTGACTGAGGTGGGGTTTTAAAATACTGAATGAATGAAAACAGCTTCAACAATCCAATGGGATTTAATGACGTCTGTGATTTATGTTTCCTAGAAAGCAACAAGACTAAACAAAAGCAATGGGAGTATTATATTTCCATACTATCCAGAAAATACCTCAAATTACTCTCTTTATATTCAGAAGAGATCTCAGCTTTTACAAACACTGTAAGCCCAGGTAACTCGCTGCCCTAAAAATGTCAATTTTGCCTTGTTATACAAACAGGTAACTTGAAGTTAAATCTATACTTAAGACTTAAATGTTTCATTCACTGAACGTAAAATGTCTTGTTTCAGTAATATACCCTTGTTAGATTAACAAAACATTTACTGTTCGGCCAGTTAACAATGTAAAAATGTTATTATTTTACACGTCTTATTTTAACACAAGAAAGAGGACAAGATAAAAGACAACATACAGCAAAACAACACTCATATAAAAGTAGCAGTTAAAGAGCACCTATTGTCCGATTCACGTTTTTACATTTCCTTTGGTGTGTAAGTGTGTATTAGTACATGTTAGGTAGAAAAGGTACAAACCCCAAAGTAAACGATGACGCGAGTTATCGTCTCCAACGTAAATCTCTTTTCTTGGACTACAACAAACACACGAATTGTAGGCAACAGTTTACTTCCTAAAGAGCGACATTATCATAATTCCTTCCCCTTCGGACTCACATCCTGTAAGTTAGCAACCGAATCTTTCAAACATAGTAAGGAGTGTCACATATCCAGCTGATGTCAGAGATACAGATACAGATTAGCTGGCCAATCAGGGACACAGAGCTTTTAAAATGAAATCGGGAGCTACAAAAATGTACGGTATGTTGAAAAGAAAGTGTTTTTAACCATAAACAACGCAAACACATTGTTTTATACCAAATACACAAAATAACATCGTTTTTTTATGAAATAGGTCCTCTTTAAAGTATTCATGCTGCAATGCATGATGTGAAAAATGTCAAATCCAGAGATTTAAATAAGATAAAAAACATAATTCATGCATAAACCTAAACACTTAATTTAAAACAAAATGAGGGTTAAAAGTGAACTTGAAAATAAGGCTGGGTTGTTAAATATGGACCCAATAAATTACCCTATAGAAAAGACAACCCAGCATTTTTTGAGACAAAGTTGATACTTAAATGTAACATATACTGCAACTGAAAACCTTAGGTCTCATTAACCTTTAAAAGAAAAATGCACAAGCAGTGAGCAATTTTCTCTAGGATCAACAACTCACCAAAACAAGTTAAGCTGCACTGCCGGACTGGTCCAAGAAATAGGAAACATCTTAAAGGAAATATATTCAGTGTCACATACCCAGGTTAACTTACCCCTAAACATTGAGCAGGATATGTCCTCCATCCGCCTCTAAATGCCTGTTCTGTCAAACAAAATGAGACATCATTCAGAGTGTTTAATTTTTAGCTCATTTTAAGTCACTGATCTCAAATAAATCACAAAGTTCTAGTGAGCATAAAGTTGTTTGTTTCAATATTTTATTGTTGGTTTCACCAAGTGTTCTGTGGGAAACAGTGGCGGCCGGTGATTTATTTTTAAGGGTGCACGATGCGAAGCTCGTCGCAACATGTATTTAACCTTTTATGTGTGTCGCTCGTCATGTCAAAAAATGTGTTTGGCGCGTCATGTGAACTTATGTGCATCATGCGTTTTGTCAAAATATGTGTCTGCTGCACATGCGTCAAAAGCTTGTGTTTGCCAGATACTCGCTTAATCTCATATGTAATCAGAGTTTAGGGTTAAGTTAGTGTCTTGCGTCGGAGCCGATGGTGTAGTGGACGGTGCTCCGACATATGGTGCAGACGCACTTCTGGCGACCCGAGTTCGAATCCCGACTCGAGGTCCTTTGCCAATCCCATACCACTCTCTTCACCCTATACTTTCCTGTCGTCTCCTAAATTACTATCCAATAAAGGCAAAAATGGCCCAAAATATCTTAAAAAAAAAAAAAAAAAAAAGTTAGTGTCTTGCGAGTATTTTGTGAACGTGAGGGTCTCTTTAATCATAAACCATTTCAACCTATTTGCAGCAGGCTTGTATTTTGACATCACGCGTGATGCATATAAGTTTACATGACGAGCCAAACACATATTTGGATGTTCTTTAACTTCTCATTGTTACAAATAAAGTGTTTTTAGAGTACAAACCTTTTTTTGCATATTAGCTAATTATTTTTTTTAAATACACTGATCATATAGGCTATTCATTCACAGCTATTAAAAGCCTGATAATTTTACTTCCATGACTAAAAGAAAACAAATTTTAAAAGTTTTAATAAAAATAAAAAATAAAAGACTTCAATACAAATGAAAATAACTCAAATTTTTAACATCAATCTTAAACTGGGGGTCTTCTTCCTATTTTTAGTTTTTCAGTTTACAAATTCCGCCATCTAAATAGGGAATCGGCATAGCGAGCGCAACTGGCTTTTAAAGGGGATGAGAAATGAAACTCTCATTGGTTTATTGCACGTTACGCCCCAAAAAAACCCATTACCTATTATGAAAATAGGAACAACCCCTTTAGACTTTGCACTTGGCGCACAAACCATTTTCCCCTCCTTAAATTAGCAAAGGTGGATTCAGTGTGTAGGGTTATTTTTCAACCACAAAAATGACTTAACACGGTAAAAAGTGAAAGTTGGTTCAACATAAAAAATGACTACAATTAAGTAACACCTAAATTTTTTACATTTTATTCAACTAACACTTTTCACCTTTTTTAAGTTGATCCAACTTTTCACTTTTTACGGATTAGCTGGGTTTTCACTGGTTGATGTCCAGTTTAGAGGTTTCTCATCAAATTCCTCCACACTGTTAAATGTGAAAAGTTGTATCACTTTAAAGTATTACTTCAATTGGTTAAACTAAAAAAAATCTGTTTTTCCAGCTGAACATTTACACCTAAAGTACTTTTTTTTAAGTGTTACCAATTGAAGTAATATTTTAACTTTCAAAATCTTCACACTGCCACATTTTCTTACTGCAATAACTGCATATCAACAAGTGTTTCAGCAATACTTAGGCATATTTATAGATGAGCTTGAGATAAAGTGGAAAATTGGAATAAAAATAAAATGAAATGCCAACGAACAATCCATTTAATCAGAAATTTGTGTAAACCAACAGAAAAAATTTTTAGAATCCAAAATTTTTCATATATTTAAATTTTTCTCCAGTGACTCAACTGAACCACAACTTTACTAAAGTGATCCCAGAGAGTGGTCTGCTCATCATGCTCGGATTCGTTTTGGGAGGAATGGTATGGGGAGCGGACAAGGCCCAAACTTTCAAACTGGCACCAATCAACTTCTTCTACTACCTGCTGCCCCAGATCGTCTTGGATGCGAGTTACTGCATGCCAAACAAACATTTCTTCGGCAACCTGGGTGCCATTTTGCTCCACGCTGTTATCGGAACGTGCTGGAATGCCGGTACAGTGGGAATCGCGCTGTGGGGCTGCTACGAAGGGGGCGCTATGGGTAAATCCTAGTTTTGCTTATAGGTCAAAATGTATTATACAGATAATGCATGATCATTTCATTAATTTTACAATGCCGTTGGCTCTCAGGGACCTTGAACATCGGCTGCCTTCAGTTTTTGTTGTTTGGTGCACTGTTGTCGGCTGTTGACCCTGTGGCTGTCATCGCTGTGTTTGAAGAGGTGCATGTGAATGAAGTGCTCTACATCCTGGTGTTTGGAGAGTCGCTGCTGAATGATGGAGTCACAGTAGTAAGAATGTTGGCCATTTATTTTTGCCAAGTCGTTTCTAAGAACGAGTCTGTTAATATGTCTCTTGTTTTCTACATCACAGGTGCTTTATAATGTGTTTGATGCCTTTGTGTCTCTGGGAGGCCCGAAGATCGATGCTGCGGAGATCATCAAGGGCATAGGTATGAAGATTAATTTTCCCTCTTAGACTCATTCACTTAAACATATGAGGCCAAAAAATCTGAGACCACTTGTGAAAAAAAGTCTCCTATTTGAAAGACTCGATCTAAATTGTAAATTGCATTAGGAACACAAAGGTCATGGGTTTGATTCCCAGTCGACTGTCGAAATGCATACAGTGCATTGAGGAAATATCTTGTCTTGTACAAAAGATATTGATGTTAAAATGTTTACATTTTAACTAGTAAAATATTCAATGTGGTCTCTGTATAAACACCTTGCTGTTCAGTCAATGGACATTTTTCTTCTAGTTTCGTTTGCTGTGGTGGCATTTGGAGGTTCGTTCATCGGTGTCGTATTTGCAATTCTAACATCCATATTGACAAGGATTACCCATAAAGTCCAGGTGATTGAAGCTGGTTTCATCATTGTCATTGGTTACCTGTCATACCTGACGGCTGAGATGATGTCGCTCTCTGCGATCCTTTCGTAAGATCTTAATTATCTTGCTTTAAGTTTTATTTCAATTGTTTTGCAATCTTCACATACTGTTTATTAAGTTCATAATTTGGCAAAGTAAAAGACCGCAAACAATTCTTAACGTTTTAGAAGAAATTAACAGACAGTGTGGCAAAAATATGGTTTGTGTGTGTGATAGGATTACCTTTTGTGGGGTCTGCTGTCAGAAGTACATCAACGCCAACATGGATGAGAAATCGGTGTCAACGTTACGTTACGCCCTGAAGGTGATGGCCAATGGCTCGGAGACCATGATCTTCGTATTCCTGGGAGTTTCGGCCATTGATGTAAACATTTGGGTTTGGAACACAGGCTTTATCCTTCTCACCATCCTCTTCATCATTGTATTCAGGATCACGGGTGAGTCAGACTGCAAAAGACATTAAAAATGTATTTGTATAACACATATGATATTTTACTTATGGAGTGGTTTAGTTATGAGGACGACAATATGTCTGATTCCTAAAAAAATGTGTAATGTTTTTTTTAACAGCAGTTTTCAGCAGTCAAATAAGCTCTGTGGTTACTATTAGTTATAGAGTTTTCCTTTTTGTTTTACACAACATGAATTATGCACACTCACCTCAAACGTGAATTGTGAAACTGTTGTGTGTGCTTAAAAAATCTATTTCCAAGTTTTCCAATGAAGTACATTTTCTTCGTTAGGTTGTTAGTTGAATAAGTGCAACTGAGCGTAATTGAAATTGTGCATAACAAATGTCATTTATTCTCTTTTAAGTTTTAGGACTACAAACTGAACAGCTATTTACATTATGCAAACCATTGTGTTCATTCCTAAAATGTTATTCTGCTTTCTGCAGGTGTTTTCTTCCTGAACTGGATCTTAAACCAGACTAGATTAATTCCTATCAGCCTCACAGATCAGTTTGTGATGGGCTACGGTGGTCTGCGAGGCGCTGTGGCGTACGGATTGGCTGCAGGTTTGGATGAGAAAAAGATCCCAGAGAAGAATCTGATGTTGAGTACCACGCTCATCGTGGTGTATTTCACTGTCGTTCTTCAGGTGTGGACCCCGCCCATCCACTAACAAATAACCACAATGGTTTAGTTGAATATGCATGCACACTACCGGTCAAAAGTTTTGAAACACTTGACTGAAATGTTAACTATGATCTTAAAAATCATTTACTGTGAAAGTTAAATGCTTGAAATTACTTTTGTAAATAAAAAAACATACCTGTGCCAAACAGATTAATTTCGGTTATTTGAAAACTAAAATTTTATTTTAAAATATTATTTTTGAAATAGATGACTTAGACTGAATATTGAATTAAAATTAAAACTCCTAATTTCTAGGCAAAGGGTGACTGCATTTTAGATGATAAAATATAACAGAGTTTAGTTATTTTTTTGGGATACTTTTAGTCACCAACATAATTCCCACACGTTACATTTTTGTTATGCCATAGTGTGGATGAGTTTATGATTATTCTGTAATGTGGAAAAAAATTTAAAATAAAGAACGACGGAGTGATCCAAAACTTTTCATCGGTAGTGTTTGTATATTCCACCTACCTAATTAGGGCTGCGTAACGATTAATCGCAACTAATCGTTTGCAAAATAAAAGTTTTTGCTTACATCATATGTGTGTGTACTGTGAATAATAATTATGTATATATATATAAATACACACACATGCATGTATAATTTTAAGAAACAAATATATGTATATATTAGGTATTCATATTTATACATAATATTTATTATATATAAATATAAAAATGTATATACACATTTAAATATTTCTTTAAATATATATATATATATGCATGTGTGTGTGTGTGTGTGTTATATATATATACACATAATTATTATACACAATATCCACACACAAATATATGTCGTAGGCAAAAAACTTTTATTTTGCAAACGATTAGTTGCGATTAATCATTACGCAGCCTTACACACCTGATATTCACTGTGTCTGCTTTTCTTGTAGGGAATCACCATGAAACCACTGGTTCAATGGCTGAATGTTAAAAGGGCAACTCTGTCTGACCTGACACTCAATGGAAAGACAGCCAACAGGGTAACTATCAGTCATGACAAGAAATAATTATACTACTCAACATTTGAAGTGGATCAAAACCTTTCATAAAAGTTGTCTTAAAATATTGGACAATATGTGTTCTTGTCTTAGGACACCTTTGATAAACTTTTTTGATCCACTTCGAATGTTGACTAGTGTATTTTGAGAATCATGAACATTATTATAAAATTTATGCATTTGCCAGATGCACTAACATGTGCATTCAAGCTATACATGTTATCAGCATGCCTATTCTCTGGGAATCAAGCCTTGGACTTTTCACTGCAAATGGACTGAACTACAGGAATGTTATGAATATAATTAAAGTCATTTCAGAGAATTGTTTCTAAACACATTATAAATGTATTGCTAAAACACATTACAAAGACTGTGAACTACGTAGTACTGAATTGAGGAGTTACACCGTTATTAAACTGTTATTTTCCACATTTCTGTGTTCATGATTATTTGGGCAGGGCTAAAACGGTGGCTCGATGATGCACTAAAGCCACTGAGCATGGCTCCGCCCCTAACACAATTGCGAGTATCCATTTAAGTTGTAGCTGTATGTGAAAGTTAAAGAGAGATGGCAGGTTTCTCACAAGAGGGTGTGGTTTCAACACAGACAACGGACATGCCCCTAGAGTTTGAGAACAGAGAATCCTGACTGTTTTCAAACTTATTTTATTGCGGGTTTTTCATCATTCAAATTTGGCTGGGTGGTTTTTACCACATTTTACTGTGGTGTGACAAACATTTAGTATCTGATTTTAAGGTATCATCGTATCTCTCTCTTTCTCTATAGGTATTTGAGCACACAGTAACAGCAATGGAAGACATCTGCGGACGAATGGGAGACAACTGGTGGACCAGACAGTGAGCATTCTACTGCTTCAAAGAGAAAACAATATAAATAACATAAATTAACAAATGTAAATGTGTACAATCATATCTTTTTTTACTTTCTTAGTTGGAATCACTTTGATAAAAAATACCTCTGCTGGTTACTAATGAAGAAAGATTCCAGAAAGATCAATGATAAAATTTTAGCCGCCTTCCACACACTCAATGTGGAGGACGCCAAAAATTACGTCATAGAGGTGAGCAAAAGTTAATGTTGTCAAGTTAAAAGCTCGCAAACTGCTCGCATGAAGTCACTAATTAATTTCTTATTACAGTGCTGGGTTATTTTCAACCCAGCGTTGGGTCAAATATAAAGTGCGTTAATTTAACCCTGCAGGGGTTTGTCCCTTTTTGATCCAACAAAGGGGTTAAAATAATCCAGCATTTATTTGAGTCTGAATTGTTTTGTGATTTGAAATGTTTTGCTGAAATTTGGTTTTATATTGTACATTACTGTTATGTTTTTTCCGTTGCATTTGCATTTGCAAATACAACTACAAATACCACAGTACAGTGAATGCTCTGAAGAATACTGTTTTTTTACATTTAGAATGAAAGCAAAGGCTCTTTGGGTTTCATTCGAAATTATGACACAGCCAATGTAGACTTCAAGAAGAAGCTAGATTTAGACTACGCGGACTTCATGCCTGACATCATGGCTGACATGTCGGATTATGACTTTAACATTGACAACGTTCCTGTGAACTCTATCGTGTAAGTAGTCCACCAGATATGTTGCTATGTAACCTGAGGGTAAATCAGTTATGGGGTTAAATACGCTCTGCATACGTTCATAAATGCGTCATGTATGTAGGATTAAAGTTCTTGGGTTTTTGTTCAATCAGAAAGCACCCGGTTCCCTCTGTATCCTTGGACATCCAAGAACAGGATATGATGAAGATGAATGAAGATCTCAATGCCCATCATGTACTAGATGAGCATCTGTACAAGAGCAGGAGATTTGTAAGAACATCCACACACCATGCTTCGCTTTCCCATCAATAAAAAATAAAAAACAAACTAAGTTTTGTCCAGTGGACGAACTTCACAGTCTTTCATTCATTTTTCCTCTTTCCGGACAGAACCGCCCCACTTATAGCCGCAATAACTATAACTCCAATGAGAATCCGGATGAATTGCAGGAGATCTTCCAGAGGACCATGAGAAACCGACTCGAGTCCTTCAAAGCTGCAAAGAAGAGCGTCAGCCATTCCAAAAAAATCCCAAAACATTCAAAGAAGGATTCACAACTGAAGGTATTAAATCTGCACATCCTCAAGGGTAACTTAACTTAAAATGGTGTAGTTTTCCTCTTCTCTTTTTTACACATCAGTTTGATGTGCTATAAAAACATACATTAAATAAAAAAATACATTATATAATAGTATTACACTATACATAATTTGTATTTTCAGCCAAATAATAAGCCTGCAGACCCATCCAGAACCCATCCATATGGAGACGAAGGTAACATTTTATAAAAAAATGTGGATGTTTAACCAATGGTTGAGTAAATACAAAAACAACCAGTGGGTTATAAATAAACCTTGGTTGTTGTTACCCAAACAGGTGATTCTCATGAAATCCAGATTTAGAAGGTGTCCAGCATCAGAATTTTTAAAAAGCCCTTGAAGCCATTTTTTTGCACATATAAGATTAAGATCTGAACTTACTATAACCATTATTTTTAGAGGATTTAAAAAATATTTACCTATAGAATTATTTACATTTCTTTAGATTATCATTATCAAAAATTAACATTACAACAACATGATATTACATTACATATATGCTTTTACAAACTCATGTTTCGGTAATGAGAACTAAAAAGTTGTCTAGATACTATGACAAACTAAATTTCAACTTTTATCTGGAGAGAAAAAATAAGAACTGCTTACATGGTAGCCATCTTGAGTGTCACCGCCAATTATGTCTTTTTCAACCACTTTTTTTATTTAAAATGTTAGTTCCTTGAGGGCATAAACAATGATTGAAAGTTGTTGCGGAGGATGAGAAAATTGGTCTTGAATACATTTATATTCCTTATTATTGTCTCTACATTTACCAATGATCACCAAATACCACATGTTTCTTTCTTACATGCACTGAAGCTTTTTATTTTTGATTTTTTTAATTATAAATATTTCCATGTCAAAGAACCCAAATCCAGTCATGGACATGTTGTGGTAATGAAAATGTTCCCCTTAAATGTGGAAAAAACAACATAATTGGTTTTTATGATGTAATTTGAAATCATGTGCAAAATAGTACATGAAGAGATGTTTGTAACTGTATGCTTCTTATTTTGATACTCTAAGGCTGCAGTCACACCAAAAGCGCTTTAAACGCTTGCAAACGCAAGGCGCGACGCACTGCCTTTTTAAAAAAAAGAGCAGTGCGACGCGGCTTTTCATATTGCTAAGCAACCACCGAGTCAGCTGTCTTGTCAATCAAATATTGAAGCGTGAGCGCTCTTTTGCTGTTAACTGTCATATTAGCAGAAACTTTAAAAAGAGGACGCTTGCTCTGACCTTGTTTGAGGGTGAGAGGTGCACAAACACACAGGAGAGAGTGAGCGAGTGGTGTCCGGTTCTTCAAAGCAACTGTTAACTTCCCTCACCACAACGTAAGGCCCGCCTCTCCCCTCATTCGATTGGACAATGGAAAGACACGAATGACGTCAGGCGCTTCTCCGCTCTCAGCGCTCCTTCATAAACGCGTGCGCGGCAGGCGGCAAAAAACCGCAAGGCGCTCGGCGCGCATAAACAGCGCGCAAACGCGCCCTGCCCATAGAATATCATTCAAAAAAGGCGCCTGCAACTGCCATAAACGCTATTGGTGTGACTGGCCCCTTACTTTGCACTTATTTTTTTATCAAAATGTTTCTTGACACCTCATAAGTCTAATTTCGTGAGAATCACCCAAACAGGGCTTAAAACAACCCAGAACTGGTTTGTTTATAACCCAATGGTTGGTTCTGTCCAGTATTTTGGGGGTGTAGTAGCTTTCTTATGTTTAAAGTCCAAATTAATATATTTTTGTTTGGTCCGGTCAGATTTTGAGTTTTCTGCAGACAGTGCGTCTAGCAGTGAGTTCGCTGCAAATTTCTCCAGAAGGACAAACGAAACTGGAGGTATGCATGCATGAATGTTTGTGATATCAACATACTGTATTTAGTACACTCAACAACCTAAAAAATGCTGGGTTATTTTTAACCCAGTTTTGGGTCAGAAATGGACAAACCCAGTCGTTTGGTTAAATTAACATAGAATGTTTATATTTTACCCAGCATAGGCTGAATACAACCAAAATGGTCAGCTTTTTTACTGTATTTTATTATGCATTTATTTAGCTGTTATAACCAACATTTGACATTATACAGTTCACCCAAAATTCTGTCATTATTTACTAACCCTAAAGTGTTTGCATATGTGCAATGTAGGTGATTTTTGAGTACCACTGACTTCCATAGTTTATTTCTTTCCTGCTCTGGAAGTCAATGGTGTATGGAGGACCACAAGAGTCATGCAAAATGTAATAAAGAACTTCAATATTTAATAACTACCTGAACAATAAAAATAGCAATTAATAAATTTGTTTAAAAATTCATTAATTAATCTATAAATAAATAGACAAAGTTACAAAAAAAAATCATTATGGAAAATTTTAATAGGCAATAAAAAGTGAGATTATAAAAATAACGTAGAAATGAAATATTAATCCATTAATAAATAGTTTAAAGTAATATAACAATTTACAAAACAACATAAAACACTCAATAAGTTCATCATTTTAAATTGCATTTATAAATTCTTAATTAAATAATGGAATTTCAAAATGTATTTCAAAAAGCAATTTAAAAAGAGAAATAAATAACTGGATTTATATACAGGTTTAAATTAGGCATTTAAAAGGGCATTTCCGTTTAACATATCTGTTTTCATTTTCCCGATGGTTCTTCTTATTCTTTTCCCTATTCAATTTGCTTTCGTTTTAACCTCTCTATTTAGCTTTTCCGTGACTTTTTGGGTCCTTGCAAATGTTCAAATGAGAAATGCAAATTAGCTATGGCCAGGTGGATGTAACAGGCTCGCTGATTGGCTCTGATTGTATGTCATGCGCAGATTTATAGATCTCGGAAAAGCTAAATAGAGAGGCTAAAACGAAAAGCAAATCGAATAGCGAAAAGAATAAGGAGAACTATCGGGAAAATGAAAACAGAAATGTCCTTTTAAATGCCTAATTTAAACCTGTATTTGTAGTTCAATTTATAAATCCAGTTATTTATTTCTCTTTTTAAATCGCTTTTTGAAATACATTTTGAAATTCCATTATTTAATTAAGAATTTATAAATGCAATTTAAAATGATGAACTTATTGAGTGTTTTATGTTGTTTTTGTAAATTGTTATATTAATTTGAACTATTTATTAATGGATTAATATTTCATTTCTACATTATTTTTATAATCTCACTTTTTATTGCCTAATAAAATGTTACATAATGATTTTTTTGTAACTTTGTCTATTTATTTATAAATTAATTAATGAATTTTTAAACAAATTATTAAACATTTAAAAAACAATTTAAACAATTATTAATTGCTATTTTTATTGTCCAGGTAGTTATTATATATTGAAGTTCTTTATTACATTTTGCATGACTCTTGTGGTCCTCCATATTGGTGCTCCTGTTTCCTGCTTGATTAAAAATATCTTCATTTACATATAACAATATTTTGACCAATAACAGTATACAATTATTTAGGTTCATAAAGTTGCCCATGTGTCTTGGCTTTAGATGATTTTCTGGTATATTTTAGTCATACTGAAGTCTGACAGACCAAACCTAAAATCACTTTCATTAGGGAAAAGGGCAATTTTTTATTTATTGTACAATTTCAATGTATTATTTTTACACATTTGGCAGGCAATGTTATCTAGAATGACTTCTCTGTTCACTGAGAATCGAACCCACAATCTTAACGATGCTAAGGCAACCAACTGAGCATTATTGTTGTATACACCAAAATATCATATGGGTTTTCTTTCATTTCAACATCATACTTACTGTGTATCTCTACAGCTGGTATAGATAATCCAGGATACGTAGAGGAGACAGACAGCTGTCCTCCCATGAGAACCCCACCCTGGCAAAGACAAACGGGGTCCAGCGTGGCCCCTTCCCAGAGGGCCCAAGGACGACTGCCCTGGACGCCCACCAACCTCAGACGTCTAGCACCAATGAGAATGAGTAACCGCTCCACAGACTCATTCATGATGGCTGACACGAATGAGGAGCCACCTGATGAACAAGAGGAACAGTCTGGATCAAATACCAAATTATAATCTCATGAATTCCAACGGGCCAATATAATATTATATTACGAGCACAGAGATTGTGGAATGAGTTGAATTCGAATCTTATTCATTATGACAATATCTTATATATATATATATACACACACACATACAGCATTGAAGGGTTAGTTCACACCAAAATAAAAATGATGTCAACATTTAGTAATGACCTTCCTGCATACAAAGTGAATTAGCAGAATTTCCTAGCAGTTGCTTTCTTCATACAATGAAAGTGAATGGTGACCACGAAGGAACATGATTCCTATTTTCAGGGCATGGATAAAGGGTCCCCATCTCATTTTGTGTTCTACAGCGGAGGTCCGATAGAATTGGAAATACAACAGGAAAAGTAAATATGTGCAGAATGTGTTTATCTTATCTGAATTGTTTTGTCTGCTCATAAAAAAACACTGAAACAAAGTAGTCATGAAAGTATGTAAGAAGTTACTGATTGATTGTTAAGGAGCAGACAGCTCTTTATAAATCCACCCTGTGGTTAAAACTGTAATGGCACTTTAAGGACGACACACTGGAAAACTGCATATACCAGTCTGTGTTTCCAACAACTAGTTCAACAGACAAAGCAGTAGATTCAGGGATGCATTTCATACTAGATATATTTATGTCTTTACAAACCGCGTGGCAAATCACAACTGAGAGTTTTGCAGTAGTCTATATGTTAGGTCTGCATAATTTGACCTTGTGCAAATGGGTTAACTGCATACAATATCAAGTAAGCATTATGCTTGTGTTTATCACTTCATGGTGTATTTGTGGCTATTTATTATATGCAATAATTCCTCGGGCACTGCTATTACTGATATGATGAAGGCTATTTATCATAATGTACTCTGACTAATCTTTTCTGTAATCTAACGTTGATTACTGATTTGTTTTACTAAAAGTCATAAGTTAAAAACTTTGTAATGTACTGTAGGTCATTTAACTATAAAAACTTTCAAGTCTTTGATTAATAATTATTTAACAGTGTGTAAATAAATACAATTATGCGTAAGGAGTAATACCATTTTAAGGTTGCAAATAAAACTGTGCCACGACGATGCATGCAGTGTGTAATTTCTGTGTCATACAAGATAGTGTCAGTGATAGGATTTAATCTAACTCCTAAAAATAAAGGTTCAAAAAAGGTTCATTCAGGCTTATTCTTTAAACAACTTTTAAAGCAACACTATGTAGTTTTTTTACCTTAAAATAATGTCTCTAAAATTATTTCCGTGATAGAACAACTTTTAACTGGACAAATTGAACTGTTGCTGCAACCTGAGCAGCCTCCTAGCTGCTACAAGCACACTCTGAAAGTGGTGGTGGAGGGTAGGAAACACAGCCCCGCCCCTCCCCCTGCCTGCAGAAGAGTGTCTGGCATGTGAGCGGTGCGGAGCGGGAGCGGAGCGTTGAGCGGTGCGGTAATATTTCCATCAGAGCGCAGAGCGCATTTCCGAAAATTCTGCTCCGCTCGCTCAATACGCTCAGCACCGCTCGCTCATCCCAGAATGCCCTTTGGTAATTTGCTAGTTCCAGAATCTGTAAAAATGGCTAGCAATAAGTTATGGAGTTCAAATATTGTTTTAATGAAGTTGTCAGCCTTATATATAAATGAAAGAAATGAAACTAAGATGACAGAATAACTGTAGCGTCGTCTGCATCTAGATGCAGTTTTAAAGATTAAAATAACTTTAATCTAACTGATCAACACAAATACAAATATATTTGTACATAATATAACTGATTGCTTACCAGCATTAAAACCACTTAAAATAAAAACATTTATAGTTCTTTGTGTATGTACAGCGGCCACTCCGTGGATGAGGAAGCTGTAGCCAAAAACGCCGGTGCATTTAGTATTAACTGACTGAACACTTGACTTACCTGGACATTTAGATATTAAATTTTTTCATCAACAGTATCTGCGTGGAACATTATAAACATTGATGATAATCTGCCGACTCGACTGATTCAGCACATCCTCTATTTTACAGAGAGTCCACTTAATTAACGGCTTTTCGTTCGGTCCGCGTGACCTTAACATTTTTGTTCTGTAATTTGTTCTCGTATAGGCTATATTTCTACATATTTTCGACCATGTAACATTTGGGATAAAATGTAAGTTGTTATAGATAGCATTTAAGCTTGTTCTTGTACTGAAATGATGAAATGTTTAGTCTGACTAAAATGATCTATCCAGATTAATTTAGCCAAAATAATGATTTATTCGTTTTCATAGATACATGTTAATTTATCTACTAATATACTATTGAAAATGCCATAAATAAATATTCTGTATTGCATTCGTTTTGTACATTTACAGGTTCATAAATACTGTCTAATTTTAATTTCTTTAAGACACTGTGTTCTGTTTTTACCGATGCAATGTAAATTCGCACTTAAAAACCTTCTTGTTAAGAAATTGTTCTTCAATTTATTTTAGTTTTTTCAACAAATATATTTATATAATATTATAGTTTGTTAATCTTTTTCTCGTAAGGGGAACGAATTGTTATAATATTTCGTAATTACTTATTACATTTATTATAACTTAAAATTGTGAATTAGTAAAACAATGTGGATGTCGTGGAAACCAATTGTTAATTTGAATTATATCCGTATCAGTTAAACTAGGTCTAATAGCCAACACACAACTGTACATAACTGCTATTTATCAGCTAATATTTTAATTAAATGCAATTATCCAAGAACGTCAGTACAGAAAACAATTAGGCTTACTAAATATTTTTTTATGTCGGAGCGGGATCTGAGCGGGAATTGGTTTATTTGCGAGCGTGAGCGGAAAGTTAACGGAGCGCTTGCTTGGGCAGTGAGCGACTGAGTGGAGCGCTTGAACAGTAGAGCGGAATATTTACCGGAGCGTCACACCGCTCCACACCGCTCACATGCTCTGTACCAGGCACTTATGCGCTTTTCAACCACATGGGGGAGCTGTAAGTCATTTTACATGGAAACTACATAGTGTTGCTTTAATTTTCACATAGCCTTTTGTTTGCACAAAAGGGAAAAAGGAAAAAAATTGCACAAAAGGAAACTCAAAATTGTTCACATTCAAAGCATAATTTTTTGACATGAATTGTCAATACTGTGAAGAAAATTAAAAAGGTAAAAGTTTGATTAACTTAAACAATTACTTCATTGGTAATTGGTAACACCTAAAATTTTCTCAATTCAATTCAATTTTATTTATATAGCGCTTTCACAATTGTTTAATTGTTTCAAAGCAGCTTTACATTAATCACTGTAAGTGTGGTAAAAAAAATAGGTGTTAAAAGTTATTAAGTATTTAAAGTAATTTAAAAAAATTCACCTTAAAAGTTTCACTTAAAGTGAGAAAATTGAGGTTTATAAAAGTTAAGTATGTTAAGTGTTACTAATTGAAGTAAATGTAAAGATCCAACTTTCACTTTTTACAGTGTACAATAAAATGTGCTGATAAGGGTTCATGTCAATGGAGAATTCACAAAAGTATAATTACAACAAAACAACATTAATAATATAAGAGCTTAAACCTTTATGACATTATGTTCACAAATTTTTAAATAGTTTAAGTTTTTATCAATACATATTCTGTGAAAAGCATAAATAATTAAAATATTCAGGCACAAAGGATTATGGGTATTCACTACCACATCATTGTAAGTTCATTTCAATAAAATGTTTTAGTTTAATCAATTTTATATGCTTAAAAGTTAGTTTTTTTAAGCATATGTAAGAAATTAAGTGATGTCTATCTGGGTTACCAATGTAATATGCACCCTTCAGGTACAAAGATGTACTTTTGAAAAACAGGTACCGCCCCAGTAACAGCTTTTGTACCTTTTTATAAGAGCGTACAGTATTTCATATAAACCATCTCTTTATTAAATGGTGTAAAGGTTATTGGGCTCATATCGCCCATATAGGTTCATATCACAACTGCATTGTATTTTACATAGTTCATATCAAATTAATTTGACTGATAATCATCTACTTATATTCACATCTTAGATGCATTCCTGGATTCTACTTTGTCCCATGTGTTGTATGATTTATGATTTATCAGCAGCAATTTACTCAGCTATTCTTAAGCAACTACATCTTCCTTAGGTTTCTGATAAGCTATTAACCATGACATTATTTTCATACTGTGTTGAAGGAATTGAGCAAATCCAGACACAACATTCCTCTTCAAAAATTCCTACTTTTGCCCCGCAAGTGAATTAAAGGATTAAAGACGTTTTTGAAAAAAAGTGCTGTAAAGGTTATTGGGTTCATATATTGGGCCACCCGTTGTTTGATTAATGATTTATCAGCAGCAATTTACTCAGCTATTTGTAATAAAGGACAATTTAACCATGGCACATCTCCCTTAGGTTTCTGATTTATTTCTGATGCTATTTAAAGTGACATTATTTTCACATACTGTGTGGAAGGAAGTGAGCATATCCGGAATCAACATTCCTCCTCAAAAATACCTGCTTTTGCCACTGCAAGTGAATTAAAAAATATTTTTTTGAAAGGAAATTATCTTCTCTAAACAGACAATTTTTTTTAAACAAAGTGCACGTACTGTAGGCTATATATATTTCTGAGAGCGTGTAAATAATAAAAACAGTTTATAAATAGTCCCTAGCTGGGGCAGTACCCTTTAAAAAGTTCCTGATATGTGCAATTGTATGTAGAAATAATAAAGAATATATAAAAATATAAATATATATACACACACATGTTTCTTGAATACATACATGAATGTGTGTATTTATAACAATTACACATAGCACACACTCATATATTATTCCACAAATTACTTTTGTATGCGATTAATCGCGATTTATCTTTGCCCAGCACTTTATTAGGTGTTTAGATCTCATTTCTTCACTAGTTTATATAGCATTTTCTAGTGTGTTTGTCTTATTACAGTTCCCTTTATCTCACATATTAGGGTTTATAAGGCAGGATTTCTTGTAAAGCTGCTATGAAACAAGATTTTGTCAAAGTTGTTGCAACACAAATTTGAATAAAAAATACTTTTGAAAAACGGGTACGGCCCCAGTGACAACTTTTGTACCTTTTAATCAGAGTGTACAATTAAGTATAAACCATATCTTTATTTTCAGAAGTGGTGTTAAGATTATTAAGCTCATATCACCCATATGAGTTCATGTCACAACTGTATTGTGGTTTTTTATAGTTCATATCAAATTGATTTGACTGATAATCATACTTTCTATATTCATATATGAGCTGAGATGCATTCCCAGACATACAGTGCAACCATGTTGTCGAAAATTGCTAATTTTATGAGTAATTATTAAAGAAGTTATTTCTGAGAGGAATCAATTTTTTTCTAAACAGATCATTTTTTAAACAAAGTGCATGTATATATATTTCAAATAGCCTGTAAATAATTAAAAACTGTTTGAAAAAGGTTCCTCTTGCTGACAGTGGGGCAGTGCCAACCGTTTAAAAAGTTCCTAGGTACAGATGTCTACATTTAAATAGTACCAATACAGTATGTCTGATGTACTAATATGAACTCTTTAGGTGCAAAAATGTACAATCTTTTTTTCTGACAGTATACCTTAGAGCGGGGCTTTTTATAAGGGGTCCCCAGAAAATTCAGAAAATAAAATTGTATTTATTAGGTGCTTATATCTCATTTCTTGCTACATACATTTCAGACTAATTTATATTGCATTTTCTTTGTATCTGTCTAGTGTGTTTTCTTATTATACTGTAGTTCATTTAATCTCACTTTGAGATAATTGGGGTATATAAAGCAGGATTCCTTGTAAAGCTGCTATGAAACAAGATTTATTTTAGATTTTAGGTTACTGCAGCCGGCAGTACAAATACATTTGACTTGAAAATCCCTTTATGTTTTATGTTATACATAAAAATAATTTCTATATATACATTTTAGATAGGGGGTCAAAAGGTTTATCATATTTGGGGGTCCTTGGCATCATAAAGTAACCCTTTGCCCTAAAGCAATTGTAAATAATAAAGACAAACAAAAGAAAAAACAAAGAAAACACCCATAAACCCTTAAAATAAAACAAATCATAAAACCTGACTAAGATAAACTATAGCATGTCATAAAGGACAGATAAAGTATCAGGGATACTATGTTTTATTATCACAATGTATAGTCACTGTAACTGAACTGTTAATCATGTTTGCATTAATGCTAAATATTTCATTTTTCAGTAGTCAAGCCTTTCCACTTATTTCTCAAGTCAGTAGCTGGTACAGCTGTCATCTACAAGTAAGAGTTTCAACGACACACTTACACAGTAACAGGCTTTACTAATGACTTCCTTTATCACGTCACATTCAGACAGAGCCAAATAGTCAGTGTTTAACTTAAATTTCTTGAAACTTTTTTTAAACACTGAAGCTATCGAAAGTCAGCAATGTGACATCACAGGAAAACTTTATGACAAACTTATTGTTTGCAAATTAATTAAAATAATGAAACACATGAAAAATAATAATGAAACAATGAGAACAAACATGCAATAATTTATTAAAAGGATAGTTACCCAAAAATGAAAATTATGTCAATATCCTAAAGTACCTCCAAAACGATACGACTTTCTTCCTTGGAACACGAAAGTTTAGCAAATCTCATTTGTGGAGGAATTGTGTTGGACGTGATAGATTGAAAGTGACATTGGCTTAGAAAACATGTGGGTTTGTAAATTTAGCAATTTTTCATTTTTGGATGTTAGTTCCATAGTTAGTTTCATTTTTGGGTGTTAATTTTTGCAAAAATGTACAGTATCATGACACTGAGGCTTTATTTAGAGTTTTGGATAGAGTTTTTGCACCAAAATATGCAAAGAAAAAAACATAGTCTCATTCAATGCAACAATGCAGCGGGACAGACTGTTAATGTTGGCTGAACACTAACCAGCAAGAACCTCAGGGGAAGCTTTTCAACAGAAACATAAAGAGTAATGATCAAAAGCGTGACAGAGAAACACTTCAGTGACGTAGATCTCAGCCCCCTTTCTGTCTAACAAATTAAAGGCTGACAAGACGTCTCGCCACTGCTCCTGTTACACACTGCCCTGATTGCACTGCACCTCTCTAGGACTACAAAGACAGAGAAATGGACGATAAGCCAGCAAGGAAGCTTTGAAAAATTCTGAAAGGAAAAATTGTACCGCTGTGTCTCATTGAGGACTTTGCACATTTGGATGAGCAAACACATATGAAACATTGGAACCTTCTGATGGACTTTCATCACAAAGCCGGTATATATATTTGGACAGGACATTCTAGTACACACTGTAACTGTAATACAGCATCTTTATTACTCAACTGGTACAATGTCAACCTCTGCCTGCCTCTGCCTGATAACGGCACTTTTCATCCTGTGTCTGGTTAACCCTTTCGTGCAAGGGATGCATGGAGAAGAAACTCAGAACCGTCATCTGTTAAAGCAAAATCTCACTGGACTTCCAATAGTCTCGTTCCAGTGGCACCACGTGGAGGAGCCATACCTGGTGATATTGTGGATATTTGTGGCTGGCCTGGCAAAACTAATAGGTATGCAACTAGGTTCTACATGTTAACATTAGTTAATGCATTGGGTATTCATTAAAATGAATGACTGTTGGAGGATTTGGTTTAGGGATGCACCAATACCACTTTTTTGGAATACGAGTACGAGTACGAGTACTTGCATTTCAGTACTTGCCGATACCAATACCGAGTACTTAATAAAAAAAAATGATTTAAATTTACAGGTAACAGCTTTAGTCATATAATTTAACAAAAAAACAAAGGACTAGTTTTCCAGTTTGTTGTAAACTCTGCCTCTTTGGACAACACAAGAGGCATTAACCCCTTACACGCCGCTCAAACATAGACATTTCTCAGACCGTGGTATCGATTCCAGGTATCGGGGGACTTTTAACGAGTACGAGTACTTTAGAAAATGTGGTATCGAGGCCAATGCCCGATACCAGTATCGGTATCGGTGCATCCCTAATTTGGTTGGTTAAGAATTAAGATTAACAAAAAATATTTAATGCTAAAGTTTTGCAATTGCATGTAAAAATACAAAAAATAAGCAAAAAATATAATTGTTTAAAAAACATTTGTGCATAAAAACTGCATAAAACAATACGGTTGCGGGCAATTTCACAAATGAATGAATTCAAGGGATTTGTTTGTAAGATGATGTCATACTTTATTAAAAGGAAGAGTTCCAGTTTAGTTATGTGAAGGAAATGCAATACAATACAATGTAACTTGATTACAATGGCAGGGTAATGAATGATTTGCAAAAAAATTATATTTTTCACATATTGGTAACTTGCTAGTGTAGCATGTGCCAATTCTTCCGTTATCACTAACATTCCTCACATGCTATTGATGTTTTTCCGCAAGTTTCTATTGCAAGTATTCACAGTTTGATACTAAAAATAGTCCTTCTTATCAAAGGTGATAGGACAGTTCAATTTTGGGTCTTAACATTGGCTGTTGGAACATTTGACCATGTTATTTTATAAATTCAAAAGATAATAAGAATGAATACTGTAAGAAAAATTGTGACAAAAAGTAAAAGCAGGAAATAGTACATAAGAATAAAAAAAACTGGTTTTAAGTTCCTGATCCAGTTTGAATGTATTGTAATAATTTTTTAGTTTCAAGCCACAGTGAACATGAAGATTGACTTTACTTCCACATGGACCCTTTTCACACTTCCGCGTTCGTGAAGCGGAAATCGCCACATTTGGGTAACAACAGCAACATTGAAAAAATTATTTATTCAATTTACTAAATTTTTTTTAGGTAAGTGGTCGTAATCAATTTATTTAAGCTACATTTAAACAAAAAAAAAAATCAGAAAAACAAAATAAAACAAAAAACTTTTGTTTAAATGTATCTTAAATAAATTGATTGCAACCACTTACCTTAAAAAATTGAGTAAATTGAATGAATCATTTTTTTCAGTGAATAGCTGCTGGGCGCTGTGATGTATTTTTTCCTGTCGCTTTATGATTTTTCGTTTTTAAGTTTAAAGCCTTCTCAACGCTGGTTCTCTGAACAAAAATAGCCATAAGCTTACTCCTTTAGGTTAATGGCATGTCAAAAATCATCAGGTCCTGCATATATCATCTTTAAATAGTCAAGCATGGTCGATAAGTTAGTTAAAAACATTATTTATTACCACAGAACAAACTGCAACCGCTGCATGTGAAAAGCTAATGAACCTTGCAATAGTTATCATAAAATAGCTGTAAAATTCCTCCTGAACCTTTAAACAACCTCAAAATTATGCATCTTCTTTCCTCTCCTCATTCACCTGAAAGCATCAAGCTTTTACTCTCATATTAACCACAATAGACACAATGCCATTAAACCCCAAAGGAGTTAGGTTACTGCTACCCATTCCAACAATACATCTTATCACCTTTCCTTCGTATTTGTGAAGATTATCCTTAGCAAAGAACTTTCTCGAAAAGTTTTTTATACTATAATATTTCTATTATAATATTTATTTGGCCTAAGAGATCAATGTAAACGTAAAGGTTGGCAAATCGTTCAGGGAATGTAAAAACATACACCCCTTTCTCTTTAATTTTTCTTATTAAAATATTCTAAATGTACGAAGCACAAAGTGTAATCCTATAATTTACTGAGAGTAGGGCTGGGATAAACGATTATTTTTTAAACGATTAATCTAGCGATTCTTTTTTCGATGCATCGATTAATCTAACGATTCATTCTATCAGTCCGATTCGACTTCGATTCGATTCTCGATTATTTCCCCATTAATTAACTAATAGCAATATATAAATGTTGATTTACATATCTGAATGTAAACATTTCAATTTATGTTTATTGCTCTTAAAATTTCAAAATAAAAAAAGACTATACAAGTGCAAAATAATGCATTCTTAGTCAGAGTAGCATTCAATAAAGCGTTTTCAGAGCATACAGTGCAGTTTAGTAACAGTATAAAAATCTCAAGTTCACATATTCCTTTATATTACATGCATTTATGAGCAAAACCTCTTCATGTGCCTTTTGATGGTCAGTGTAATTCATTTAACTTGATTTGTTTAATCCACACTGTTTTCGTGCTGCTTTAGTCCATGTAATGACAGATATAAACAGAATTAGACTTAAGAAGCACAAACATTATTAAATCTCTTTCTCTTAAGTTTATTAAGATAGATGAGGACTCATTTACTGCTGTACAGAGAGTGAATGAAAGCGCAGTCTTCTGGCAACAGTGTGTTTTTACATATTTCATTGCTTTCTGTTACATTGCTCAAAGTCATGACTGTTTAAAACACACTTGGCGTCACATTCATGATTTTATGGTAAAATGACACTCTTTCGCGTCAATCCACGAGCATTTAAACCATAAACAAAGCACTTTCACTTTAATTTAGCTTGAGCAGCGCAGCAGAAACGACGCAGAAACGATCGCAGCACTGCCACAACAGCGCCGCGAGCTTGCGCTGCTCATGCAGCGGGGTGCATGCTTCCTAACATGGGCGCCGAAAAAAACATGCGTCGCTTACGCACTGCTCACACTTGCTGTGAAACCGGCGTGGACTGGAGCCACTCGCGTTGCTACTACTATACGGCGACACCTTTTTGGGTCTGACGAATCGACGCGCATATTTTGCGTCGACGTATTTTTTGCGTCGACGTCGTCGATTACGTCGACGCGTTGTCCCGGCCCTAACTGAGAGAGATCTTAACTCAAGAGAAGAAAAACAAATCAGCTGAAAAAAAAACATAAATGGGATTTCCTTACACATTAAACGTTACTACAAAAAAATTACACAAGACGAAGACTTTGACAAATCTTTCTTTGTTATAATTACGCTAATGGTCTGTGGATGTGATGTCTGATGCAGAACTCTGAAAAGGCTCCATTTCATAGTATTGAAAAAATAGTAGGCGAAAAGTCTTCAGATGACCTACGATTTTGAAGTGTGCACTCTACGGAGACTTTATGAGTCCCCTGAAGTGGAGTCATCCAATGACGATAAAGAAGGAGGGGCGTTGTTAATTAAAAAATGTCTGAAAAGGATAATGAGACCCTATTCAAATGTAAATACACATTGTGGTTAAATTGTGCTTGTTTAACCGCATTCAAGTTAAAAGGCTGTTGTTATGATGTTGTGTGTCACGTGATGTATCAACATTGCGGATGTAGTACATTCAAATTTTATTGACATAACCCATATTCATACTATATAGCACATACTTTTTTAATGGTCAAAACGTCATCTTATTCAGTATATACTATCACATGATGCGGTTTCGGATGCAGGGTTACAGTAGGAGGGGGCGGAGTTAATAGATGCTTTGCCTAGCTGATGTCATCAGAGAATGTTCTCCACAAGTGAGCAGAAGTACATTTTCAGATTTTGACTAAATGAACATTTAGAAAGACTAATAAATGCTGTAGAAACAAAGACCTGAAAGCATCCTATAGTTAAACACCTGTGAAACATTCCTCATGAATGAATTAAAGGGGTTTGTTCTGAACTTGAGGTCATGCATGCGTAATGAGAGGATAAATGTCAGTTCAGTTCTCAAAAAGCAAGATGATCCTTTAATGTCGTACTAGGAAATTATACAATACAGGGTATCTTGATTACAAAAACAGTTCAGAGAAAGCTCAAAGATTCTATAAAAATTTTATATACAGTAGAAGACAAAAAGTAAAAAAAGAAATCTAAAAATTCAGATTTTTTGTACAAGCCATCTACATAATTTAAAATGACTTAAATATTTTAAGCCATTTGGGATGTGGTAAACAACATACCTATTCAATTTAATCTTTTAGACTAAATCTGTAGTCAAAGTTCACAAAACCTGGTACATTCCGTACTATTAGGACACACCCAGATTATCGACTGGACAATTGTTTTATCAAAACCAATATGACATGTTTTCTCTTTAGTCCAAGTGCTAATGCAACATCTCAACTGGACTCAAGGTGAATAAACCATCACACTTCTGTCCTTTTAATTAACCTTTTAACCACAGCAATTACAACTTTAACATTTGCAATATAATCTATGGTTAAATTGCTTAATTTAAAGAAGGATCTCTTGGCAGAAATGCAAAATAATACATAACTGTATTATTAGTGGTGTATAAAGACCTTACATAATGAACTGTATTGTTTTTTGTGAGTTTTTTGAGTCACTGGTTGCAATTCACAGTCTAAAGGTAGACAGTTTACCTTTAACGCACATCAATCGCATCCACATTGTAATATACTGTATAATGTGTATACCTCCTTTGAAATAAATACATTGTTATTTGTAATTGTTATTTCTCTCTCCAGTGATCTTAATAACCAACCACGTCACCAGTGTGATTCCAGAAAGTGGGATGCTCATCATGGTTGGATTTCTTTTGGGAGGGGTCATCTGGGCAGCGGACCACACGCAGACTTTCAGACTGACGCCCACCACCTTCTTTAACTACCTGCTGCCCCAGATCATCTTGGACGCGAGTTACTTTATGCCCAACAAGCTCTTTTTCAGAAACCTGGGTACCATTCTCGTTTACGCCATTATTGGAACGTGCTGGAATGCGGCGGCGCTCGGTCTTTCGCTGTGGGGCTGCTACCTGGCGGGTATACTGGGTAAATCCAATACTGCTATTTTCTGCATTTTTACTGTTCTGTTAATGCACACGTAATGTAATGCACGCAAGGATCACGCCCACTTGAAAATTGATACAGCAAGGCCTTTAAAACCAGGAGAACTTAACTGACCCCATGTCGAAGCAAATTGTTCTGACCTGCATGCACATTTTTTTATAAAGGTGCTACAGGATGCCATAGAAGAGCCATTTTTGGCTGTATGGTTTCATAAAGACCCTTTAACATCTGAAGAATCTTTCTGTTTCAAAAAATGAACAAAATAAAATAAAAGAATTAGTTCTTTTAAAATCCTTTGACTGAATGGTTCCTTGGAGAACCAAAAATAGTTCTTCTATTACATTGCTGTAAAAAACCTTTATTTTTAATGCTAGATTTTGTATGATTTATCTACATACAACACAATAGATGAATATCACAATCTGTGTGCCCATCAGGCAACTTGGACATTGGTCTTCTTCAGTTCCTCCTGTTCGGTAGTCTAATCGCCGCAGTGGATCCCGTAGCAGTGATTGCAGTTTTCGAGGAAGTACACGTGAACGAAGTGCTATTTATCCTGGTGTTTGGAGAGTCACTGCTCAATGACGGAGTGACCGTGGTGAGAAGTGATTTCTCTAAATAAGCTCTTAATGTCACATTTTAATTAGAATGGCACCTTTAGAGCATTATCTCATCTCTTGGGTTTTGTTTTGTTCTTTGCTTTTATAGGTGCTGTACAATGTATTCGATGGCTTTGTTACTCTAGGAGGTCCACTGATTAACGCCGCAGAGATCATCAAGGGCATATGTATGAATACTGAACTTAACCACTTACATATTATTGACAATGTTATAATATCTGTTTATCGTATAACTACTCTAGTACTATTCAGTGTTTAATATTATCCAATTATCTGCTTCTAGTTTCGTTTTTTGTGGTGGCTTTCGGAGGTTCATTTCTTGGAGTTGTGTTCGCTATTCTGCTGTGCCTGCTGACCAGGTTCACCAAAAACGTTCAGATCATCGAAGCCGGCTTCATCTTTGTGGTGGGCTACCTGGCTTACTTGACAGCAGACATGCTCTCCCTTTCGGCAATACTTTCGTAAGGGTCTTTTAACATACATATGGTTATCTCTCTTATATTTGGGCTGTGAAAAGGGTCCATTGTAATGTATTTCCAAGGGAAACTCGGAATATCACAGGAGAAAAATAGCGGGTGTGGCTTGTGTTTCCCACTGTATAGAAAAGTATGTGTTTCATTGAGTAATGGAACAAGCAGCAGACTGATGCTGCCTCGGAAACCACCTACTTCCATACTGTATAGTAGTTGAGGCGAGTAGTATGTAAGATTTCATAGTATAGACAAAATAGTAGGTGAAAAGTCTTTGGATGACCTAAGGCCAGAATCCCCAACACTGTATCCCTTTCCCAGAAACTGCTAAGATTTTATCCCTCTCCATCCCACTTTCTTATGGCAAAGTTTACTGTAGCACTCTTATTAAGACTGAATGCTTTTAAGTCCATCAAATAACCATAGAGTCACCAAGAACATAAAAGCCAAAATAATAGTCATTCACGTTCTTATTAATGTTTTCCTTCATCACAGGATCACCTTCTGTGGGGTGTGCTGTCAGAAATACGTGAATGCCAACATGGACGAAAAATCGGTCACGACAGTTCGTCACGCAATAAAAGTCCTGGCGAACACCTCCGAGACCATAATCTTTGTCTTCCTGGGTATTACAGCAATTGATATATCCATTTGGGTTTGGAACACAGGTTTTATCCTACTCACCCTCCTCTTTATCTTCATTTACAGGATTATAGGTAAGAAAAACCAGTGTCCGTCCAATAGAGATTATAATCAGAGCAATCTTTACAAACGCTCAGGTTTTCATGACAGCATGTTTGGGGAATGTGTGCAGGTGTTTTCATTCTTACCTGGATCTTGAATAAGTTCAGGCTGGTTCCCATCGAGATCATCGACCAGGTTGTGATGAGCTACGGTGGCCTGAGGGGGGCCGTGGCGTACGGACTGGCGGCCATGCTGGATGAGGAAAAGATTAAAGAGAAGAATTTAATTGTCTGTACCACACTCATTGTGGTTTATTTCACTGTTATCCTTCAGGTACAAAACATTCAAATCAGGATTATGAAAAAGGATTTTACTCTATGTCCTAATTTATACTAAAAATAATGCTGTTTTTTTTTTTCAGGGATTAACAATGAAGCCGTTGGTTCAGTGGCTTAAGGTCAAAAGAGCGTCTCATTCTGAGTTGAAACTTATAGAAAAGCTAAACAATAGGGTAATCTCCTAAAATTAGTTTCTAATAAGTCTTATTATTAATACTGATACTTATACTAATAATACAATTATTAATGTGTTATGGTGTCTTATAGGCTTTTGACCACATACTGGCAGCAGTGGAAGACATCTGTGGACGTATTGGAGATAACTGGTGGACAAGAGGGTGAAGCTTTCCTCAGTTTTCTGGATTTAGTCAATTACTTACTGTATATACGAGTTTATATTCATATATATCTCTACATTTGTCTCTTTTTTAGTTGGAACAGGTTCGAGGAAAATTATATAAGCTGGTTTTTGATGAAACCTAAGGTCAGACAGAACAGAGATTACCTGTTTAATGTCTTTCACAAGCTTAACCTGGAAGACGCTGTGAACTATGTCACAGAGGTAAGAATGTGGGAATGTATTTGTTTTCTTATCGTCTCAAATTGCAATCAAGTATCCCAAAATAAGCATTTGCAACAGTATCATTTACAAACAAGTGATGGCATTGTGAACATTTTAATGAACCACTTGCACCTTTTCCAATATTTATTTGACATATATTTTTCAGTAATTTATTCTACTTTTGAGTTTTGAACATTTTTATTTATTTTTTACGCAGGCCGAACGGGAAGGATCTCTGTCCTTCGTTCGTAGTGAACAGTCACCCAACATAGATTTCAGCAAGCCCTTTGGTTCAGAGTTTGCTAATGGGATGATGCCTGACATAATGGTCGACATGACGAACTACCAGTTTGGAATAGAAAATATTTCCGTAACCTCTATTGTGTAAGTTTACTGCTTTTCTCACACAGCTGCTTACAGAGAAGAATTATTATAAACTTTATCATTACATACCTTGATAGGACTGTGCCTATCCTCGGCCCTGATAACGAGAAATTAAATCTCCAGATGGATAGATGTTAACATTGTTTTGCCTTTTGTTGAATTAGAAAAGACAGCATTCCCTCTGTATCCCTGGACATCCACGGGCAAGATAGGAAAAATCTGGTCGAAGACTTCAATGCCCATCATCTTCTACAGCAGCACCTGTACAGAAGCCGAAAAAATGTATGAATATCTTCACTTACACAAATATCATCATTTACTTTATAACCATGATGGCTTCATCGGTAAACAAACGGCTTTTGTGGCCCAAACTTAACTTCCGGTAGACTTGTGCAAAAAAATGATAACAACACAATACTTCTAGAGTAGATTATTTCTTAGAAATAACCAGTAAGTTTAAACTCATAACTAAAGCATATCAACTATTACATTCAGCTATAACGTTACTGTGTAAAATTAATGTAAACAATTTAGCTACAAATCCTTAAATTCTTGCACAAATCCGCACAAAAGTGATGAGTGCTCACCATCTTCCCTCATCTTTCGGAAACCAACACGTTTTAATTTTACACAAGGCATTTGTTGAAGAGGTCAGTTTATTCGCGCCAAATCCATGGCCGTCAGAAGCAAAAAAAAATTACATTTACTGTAGTAAATTTTACTTACATTAACTTTTAATTAAACAAGTGCTTTTATAGACTAAAAACTTTTTACCGTTGTGTGTCGAAAGTGCACCCTGCGAAAGTAACGAAAACACGAAATGGAGTTCAAATTATATGAACCAAAATCATTTGACACATAGTTATGAGCCAAGTGGAATGGATTTGTGTAAGCCGCAGCGTGAAAGTCAAGGCTGCAGCTAAAACGCGGAACGGAGTTTAATATATTAAGGCATTCCTTAAGTGGAATGGATTTGACTGACGGGGCTCTGACAAGTGAACAGACATATGCGCTAAATTAGAGAAAAAGTAAGTGGGTTCAATATTATGGTCTTAAAAAAATGGATGAGTCCTGTCCGAGGGGCAACCTTCCGATGAAGCCAATACGGAAGTGACTTAAACTGCAATTCATCGTCCGGCCGCTAGAGGCTGGCTTCAAAAGGGAGTCAATTCCCATAAACCTCCATTTTAAAATGCCTAACTTTACAGTTGAAAATAATGTTTAGCGCCTGATACAAAGAGTGTTTTTGGTCTATATAGCTAATTTTGCCCTTCATGTAAACCGTGAGGGGAGTGAATTTTTTTTGCAACTCAAAGTTCTGCCTAATTAAGGGCGTGGCCACTTGAGTGACAGGTGAACTGCAACTGCTTTCACTAGAATCGAGCTAGACAGGCGTGGTTTCAGCAACCAGCCACCTCAGCTTCACCCATGTCCCACATCTTTAACCATTTTTGGTTATCTGCACTCTGCAGTGATGTGCATTACGGGAGGCACCGCCTACTTTAAGCTCAAAAAAGGTCTTCACACACCTATGGGTGACGTTAGGGACACTACATCCATATTTTTTTACAGTCTATGGTCCTGTCCCTTCTGCTTATGGTTCCGACACCCATGACCAGACTGTTATGGAGATTGGTAAGGACTGTATAATTGAGTGGTCCTTTAATGGTTGCAGCCACCACGGAGCATTGATCAGAATGCTGACAAGATGTTCTCTTTAGGATGTTTTATTAAAGAAAGTATTTGTGTGTGGTTCTGAAACAGAGATACAGGAATATATATATATCAGTAAAACGTATATCAAATATTTAACAGGTATATAATAAAGCAAACACAATCAAGAATTAAATTATAATTAGTTATATATATATAGAAACCTTTAGATGCAGTGCCATAATAAATGCTTATCACTAAGCAAATACACTAAACAGGCATTAATACACTACGTCCCTTAAACGTATCTTCCGAAGATTAACTACAAAATACACAATATACTGAATGCAGATTAACATATAATAATCATGAACTAAAGAATTCCTCCTTATAATAAACATTACACATTGTGCAAATGTACTAAACATACATAAGGTTTCCAAAGAACCACCTACGTTAATATTTAGCATTCTATATATACGCACGGGTAGCACGAGGCTCCGCCATTATATTATAACATGCCACTACATGCCACGAAATTATCAAAGTGCATTAACATAGCATTAGCGTAACATTATTGTGTATTGTGATGACAAACATCAGTTTTACTTACTGGTAGTTGCACGCACACATTACTCAAAACTCTTAAGAACAGCAACACTCTCTTATATTATTTATTAACTGCACAGTATTCCAACGTCAGCGCTCTCTTTTGAGCTTTCGAAACTGAAACCTAACCTGTCCGCTTCCGCTGGTCGCAGAGCGCAATGACGCTCCTGATAGGCTGATTCTCACGCAGACAGGTCTATCTGCCTGAAAGGGGTCGTCCTTCGTCACAGCCGCCCCCAAATATGTTACACTATATTTGCTACTCTAAGAAGGACTGACCGTATCACTGTCTGGTATGGCAGGCAGAGCTACCAGGCGAGCAACAGGCCTTGTGTAGAGTTTGTCCTTGACTTTAACTACTGCAGTCCTGACTCTTCCATCAGTTCCTGTAATGACCTCCGTGACATGACCTAAAGGCCACTGTGCTCTTGGCAGCTGTGGATCCACCACCATGACTATGGTTCCAGTTTGCAGCTGTGCAGGGTCCTTGTGCCACTTGGAGCGAGTCTGAAGAGTCGGGAGGTAGTGTCGTATAAAGTGGGACCAAAACTGGTCGGCTAACACCTGAGAATGTCTCCAGCGACGGCGACTCAGGAGCTCAGACTCAGCATACACAGCCTGTGGTAAAGAGGGGTCGAGCCGCCCCATGAGGAGCAAGTTGGGGGTAACTGGGTCCACATCAGCCACATCTGTTGACACATAACCCAGTGGTTTAGAATTTAAAATCCCTTCCACTTCAATAAGTACCGTCCGCAGAACCTCTTCAGGGACAGTCTGTGATTGGATGGTGGCATATAGTGCAGCCTTTACAGACCTCACTTCTCTTTCCCAGACTCCTCCAAAGTGTGGTGCGCTTGGGGGGTTAAACTGAAACCTAATCTGGTGTTTAGCCAGATGAGTCTGGATTGTGGGGTGTAATGACCTGAAGGCCTCTTGGAGTTCTCTTTCACCTCCCTTAAAATTAGTGCCCTGGTCAGACCGGAGCTCTGCTGGCTTACCCCTTCGTGCAATGAAGCGACGAAGAGCCATCAAAAAGGAATCAGAGTCCATGCTGGACAGAACATCCACATGCACAGCGCGCGTCGTCAGACATTTAAATAATATGCCCCATCTCTTTTCATGGCGACGACCAACCTTCACTGTGAAAGGCCCGAAGCAGTCCATGCCCGTAGAGAAGAATGGGGGCTTCAGCAGCTGTAGTCTTGACTGTGGGAGGTCTGCCATTTTGGGTACTACGGGAGAGGCTCTCCATCTTTGGCAGTCAGGACAGGAGTGCTGATGGCGCTTAACAGCTTCACGTCCATGCAGAATCCAGTATTTGCGCCGCAGCTCTGCGAAAAGGCGCTCTGATCCTGGATGGCGGAGGCTCTTGTCCATGTCCTGGATGATAAGCTGGGTCACTTTATGCCGATGGTCCAGGACCACTGGGTGAATAGAATCTAGCTCTAGCTGTTCACTGCGGCGAAGCCTTCCTCCAACCCGTATGAGTCTAACAGTCTTGTCGTACTCTGGTGCAAGAGAGATCAGCCTACTGGTGGCAGCTACTGGCTTACTGGTACTCAAGAGACTAAACTCCTCAGGAAAGCTGTCCTGCTGAGCTCTTCTCAATACTTCTCTCTCTGCTTCTTGGTAATCATCGGCAGAAAGACTGACTGGGCTCCCTGATGACACAGCGCTCGATTGTGCAACCGCTTCTATCAGCGCTCTAAAAGAGGAAAATTGATCAGCATTTGGTAGCAGAGAAGTCTGTATGCCTGTAGTGAGATAGCAAATAGTGGGTTTTCGCAGCTCAACAGGATCCTCTGTTACCTCTGTGGCTGGCTGTGTAGGCCAGACTTTAGGTGACTGTTGTAAGAAGGCAGGGCCCTGACTCCATCTGGTTTTACCAGCCAGTTCCAGCAGTGATTTTCCACGCGTAATGTCATCGGCTGGGTTATTAACAGAATCCACATATCTCCAGGCTCGGACATCAGTCAGCTCCTGGATTTCGGCTACCCGTGTTCCCACAAATACCTTGTACCGACAGGAATCGGACTGGAGCCATGCGAGTACTGTTGTGGAGTCTGTCCAGAAGACAACATTGCGGATATTAACTGTCAACTCTCTTTGCAATAGGGCAGCTAGCTGTGCAGCTGTCAGAGCGGCACACAACTCCAGTCTGGGTATTGATTGTTGCTTCTTCGGGGCCACCCTAGACCTGGCAGCAACAAAAGAGACCTCTGCACTGCCGTGTGAACTCTCCGTCCGCAAATATGCCACTGAGCCGTATGCCTTCTCTGACGCATCAGCAAAGATGTGTAGGTCTCTCTGGTGGTTTGAACTGTCCATTTCAAGGCTCACATAGCAGCGAGGCAGTATAATCTGGGAGAGATGCTCCAATTCTTCTTCCCACGTCAGCCATGACTGCAGCACATCCTCAGGTAGTGACGGGTCATCCCAGTCTCTCTGTTTATCCCACAAGTGCTGCACCAGAACTTTGGCCCGCGTGGTAAAGGGGACTATAAATCCCAAGGGATCATAAAGGCGTGCCAGAACTCTGTATATATTTCGCATGGTGGGTGTAGTTTTGTCCAGCATACGGTATTTATACCTTAAGGTGTCTGAATTGCATAACCAGCGGAGTCCAAGGGCGAGCTCCTGTGGGTCAGTGCCTGACTCATTGAGCCACAACTCACTGCTCTCAGATCTTGCTTCTTTGGGCAGATGACTGATGACTTCCGGGTTGTTACTTGCCCACTGGCGTAACTCAAATCCACCTGTAGCCAACAGTGAGGTCAGTTTGTCGACCAGGTGATGGGCTTCTTCAACAGATGTGAGACTTTGCAGACAATTATCCACATAAAAGGATCGTTCTATCGACACTCGAACATCTTCACCTGGCTGACTGTGGTCCAACACATGTTTCTGCAGCGCAAACGTTGCACAACAGGGGCTACATGTGGTGCCAAATGGAAGAACTTGCCATGTGTAGATGTTGGGTGGTACCTCTGTATTCAGGTCTCGCCACAGGAAGCGCAGCAAGGGCTTGTCTTCCGGGAGCAGCCTCACCTGGTGGAACATGCCCTTGATATCACTGCTGATAGCAATAGCATGCTCTCTGAAGCGCAGCAGTACACCCAGTAAACTGGAACTTAAGGTGGGCCCAGGCAATAGCAGCTTGTTGAGGTTTTTATCTTTATACGTGTAGGAACAGTTGAACACAATTCTGTTCTTTCCGTTGTGGCTCACCATGTGATGTGGGATGAACCAAGACTCAGCTGCTTTGCTCAGCTCTTCTCCTGACACTTTAACAGCATAGCCCGCATTTTCCAGCTTTCCAATCTCTGCACAGTATGCTGCTGCTCTTTGAGGGTCTCGCAGCAGACGCTTCTCTGTACTGCGGAGATTAGCTAGCACAGCCTCCTTAGGTGCCTGAAGCAGTGGCATGTTCTTCACTCTGAGGAGGGGAGTAGCGTAGCGCTGAATTCCATCAACCTCTACTCGTTTAGTCTTCGCCTCCAGCAGGCGGACTGCTTCCTGATCCTGCCTGGAGCGTGTGACGAGCTTTTCACTCCTGTAAGGCAGAACATCCAGCTGCCACAATCTCTCTACACTCTGTAGAAGCTCGCTAGTGGATGAGAGGGTGGAGATGTGCAGACACTGTTGTGATGTTGCCTGTTGCTTGGTGTACCTGATCGGCCCTTGAAGTGTCCAGCCCAACTTTGTCTTCACCGCGGCTGGTCCCCCGTGGGGTCCCAAACGCACAGGCTCCACCGGAGTGATTAAGTGTGTATAATCTGAACCGATTAACAGCAGGGGTTGCACTTTGTTAATCGTCTGGAAAGGGAGGCCTCTTAAATGTTTATACTTCCTCTGAAGTGCCTTCATTGAGTAAGTGTGCTCAGCCAGACCGAGTTGATCAGCAGTGAATGCTCTGTATATCTTGAAGGACTTCTTTGGATGGTCTACTGGAGAGATAGAGAATGACACTGCAGTGCCGTGCAGAACCCTGATATCTTGCCGAACAGTTCTGAGGATCAGATTTTCAGGTTCACCAGTAAGCTTGAGGCTCTGCGCTGCTGCAGAGAGGAGAATGGTCCGCTCCGAACCATCATCAAGGATAGCATATGTCTCCAAGGTGTGTTCACCGTTGCGCAGCAGCACTTTACTCACTTTCAGTAGGACCTGGCTGCATCCAGCCCGCCGGTCTACATACAGAACTTCATTAGTTGTGCTGATAAGGCAGGATGTATCCTCAGCTGCAGGTTTTATATTCACTTCATGCAAAGCTTGCAGATGTCTACCTTTACACTTGTGACATGTGATCTTTAAGCGGCACTGTGCAGCCTGATGTGAGCGACCGCATCGCCAGCACCTCTTGTTGGTCTTAATCCATGCTGTTATCTGTTCCACTGTAAGCTGTGCAAAGTTTGCACACTTATCTAAGAAGTGTTGTGTGTTAGAGCAGTAAGGGCAGTATGCTGTCCTCTCTGGCTGCTTGGTGCTAGATAAGGCTTTCTCTACTGTCAGTGTGCTCTCGGGTTGGTCCGTGGTAAGCATAATGTTGGTATTCTTGCCACTCTTAGACTCACGGCGGCGGTCTACCCTTGGTCCTGCTCTGCCTTTGTTTTCACTAGTTAGAGGCTCATACACTGTCTCCTGCATCTTCAGCTCGTAGTCAAGCCAGTCAGAAAAGTGCAAGAGGCTTGGAATTGTAACACGCATTGGGTACAGGAACCTCTTGAATTCAGCCCGTATATCGTGTGGCAGTTTGGACAGCAGCCGTGTCACATGTGAACCACAGTGAAGCTCAGTCTTTCCACTGTCTCCAAGCTGGTCTAACAGCCCCACGAGTGCTCTTACTTTCAGGGCGAACAGCTTAAACCCACTGGTGTCACCACGTGGTATATTAGGGGCCTCCATTAGATCAGCAATTTTTCTGAGCGCTAGCTGCTGAGGCTGTCCATAATGCTCAATTAAGCTTGTCATGGTGTCAGTATAGGGTCGCAGTGAGTTGGTGTAGGAATCCGCTATTAACAGTGCCTCCTCATACTTCAGGTGATCCACCAGGATCTGATATTTAAAGCGCTCTGTAGCATCCACAGGCAGTAAGTTCTCCAGAGCGATCTTAAGTCTGGCAAACTCTCTCGGATCTCCTTTTGCAAATACCGGGATTGTGGGTTTAGGCCCGCGGTATACTAGCTCATGGTGGGGGGAGGGTTGTAACTCTTCGGGCAGCGACTCACATCTTTGTGGGGTGTAGGGCACACAATACCCTGGTGTCTGTGGTCGCGCTGGAGAAGGTGGTTCAAGGCGATTAGGAGACTCCTGCAGACGTGTCGTTCTGATGTCCCTCAGTGCTGTTATGAGCTCTGCCATAAGATCCTGTGATGGTGGCTGATAAGTGTCGTCTGCTATTGGGGGAGGTGGCAGTGGCCAGTCATCATCATCGGGAGGCAGAGTATGACCACCAACCCGTGCAGGTGGCAGTATTGGCCTAGTTTGATATAGGGCGCCATCCTGCTCTATGTTGTACTGCTGTTGAGGGGGAGCTGGTGTAGGGAAAGGAGAAGGGGCTGTCTGTTGCAGTGCTGGTACGTTTGGTTGGGAACTTCGGGCGTCCAGTCGCCTGTGCATGTCCATTAACTGTTGCTGTAGCCTCTGATTATCTTCCCTCAACTTATGAAGAGCTTCTAGGACCTCAGGCGCGGTTTCTGGGGCAGGCCTCGATCTGGTCGAGGCAGGCGTACTCTCATAGAGGGGTGCTGAATACTCAAACTGATGGGAATAGGCAGCCTCTGCTCCCTGTATGACCTTCCCATCCTCATGCAGCAGTCGGGGTGTGAGAGGCGTCATCCTGGCGTGTCTCTCTGGAAATCTAACCATGTGGTCATAAGGCTGCTGTTGCTCTGGCAGATTAGACGTTGGCGGCGGCAAATGAGAGGGCTGCTGCAATGCTTGGGGGGGGATGTCATAGTCTTCCATCCAGGCTGGTCGCCGGACTTCTCGGCGGGGTCGTGCATCTGCTGGGCGTGTATACTGATCCGAGAACATCTCTAAACAATCCCACGATGACCACACGTATCCGGCTCGAAGGACCAAATTTGTTATGGAGATTGGTAAGGACTGTATAATTGAGTGGTCCTTTAATGGTTGCAGCCACCACGGAGCATTGATCAGAATGCTGACAAGATGTTCTCTTTAGGATGTTTTATTAAAGAAAGTATTTGTGTGTGGTTCTGAAACAGAGATACAGGAATATATATATATCAGTAAAACGTATATCAAATATTTAACAGGTATATAATAAAGCAAACACAATCAAGAATTAAATTATAATTAGTTATATATATATAGAAACCTTTAGATGCAGTGCCATAATAAATGCTTATCACTAAGCAAATACACTAAACAGGCATTAATACACTACGTCCCTTAAACGTATCTTCCGAAGATTAACTACAAAATACACAATATACTGAATGCAGATTAACATATAATAATCATGAACTAAAGAATTCCTCCTTATAATAAACATTACACATTGTGCAAATGTACTAAACATACATAAGGTTTCCAAAGAACCACCTACGTTAATATTTAGCATTCTATATATACGCACGGGTAGCACGAGGCTCCGCCATTATATTATAACATGCCACTACATGCCACGAAATTATCAAAGTGCATTAACATAGCATTAGCGTAACATTATTGTGTATTGTGATGACAAACATCAGTTTTACTTACTGGTAGTTGCACGCACACATTACTCAAAACTCTTAAGAACAGCAACACTCTCTTATATTATTTATTAACTGCACAGTATTCCAACGTCAGCGCTCTCTTTTGAGCTTTCGAAACTGAAACCTAACCTGTCCGCTTCCGCTGGTCGCAGAGCGCAATGACGCTCCTGATAGGCTGATTCTCACGCAGACAGGTCTATCTGCCTGAAAGGGGTCGTCCTTCGTCACACAGACCAATAATCAAGCACAGACCGGATCAGGCATGGTGCAATGCGCGTGTGTCTGATGAAATCATCTATACTGTGTATAGAATAGGAATAATAATAGACTTGCTATGTATGGAATATGTGAATTAACTACATTTACTGAATGCCAATGCTTTTGATCATCTGTACAGCCATATTCAACGTCCTCTCTTTCTCATTTAGCATCGTCACAAATATAGTCGCAGTCAGTTTGGCATCAACCAGAGCGAGGATGAAATGCATGAGATCTTCCAGAGGACCATGAGGAGTCGCCTTGAGTCCTTTAAATCTGCTAAGATGGGTGTAAACCAGGCCAAAAAAATCAAGCACCACAAGAAGGAGCACACACATAAGGTATAACTGTAAATCACTTTTTATACTCAAATTGATACACGTTTGTGTTGCATCTCACAATTTATACAAACATTTCAGATGCCTAATGGACACCCAGAGGGCAAAGACCATCATGAAGATGATGGTATGTATATATCCCTCCATCTATTAATGCATTTGTTTATTTATTAACCACTTCCACTAATGGTAATTTTGTATTTTTAGGTGACAGCGCTGTGAGTAGTGAGGCACATATAGATGACACAGACAACACATATATAGTGGGAGGTGAGGAAATAGATTCAAACATGTTCCTTTGTATACTGTTAAAATTGTCAAAATATATGTACCCCAGCTGTCACTGGGGCAAAAAAGTACCAATATGTCCCTTTGGGGTACTACTGTGAACTCTTTAGGTCCAAAGCTGTACTTTTTTAAAGGGTACTGCCCTAGTGACAGCTGGGGTACATATTTTGACCATTTTGACAGTGTATGTATATAAAGATCATATGCAGTCAATATAATAGCAAAACTCATTCAAATTGTACAAGAAACATTTTTCCTTCTTGTCCCACCAAAGCTGGCATAGAGAATCCAGCGTTCATGCCAGATATGGATATGGCACAGCAAAGTCCGCCCTGGCAAACAGGAACAGAGATGGACCTGACCGTGGCACCGTCACAAAGGGCCCAGCGACGCCTTCCCTGGACGCCCAACAGACTGCGACGCCTCGCACCAATGAGGATCAGCAACTCTTCCATAGACTCCTTTCTTATGGCTGATGTTTTTTTAACTGTGGATGTGCCTGAGGAACAGCCTCAAAACGATAAAAGTGCAAAAATGTAACCTCACCTTCACTTATTTGAGCTATTTTTATTGGTGAAAAGCACAACTGGACCAGTATGGAAGTTTTTAGTCCGGTCTTTTCTGGAGAATATGCGCTCATTGTTAAGGACTGAGGGCAACCGGGAACATGGCCACAAAGTAGAAGTTTGTACTGTAGTACAATGCCCTTATTCTGTTCTGTAACTATTGTATATACTGTAGACTATGGCTGGTGGGGAAATATTATACAGAACTTTTATTTTTACCAGCTGAACATTTATTATTAATGTATTATTGCTGACTATGTACTCTTACTGTATATAAGTTTAGGTGAAGAGTCTGTTTATAGGACTTTCACTATTGTATCATAAAGCACATATCAAGTTGGACATGCCTAAGGTTCATGATTAAACTTGAGGTAGGCCTACAGAAACACCCAAACACTAATGGATGGACCAACATTTTTTTTTAACTACTGTATGTTTTATCAAAAAAAAGAGATGCATTTTGGGCAAGTAAACACTCATATAAGACTTATACAATATATTTGAGCACGTGATGTTATTATTAAATGCACTTTATCAGTGTAACACAGGGCCGGTGCTTCCTATAAACAGAGTAGTAGGCAAATGCCCTAGGGCCTCAGGCTTGGAGTGGGGGCCTCCATAAATGCTAAATCCATGTGCGCTAGGCCACCAAGCACTACTGAAAGTATTAGACAAAGTTATAAAGTGATTTCGACTTTTTGCAGCATGGCAAAAACTGCAGGCGGATTACATGAAAGTACCGCAAGAATGATTGATAAGCAAACTCCTCTGTATGATTTCTCGAATCACTCTTGCGGTACTTTGATGTCATCCGCCTATTAAGTTAAAAAACTTGCAGCCCTCAACTGATGTTTATGTTGTCATTTTGTGTATTGGCCACTAGTTTTGTGATTGCAGTACCAGTTTTAGCCACAAGTTTTGTGATTGCAGTACCAGTTTTGGCCACAATCCTACATACTGTTTATTTATCTCAGGGGTGGGGAACCCTGGTCCTGGAGGGCCACTGTCCTGCAGAGTTTACTTCCAACCCTTATTAAACAAACCTGAAAAATCTAATTAAAGTCTTCTGGATTACTTGGAAATTAAATTTTGGTGTGTTTGATTAGGGTTGGAACTAAACTCTGCAGGACAGTGGCCCTCCAGGACCCAGGGTTCCCCTCTCCTGCTTTAGGTAGAAGCATTTACATTAAAACATATACCCCTGGTTTCACAGAAATGGCTTAAGGCTAGTCCTACACCAAAACACGTTTGAGCAGTCTTAACTGAAAATAAAAGCACTGTCAGAGCTAAAAATTTGCCGGTGCCACTCCCCTCAAGATACACACCACTAACGCCTTTTTCTAATGCATGTTTATATTAAAATGTTAATTTAACTAAGGCCTAGTACTGGATTTAGCTAAGCCTCATCTGTAAAGCCAGGCCTTTAACTAACATAAAAAGCACCATTCCAAAGGTTATTTTCAGGTTAAGGTGGGAAATCCTAAATACAAGCTATCTGGAACTCACACTCTTAAAATAGCTGGGCTATTTTTAATCCAAGTTTGGTAAAAATTGGACAGAACATACCGCTGGATTGAAATTGACCCAATGCTGGGTTGTTTTATCCCATTGCATAACAACAACCCAACATTGGGTAATATTTAACCTAGCATAACCTATTGTTCTGTCCTATATTTACCATTATGAGTTAAAAATAACCTAGTCGTTTTTAGAGTGCAGCATTAATCTTATCTATATTTATGACATTATAATAATCCATAATCTTGTTAATAGCTATAATATATAACATTTTTAAAAATAAATCACCAGTGTTATTCCTCACCCATGTGAAGCAAACATGCAAATGTAAAATTTATTAATATGCATTATTTCTGTCCAAGACAAACACACTTTAAAATACATATTGAAAGTTTCCATATACTTTATTTAAAATATTGAGAATTAAATAGAACAGCCGAATAAAACGATCCAATGAAAGAATACATTAGAGAGGCTGAGATGAAACAAAAAGAGATGAATATATTTCAAAACAAGACAATTCATTTTGTTATTTCGTCACACTGTAACTAAACCATTACATCAAAGTGTTGAATATGTGTTGTATCTCAATGGAAAGACTGCTGACTTTGGATAATTCCTGATTCGGTTAACCATGATATTAAAGTAACAGTTAATCTTAAAAGTTGGCTCCTGGCTAAAACCAATCCATCTTACGTATACAGTAATCGTTTCACATGTTAAGTAAAATGTTAGTGATTTTGCCAACTAGGCCATTTTGCATTATTGCCATTTCATCACATACAGAGAAAACTGATTTGACACAGATTGTTGAAAATAGTTTCAAGATAAAAACAAACTACAAGTGTGCATTTGGGATGTTTCCAGGCTTTGTACTGTAAAGCCGTCTTGTTCAGTGCATGATCTGAAAGTTATGCAGTGCCAAATAATAAAAAAACTACCTTTGTAGAAAGTTTGGTCCAGAGACCCAGTTACTGGCAAACTCTGTGATTCAATGTCTTATTGGCGAAAAAGAGGCACAATCACACCCACACATACAGTTTTAACACTCTTGAACACACATTATACAGTATATCATATAAATATATACTAACTTTAATATAGGCTTGTTGGGCCCTTAAAAATGTCTTAATATTCTGTCTGATAACAGCACCATCAGAAAAGGCACATTCCACTTACTAAACACCTCAACAAAGCCACAGAAACAAACAAAAGCGGTAAATACTCCAAGCTCGAAGAAAACAGACACCAATAACATGACAAGGTGAAAAGGGTTAGTAGGCCTTTACAAACGTGCTCGTGTGCGAATCACCCAACACTTAACCGAAATGGAAAGTTAAGGCGGTACCTTCATGTTTACGTTACTACATGTAATAATAAAGCATAAGAATAAGGTACTGAAGGCTCAGCTCCTTGTTGACATTATTTCTTTTGTAAGACAATATAAATACCACAGAAGAAGAATGCAAAGAAACTCACTTAAAACTAATTTCTTTTGAAAGAAAAAGAGATGAATCTAATGGTCAACAGTCTATTGCATATCACCCCAATTTATATTAGTAGCTATTAATTTCACCATTACCATCTTTTGCTTATTATCAACTTTCATAGACTTTGTTAGCAAAAATAATCGATGTGCATATGCAGGTCTGTTATTTAAAAATATACAAATATACCTCTCCTCTGATTTAAAAACGCTTTAAGGTATCCACAGTCCAGCTTTAAGCCATGTATGTCAGGGTTTATGGGAGCTGTTTAAGCCACACCCACAAATTAAACTGCTCCCACCCACAGGCCTTAAGTGACTTAATCCGTGGCACGTTAAGAAGGCTGTGTAAGATTTCATCACACATCATTGACAGCTCAACACACATGTCTGCAAACTCTTCTGATCACTTCCCTTGTTCAAGTAAATTTATGCTGGTAGAGACAGAAATTATAGTTCTTAAAGTCAATAAATCAAGGAAAGAGCACCAATGCCATTCGATATTAGCACAAGGATACAATTTTTGAATTCCAGTTAAACCACTAAACATTTATTTCATTACTTAAATTCCAAAACATTTAATTTGCCTGAAACTACAATAAAATTATGGATTTATTGATTTGCTTAGTTTACACTATTTTTTGGCTGCCTTAAAGGGACATTCCACTTTTTTTTTTAAATATGCTCATTTTCCAGGATTCCTAGAGTTAAACATTTTATTTTTACAGTTTTGGAATCCATTCAGCAGATCTCCAGGTCTGGCGCTAGCACTTTTAGCATAGTTTAGCACAATCCATTGAATCTGATTAGACCATTAGCATTGCGCTAAAAAAATAACCAAAGAGTTTAGATATTTTTCCTATTTAAAACTTGACTCTTCTGTAGTGACACTGTGTACTAAGACCGACGGAAAATTAAAAGTTGTGATTTTCTAGGCAGATATTGCTAGGAACTATACTCTCAACTGGGGTAATAATCAAGGACTTTGTTAATGTAACATGGCTGCAGCAGGCGTAGTGATATTACGCAGTGCCCAAAAATAGTCACCTGCTATTGAAAGTAACCAAGCGGACTATTTTCGAGCCGTACGTAATATCACTATGCCTGCTGCAGCCATATTACAGCAGCAAAGTCCTTGATTATTACGCCAAAATGAGAGTATAGTTCCTGGCCATATCTGCCTAGGAAATCGCAACTTAATTTTCCCTCGGTCTTAGTACACAATGTAACTTCAGAAGAGTCAAGTTTTAAATAGGAAAAATATCAAAACTCTGGTTATTTTTTAGCACAATTCTAATGGTCTAATCAGATTCAATGGATTGTGCTAAGCTATGCTAAAAGTGGTAGCACCAGACCCAGAGATCAGCTGAATGGATTCCAAAACGGTAAGAATCAAATGTTTAATAGTGGAGCTGGAAAATGAGCATATTTTCAAAAAAAGTGGAGTTTCCCTTAATTTTTTTTTTACTTAATCAAATTGGTCATTTATAAAAAAATAAGAGTCATAAAATAAAAATGTGTTTAAACTTTTTGTTTTTAAATATTGGCTAAACCTTAACTTTTTAGATTAAGTTAGGCAATTTCAACTTCTTTTAAACTTTTTTTTGCTTAACCTAATTTGATAAGTAAAAGTGTAGCCAAAACATTTTTAATTTAATAAAATGCGCATGCAATTTGATTAAGCGTAAAAATTAAAGGCCAAAATATGTTTCAAATTTTTAAACATTTTCAAGCTAACCAAACAAAACGAAACACACAAAAGCGCTCCAAAGCTCAATTTTTAAGTGTTTCCTCTGTAAAAATTCATTACTCACACACAATTTACAAGTTTTCGCAGTAAACGAACAGCTGAGATATTAGTGTGGCAGAGATCACCCTTATTACAGCATCTCACTCTTTAGCACCTTGGGCGTTTCACCCAATCTAAGACCATACAGCTTCTTATTAAACAATGAAGTGCAGCAATATATTTGTCAGTCGTTTTTCACAGAACCTCTCTTACGATCTCTCCAAATATAAGTGTTTTGCAAAATAGCAGCTACACCGGTCAACACGCAATTACTGGTACAAAGCAGAAAGACCACAGTGCCATTCACAGTAAGGGTGATGTAAAAGAGTGCGAGAGGTCACAGAGTTAATAAATATAACCCACCCCGCTACATTCTAAATAACTTATATTTACCACCTCTCCTAACCCTGATTTTGGAGGCACATTGGTTTGGTCTGTGTGGAATGTAGTTTAATACAAGGGGCTATGAAATAGAAAGGGTTAAAATTTTTAATAAAAAAACAGAAAGCTAAAAAAAGTTAACTGGGGAGAGTGGCGACTGGGACTTTCTGTTATATAAGTTCACTGATTCAATGGTTGCTGAATAAACATTAACAATAGTTCAAATAGCTAAATTTCTATCAGACATTATGTACATGCCACTCGTACTTTATATATTTAAAACGTACACCAGCGAAATTGAATTTAGGGACTTTCCTACAAAACAGGCACTTTATCTAACTTTTTATACGAATGCTAAGTTTAGATCTCAAGATGACAAAGCTTTACGAGAGTACTGTAACGATCATCTTTGTAAACTTAACCCTAAAATGAAAACAGCCCCCACCACACACCCAACAACCTTAAAATACATCAGTTGGCTTTTTGATAAAATTCGCATATCCGTGGCATTCAAGTTCATGAAAAAAACGCATCTAAAAGTGAGTTTTTAAAAGTAAAGCATTTGATTATAAGGTACGGTTTGCATCGTAAAATGAAAGTCTACAACAGAGCCTTCAATAATTGGCTTATTGCACTAAAAGGCTTATGGGACAGTGTTTGTCAAGAGTTCACAGGGGTAAAACAGGAAAGACACCTGATAATAACTTAAACACATAATTTATAGATGCGTACTGACACTGTAAGCGCAAACGAAAATCATAAATAACCAAAGAGAAATGTGAAATGTCCGACAGCCGTAAAGTGTTTTTTTATCCATATCGTAGGCCTCCGAGTAGCCTTGGGTGGAATTACACGTGCGTAGGCCTACATATTCATACAAGTTTGCTATGGTCACGCACCATCCCATTTCAAAGCTTCCGCCGTAGGTGAGCAAGGACACAACGAGGCACCCAGGATTCAATGCACACACATAAACGTACAGTCAACTACTACATGGAAACTTTTCACCAACCTTGTGTTTCAATGAAGTTCAAAGTTCCCCTTTCGATGGAGCTGCAGCCCTTAGCTAATCTGTCACCCCGCTTAATGAGTGAGCCGAGGAGAACGGCAAGAGGAACGGCGCGGAAGCAACAGTTTAGACGGAAGGTGAAGTATTTTCCATGCAGTGCATGGAGCAGAAAGTTAATATATCACAGAGGTCTACGTAACACGCATAATCCTTCAAAAAAAGACTGTGGAATTGGATGGAAAGGTGAGGCTCAATAACTCTCAAATGTTTGATAAGCAAATAAGACATGGAAACTTGAGATGTAAATGAGATGCAAAGGAACAGACGTGTCTGACTTGGAATGGAATGACATTCCAGGAAGAGTTTGTCTCTATTTCGAATGTTGCATTAGCTAAGTACAGTAACTTGCTTTTATGCTGAGACCAGTTTTTGCCAATGTTTAAAAGCACGTGGAGTTCAAATGTCAACAAACTTTGCACCGCCCTCTAGTGGCGTTCCTCCAACATACTTTTATACAAGACCTAATAAAATGCATAAACCAGGTGCTCCAAGATTAGTTTCAGTTGTGCTTCAACACATCTGCAAGTGACTCAAGCTAGAGCAGCTACGTGCAGAAATCTTCGCGTCTCAAATCGCACCTCTGCCAAATAAATAACACTGCATTATTTGCTGATTCACAAATAGTTGATCGAGCAAACCTTTACGCTTGGTTTTGTGACCTATACATGTAAAATGAACAGTTCTACGAATCTAATAAATAATGGTATAGCTGCTAAATCTACATCATAAAAACAATTAAACGGACCAAAAATCCTCGAGCGAAGCAGCAGTGAAAAGATTGGCCGTTTTCTATTGCATAACAGTGCTGTTGTCCTCCTGTAAGTTCGGTTACATTTGGTTCGCTTTAGCAGCCTGTGATATGGAGAAGCCCTCCCCAGCTAAGTGCATGATAACAGGTCGAAAAAATAAAAAGGGCGGGGCTAAGCGAAGTACATGGTCCTCAGCGTGTCGTGATGGATCTGTACGGCTTTGGCCATGGCCTGGGGGTCGCGGCCGTTGCTTTGGCCTGACACGTGGCTACCTTCGGCGCTGTGTAGAATATAAAAAAAGAGAAATGTTCAAAGACCCATAACTTGCTACATTTAAGACCGCAAAAACCAAGCCTGTATATCTTCCCTACCTGTCATGCTCTTTGTCCACCAAATGGTAGCGGGCTCTGAAGGCTACAAGATGGGCATAGTAGGCTGGTGCTGGGATGGATACGGACCGGGTGCAGCGGACGTATGTGTGGCACAGCTGGTAGGTCAAGAGCTGGAACTCGTCGGCTGTAAAGCAGTTGTCGTCCCACAGCACGTGGTAGTGTGAAGGTCGGCTTGTACCCTGAATTAACAGCAACATTATTACAGCAAATTAACAATAATGCGAACAAAATGATTTAATGAGATGCAAGCGTTGGCGGTTTTATTCTAGCAGGCAAGTCATACAGGTGGGAAAGTCTGGCTTTTACCCCAAGAGTTGTCTTTACATCACTTTCACTTTCAATACAGTGTCATACCATACTTTTAGTTTTGGTTAATATTTGATACTGTACACTTCTGTTCACATATGTGCACATGTTCATACCTGTATTCCAGCGTGACTGCACAGATAAAAGTCAAATTCATAAGGATGGGTGATGTCAGTGTCCACTGTAGTACCAGCTGGAATGTTTCCACTTCGGCCCACCTTAAAAACAAAAAAAGTGAGTGTGAGCTTTGAAATAGAAACGCAGCAAAAAATCAACACTAAACTGTTAAGAGACTTTTCCTCACCCTTTCAGTGCGGTCGGCGCAGAAGAGCCGTGTGTGGTGGCGTTTCTGGACGACAATGTAGGTGATGCCGGGTTGATATTCCTTCTCAAGACTGATACAGGCTTCACGAATGGCCAGCAACTCGTAGTACAGAACCTAGAAAGACATACGACACATAGAAATGTTAAAAATAGAATTGTTTAAGCATTATAAGAGATGTAATATTTAAAGGAACAGTTCAACCAAAAATTAAACCTCGGATGAACCATTCCTTAAATAAATAAATGCAGTGCTGTCTAAAGAAGGAGAGGGGGCGTAAGAGAGCCTTACCTGTCTGAACTGTCCCTCAGATACTCCATCCCTGTAGAAAATGATTCTGGTGGGTTTGTAGTGGGTGGACTTGTAGAACTGAATGAGCAGCTCGCGCACCATGGACGCCAGGTCCTGAATGACCTCCTGCCTTGGCCTCTGAACACGGACTGTAGCGCAGTACCTGCTGGGGTGAGCGTCCATACTGCCAACCACCTGTGCAGAACAACAGATATTGAGGAAATATAAACAGTTGAATTTATTAGATTCGATATTAAGGCATTCATTATGAATGGTCGTATATGGAAAGCAAACATCAAATTTAAATGTTTCATAAAATTAAATAAAAGCATATGGGTTTGTATAACATGAAGGTAAGTTAACGGTGAGAGAATTTTGATTTGATAAAAACACAAATCTTTGTCATACAGCAATATATTTACAAACGTGACATTTCTTCAATTATTTAAACTCTATAAATGCAAATATTGGCATCTCACAGCTGCAATAGACGGTTTCTTCCCATCTCCTGCAGGTGGATGAGTGACATCAGCTCCCAAAAAGATGACTGGCTGCTGGAAAACAGATGGGCTGGAAAACAAATAAACAGAAACAAAGGCATTAAAACATTAAGGTTTTTGTTTTCCACACTGAATCAGACTCCACAGTACAACATTATTAACAGTGTAAAACTCTAAACTTACACCATGACCTAAGCAAGTGAAACGTGATAAAAAGAGCTTGGATGCAAAACCATTTACATTGCAAAAAATGACTTTCTTACTTAGTATTTTTGTCTTGTTTTCACTAAAAAAAATTCTAAAAATTCTTAAATTAGGATGCATTTTCTTGATGAGCAAAATGCCCTAAGAAAATAAATCTAGTTTTTAGTCAAAAAAATAAATAAATAAATAAATAAACAAATAAATAAATATAAATAATATAAAAAATATATATAAAAACAAAGTAAATTGGTGCTTAAACAAAAGCAAAAAAATGCCAATGGAATAAGAAAATTTTTCTTGAAATAAGTTTACTTTTTTCATAAACACTTAATTCAAGAAATATTTTTTGCTTGTTTTAAGCACAAATTCGCTTACACTTTATATTTTTTGTCTAAAAACTAGACTTATATTTTCTTGATGAACAAATGTCCTAGGAAAATCTTAATTTTTAGATATTTTTATTGAAAACGAGACAAAAATATTAGAGCTGCCTAACGATTAGTCGCAACTAATTGTTTGCAGAAAGAAAGTTTTTTTTTACATATTAAAGGTAGGGTAACAGATTTGATCCGGAAACATTTTTAGTTATGCTGGTTAAAAGTCTCCTCACATCCTGATAGCAATCACTGTGTTAAGTTGTTTAAATGTATTTGTAAAAATTTATGTCATCTGTGAAAGGCGTAGGACCAAAAAATGTTCAACAAATCATAGATTTCGGTCCGAACGGACGTTTCCTTTTATGTCCCTCATACGTACAGTGAGCGTAATTTGAATTCCCACCGTGCAGCGAGTCCACGCAGATACCATACGTCATCGGCGCATTCACATGCGCTCTGTCTGTAAACAGCGAGAACACCAAACTTTTCTGCTGAACTGACAACCTACACAGGAGCAACAGAACTAAATGCATCTTTTATAACATCAACAGCAAAAACTGCCTGGATCAGCAAGAGCAAAAACCCAAATTAACATCTGTAACTTTACTGCTTTACCACGAGATGCAAACAGCTGCAGGAGGCAAAGGGTCTGAAAGGGTCGTTGCACTGTTTATTTTGGTAAGGTAGGTACGCGATATGTTTGATTTGAGATGGATTCAGATATTATACTTTGATGAAACGTTGTGTTGCTTATGAAATTTGTGTTCGTTTACGGATTAGCATAACGATATAGTTACTACGTCTACACAACCGAACTTGTGGTTAAACTAATTCTGATGTAAACCAGTTGTTTATGTTGGGTATTTTGGAAGTGTTATTCACTTTGTACTGCAAAGTTTTCTCACTGGTGAATGAGACATGAGACGTGACCGTCTGATCTGTGCGTGTTCATGTGTTTGGAAAGAGGCGTGACTTTGGAGAGTGATTTGACTTGAGGGTGGGATCGGGATTTCATTGCTAGGCGGCTACCGTTAGCATTTTTCAAAATGTGTTACCCTACCTTTAAACGTGTGTGTTATGTGTATAATAATTATATATATGTAAATATATCTTATGTATATATTTAAGAAATATTTGCATGTGTATAAGCATTTGTATATTTACATATAATTTATATCATATATAAATATTTATTATATCAATCCTTAAAATTATACATACATGTGTTTGTATTTATAAATACATAATATTTGTTAATGTACTGTGTATAATAATTATGTAAACAAAAACTTTTATTCTGCAAATGAAGTGTCATGATTAATCATTAGGCAGCCCTAAAATACTAAGTACGAAAGTCATTTTTGCAGTATAGGACCACGTACACACTGCAAACTTTCGGGATTGACAACCGAATTTACATATGGGAGTGAATCCCATAAATGATCATTCCATGCGTGTACGGAACAAGACTCACTCCCGAAACTATGATAATTAAAACAGATGTAACCATAGCAACGTTTTGCCGTCTTGCATGCTTATCATTCACAGCTTTGACTAAAACAAAATGACAGCGTTATGTTTCGCAATAAACCACAGTTTGGCATTGTGTGTTATACCCATTTGTGAGCTGCTTTTCTTAGCGCTGTCTTGCAGTGTTGCCAGGTCCTCTGCTTTTTTTGTACCCGCATACCGTTGTGGCATTTAACTGTTTATGGCTTTAGGCTCATGAAGTAATTAAGTTTTTGGTGTTATTAAAGGCAGGGTGCACGATCTCTGAAAGCCAAGGTTGACATTGAAATCACCTAACCCAATAGAATCTGAGCATTTCTTTTGATACACCCACCCCACACATGCGCAACCCAGGAAACAATGCAGGTTAGTAGACACACCCCTTACTGCTGATTGGCTGTAAGTGTGTTTTGGTACTCAGCCCGACTTCCTTTTACAAAGCGTTTCCAAAATCATGCACCCCGCCTTTAAAGTGAGAAACTGCCGGTCCAATATTTTGAATCTTTGAGGTAAAGCATTTAGATTTATTTCAGTTTATTATTGTATTTTTCTTGTTAGCCGTATAGATATTTCGTGCAAAATCTGTCAACACTAGTCAGCAAACACTCGTGCCTGCGTCACAACGCACAATGCTTTTCTGCACAACGAAAACAGAAGACTTTTTCACCTTTTTCACCATTTATTTTTTCAGAAGAGAGACCCGTCATGTCCATGATGCACCTTTAAATACTTCATTAGTAACTAGTTGTACACACTACACAGAGTATCTGTAAATGCGGTTGTCACTACCTGCATTTTGTGGGAGTTAATTTGTTTGTAGATTGTGTTTGTCAGTCCCATAAATTACTGAACTGTGTGTGTACAAAACAGGATTAAGCACTAAAAGGTAAAGTGACAACTGAATTTAAATGCAGTGTGTACAATACTTGCCGAAAGCATTAGTTGAATATCATTAATTCATTTTTGATGGAGGTGCCGTTTAACGATGTTTGCATCCGAGCTCCTCATATATATAAAGTTATGGAAAGAATTTAATATACTGTGCTCTCTCACCGCTGATGTGGAACCAGTATGTTGTTGATGCCACCCAGCTTGACGTTGATTTTGAGGCAGAGGTTGGAGAGGGTCTGGGGAGACGTCTTCACCACGTTTTTTACCTGCACACACTGAGTGGCCATTCCCAACAGTGTGTCTCCGACACGCTTTACTTCCGCTAGAGAAAGAAATGACAAACTTAGCACAACAGACCAAGAACAATCCAGTGGCAAAAAATGTAACAGTAAGTATTGATCATCACCATAAACAGGGGTTTTTCCGGGCAGTATGACGATGATGAGCTGCAGGCCAGCGTAGGTGTTCTTCAGGTGACGAAACATCGGTTCCACGTTATCTGCTCCCTGAGCGTATTTGCAGAAACATGGCTGGCCTTGTATGGGCATCCCAGCATCCTTCGAGATCTTACGCAGCTGGTCTGTAAAGCCCCTGTGGAAAATAACCTCTGGTTTAATTCTAGCACAAGAGGTGCATTTGATAATAGATGGAGAGATGGAAAACACCTCACTTGAGAACTTCTTCACGGCATTGTCTCTGAGTGGCGAAACAGGCGATGGCCCACATCTTGATCTCGACTCCAGTGTGAAACTGCTTGCCTCTCATGTCCCAAACCCCGTGACTCGGGGTGGCTACTGTGCGATTCTGTAAGATTAATATGATAAAGGTTACTTTCCACTCATACATGCTGCTTACAATGAGTTAAAACACTGCACAAACATACAGACTACAGGATGGTTCATGTCTGCCAGAACTTGGATCCATTTTTTTGCATTTAAATAATACTTATTATGCAAGCTTTCTCTTAATTGGTCACTTATGACAATCATATTGGAAAGTGTTACCCATATACTTAATAAAAACTGCACCAAATGCAAAAGTAAGATACTTGCAAGAGAGAAAAAGCATGCAGTTAAACATAAAAATGTTAAAGCACGCAGTCATGCAATTCATGCCATTAATTTAGAAAAATCATGCAAATATGATACAATTAGCAACAGCCAAAAAATGTATTCACCAATTCATCAAGACTCAAACCAAACCCAACTTCTATCCTCCTACACAAACACAAAAGCATACAGCACACGAGTGAAAGGGGCGGGTACCATGAAGTGTTCAGAGCTCACCCTGCCGCCGTACTGCAGCATGGGGGCGGGCAGGACGCGACCCGTAACCTCCGCCATCTCGTCCCGTACGCGGAACTGAAACTCCTGCACAAAGGGGTCGAGGTTGTAGTTGGCACTGCGAACCTAAGGGAAGAAAGATGGTGGAGAAAGAGTTATATCCATACATTGAGAATGATCAGACAGGATAATTTTACATTCTTTGTACTTCAAATTCATGTATGATGGATACTTGTTGGCTGTTATTCACATTTCATTATAAAACTTTCGCAATGTTTATGTTTTATAAGGCATCATGATATTAAAAAAATGCTATATGCAATAACTTATATTATAGTGATAATAGCTTTATGTTTCAAAAAATAAATATTGTAATACAAACGATAATGCTCACCAGTCTGCTGATCTCTTCCTGTCTGTCTGGGGCGGAGCGGGCCGTGGCCTTAATCATGGTGGAGGTTTGGTTGTCTGTTAATTTTTTAATGCAGCGTTGGCCTGCCACGATGTTACACACCTGAGCAAAGACGAGAGACTGTAAGGATGGTACTGATCACAAGAAAATGAGCTTCACAAGGTTTGAGCAGTTTGGCGTCTAGAGATAGCAACAGTCAAATACACAAAGCGTTGATGGTGACGCTGTACATGTATACTAAAATCTTGTGATTTAATATCTTGACTCTCACTTCAAGAGGCAGGTAGGTGTGTTTCTGTTCCTGTCCCACTTGCAGACAGGGTAGATGGGGGTACTTGAGCTGTAAGTTGTACTTTTCCCTGAAATATTGGGCCACTGTTCTCTCCACCGTCTGTCCGTTCTCCAGCTGTAGAGGAAACCTGCCAAGATAAAAATATGAAAAACAGATATCATGAGGAAATATGGCAAACAGACAACCATGCAGATGTGTCCTTGACTTCTGGCATTAATTGATAAAAATTTTATATGCAAGGTTATATGGTTGATGTGTATGTAAAAAAAAAAACATAGCGTCAGCTAGGCTTTTATTTTCTGTCAAGTTTTTCGGTCATTGCAACTGAATATACACTTACGTCTGGTGGGTGGCTGGTCGGCGGGTAACATTACACACCCTGTATTTCCTTCGCATGGTGCCACAGTGGGTGACCTCAACCTTCAAACCTAAAGAGATGAGATCGAATTTACACCACTGCACAGACTCCAAAATCTACAGTGTATCGGTCAGTTTCACAGTACACATCTAGATGAATACAGGTCTACATGTTCATCTATAGGACAGAAACTCATAGATCTGTAATACACGATTGAATCTGAGACGTTTACCCTCTCTGAGAAGCAGAAAAACCCAGTTACACCGAATAATTCAGATAAAGGAAAATGTTCAAGTCGCCATCTCTTGAGTGAAGTCGACGAACATGACACCCAAACCAACCTTTGATCTCTTTGGTGAACTTGACTCTGTGGGAATCGGTGAGGGGGCGGGGCTGCTCGTCGATATTGTGGATATCCAGAACCTCACACATGAACTGAATCACCTGCTGGGCTTTGTAAAACGCAGTTGCAGAAACTATGGGTGGGAAAAAATTTAACCTCAGTTAGTGCTTGGGTGAAAAAGCCACATGCTGGTAATTAAATTAATAAAAAATTAAATGAATAAACATAAATAAACTATTAAATAAACATAAATATTTTTCAGGGGAAAATGTTTTACTTTTTCTGCTTTAAAAGACCTTAACAGTCCTCATACACCCACCCAAAAAGCTTTGAGATATTTGCATTTCTTTTTTGTAATATAGTAGTGCAGAATTTATTCCCTTTACAAAAAATCTGTGCTCAAGGTTTGTTGCCCCCAATCAGTTGCTCATTCATTTTAAAATTATGAAACAAAAATCGTTTTTTTTTACTGTACTCACACAGCACTTGGATCCCAGAAAATTTATTTTAAAGAGCACCGATTTCATTGCTAAAACAACGTTATTTTGTGTATTTAGTATAATACAATGTGTTTGCGTAGTTTATAGGGGTGTGACGAGACACTTAATCCACGAGATTGGGTTCACGAGAACAAGACGAGACGAGACGAGACAATATTTTTACACTTTTAAAGAAATCCTCAATGATAAAATAAATGAATAAGAAACTGAAATCATGTCATTTTAAAAAGTTTTAGCTAATCAAGGACGGTCCCTAACAATTATTTTGCTAACTGATAATGAAGTAATTTGTTATTTTTCGGTAATAAAAATAGACCCAAGTGAGCAGTAGCCTTTAAAATGACATAATAACGAAGATGCAATAATAATTGGTTCAAATAAAGTATTAAAACCAAGTTACATTAAACAACATTAGATTAACAAACACATTACATTTGTGTCCTATAAATAAAAAGCATTATGTATGTTTTATGACAAATGCCTGCAGGGGGCGATAGTGGACTCGTCTCGCGGATGCTATCTTACCTTTTACTTTAGACAGAGAGAAACGCTTATTTTTAGCCAAACAATGTTTAAACCAATTTTAATATTTAATATATGTCCATTTCTTTACAATAGAAATGATACAGCCACCCTCATTTTTGAGCAAGAACATGCAAACATTAAATCATGTAAACTGAGTGAAGGTTTAATCTGCTGAGACTTCACATCTGACACTGTTCAACAGACAAACACAATGCGTCTCAGACTTCACACGAGCTCCCAAACGAACATTATTGGAAACCCAAACAAAAAAGCAAACGCTGTAAAAGACAGAATATAATGCATGCACAGTAAAAAGTTCAAACAGAAAGCTGCATCCTCCGGAGGTCGCATATGCAGGGGGCATACGTCATCAAGGTTTATTTCAGTTAATTATCTGAGCATTACATTCGCAAGTCGTGAGCATATTACAAGTTGCAATTAACTAAATAATTAGTAAACTTTATAATTTATTTTCTAAAAAGACAGTCTTTATGAGGTAAATGCAGTTTAAAAATGCGACCTCCGAAGGATGCAGTCTTTTATTTGAGAAACGGCCAGCATTTCACCTCCACAAGAAATCTCGCGAGACACATTTAATCTCACGAGATCTAGTCACACCCCTAGTGGTTTATGTAATAACACATTATTTTCCATATACCGTACAATTTTGTAACTCCAGATTTAACTCTCTTCCTGAAACACGCTCCTTACCATATTTGAAAGATTCGGTCACAATTCAATGCTAACAGAAGTTAACTTACAGGCTGAGTCCAAAGCGGGAGGAATTATGATAATCTTAACAGCATGTGTGTAAATGCGCACACAGATTCCGGAAAATCATTGACAGTGTAAACAAACCAAAAATCAAATGATCCCAGACAAATCCCAGACGCATTTTACATGCATTTTTCCATAATCTCTTTGTGAAAAGGGCTTTAGACTCTTCTCTAACTCACCGTCAATGTTCAACATCATCTTCCACATGGCGGGTCGCACTGATTGGTGGAATCCAAACCACACCTCCCTCCCCCCACCCAGTGGGTGATCATAGCCCTCGGGGGAGGAGAAGAAAGACCGTCCCACTGGGGTGTACCTGAAGAGACATAAAAAAAATTACATGGAGAGCAATGATGTGTTAACCTTATCGAAAATCTACATCGAAAGGTCATCTCATATTACTACACTGAGTCACGCAGTCCATTGCTGAAGATGTAACAGACTCAAACACGTGCTCTAATTATATTAACCAGCATACATGATCAGGTAACAGTACACATGGGAAGTCTTACCTCATAGAGGGCAGATGGCGGAGAACCACATCTACAGCATGTACGGGATTGGTGCTAATTGGTTTATCCAGCACTGAAGGTTCCGGCATGCTCCGTCCAGTGAGAACCTCATGCAGCATGTGCCAGCTGACCAGCGACACAAACTTAATGCACACCTTAAACAGTCGGTCCTTTCCACCTTCACCCGGCAGGGTCACATCCAGGTCCACCTACAGGAATTACACACGTGTGTTTCTTACTGAATGTTTTTTTTTGTTCGGAATGCTGACCTGATTAGCATATTCAACAGCATTTTGAATAAACTTTGAATGATTTTCTCTCTTCACTTACCCCTCCTGTGGCCACTGGTAATGGTTGGGCTGTGTATAGGCTTTTTTTGCCATCATAGACGGGTCTTCTGTCCCCGAAGATTGTCACCTTAAAGTGCTGCACCATTGTATCCACCACCTCTCTAGAAGCCATCACAGAAAGGTCATGGTAAATAGTGGTCATCACAGGTTTAATGAAACCAAACTAGTCAATTTTTATTAGATTACAAATCTAATTTATATAAACCACAATGTATATAATATATCACAAGTGCTAATTTATTAAAAGTGCCTCCCTTTTATGTAAACTACACTTATTATTATTCATGACTTATTTAGAAGTCAAATCAGCAGGTAGTAAATGGGATTTTTATTTTTTATTACATTTTTTATTTGTCACGGCTACCATATTTTATCAAATGATGATCAAATATCAAAATAGTCTCAAAATAGCTTTTCGGCTTAGCAACATTATTGGACTTTATTTTAATTAATTTAAAAATTATTTTAGTGTAACAATGTTTATTATATGTTAAATTATATATTTTTATATATAATATTTAATATATCGTAAGTTGACTGTTGTGTGTATGTGGCACCTGTTAACACGCCGTGGGCATTTTTCTGGCTTGATGTCCACATCATACAGGTAGACGTCCATCTTGGGGATGTCCACCTGAAAGCAGTTGGCCAGCAGCTTGATGGGTTTCCCCATGGTGCCATAGCCTGGCCTTCGAGGGACGGAGAACAGGGGCGCATCCCCAACGGCTCCTGTCGGGAAAACCACAGGGAATTTCCATCAACGGTAGTTATTATCACTATATCAGTTGGACTTTCAACGTCAGCAATACCCACTGATCAGACAGCAAAAAACCCAGAACACCCCACACAAGAAATAAATGTATAATAACGCATCAAGAAATAAAGGCAAGCCCCTTTTTATGAAATATATATATATAATTAATAATGGATTTATTAGCAATGTGGCATTCCAAAGTTCATTTTGTGACAGCGAAAATTAAAAATCGACATAAAAGTGGGCGATGCTTTAAAAGGAAATTTCCTTTAAATGCCTACTCACTGCATCAAGGCAAACACTCAGCATTACCAAACTATGAAAATAACCCGTATCCCACGCCTTACTGACACACCAGCATACACATGTGAAACCAAAACTAACAAGTAACAACATACCTAACAACATTCTTTGGTTGTGACTTCCAAATAAAATTATAGTTAGCAGCAATATATAGTTATTGACGGCACACTCACAATTTTCATGATTTGTCTTACTTTAATTTCCTGAGGGCGCACTTGGCCAATACGCTTTGTTTTTGATTCTAGCGGTTTACATTTTTTGCAATGACTTAAAATGTACTTTAAAGCAGGTTATTTACAACGTCAGAATAAGCGTTTGCAGTTAGGAGACCAAAATTGTCTTTTGTGAGTATTTTTAAGACGTGCGTGAGTGGGTGATTTAACCTTTAACTCTTTCCATTGCTGTTTCACTTTGAATATCAGCTTTGACATCACATCTGTTTTCTCACATTGAGTTTGCAGATGATGGCATCATGTAACAACAGAGGTGGGCTTGTTATTACTGTTGTAAAGATGCTTTGAAGGGGTTTACGTAGTCAAACTGTTATTGAGAGGTGTGTAAGGGGAATTCTGCGGCAAATGATTCTTACATTTCCCAGGGAGCCATTGCCATGCTGGCGATACCCATGCGGCTTTCCTCTCGCCATGGTAACCGAAACCACTAAGATTAACAACCAATTAAAAGATGAACAAATGCTTCCAAAAATAAACCCAGGTACACCAATAATGTAAGACACACGACAGTCATGCATAGACCTGCACAAATCTGATTTAATACCGAATAGCTCGATTAAAAAACAATCATTCACACACGAGTCAACTTTTCTCACTTTCGCTGAAATTCCTAAAAGGGTGTGCTAAATATAGCTAGGAGCGTCCTGACATTTGACTGGAACGTACCCCAGGTTTGGTGTTGACTGGTTGCTTGGAGTTTATAAGGAAAATTAAAATGACAAACTGGCACATTTACAAGGGTTTTACTCATTCAGGAAATAAGACACAATGTCTCTCCTCTTATGATTCAATAATTTAGGGCAGGCCAAGCAAAAGAATTGAAAGTTGACTGATGGCATTTGAAAAGCTATAGTAGACAAACTCAACTTCTTATTGATCGAGCGATATATTAGTCAGGCAAATTAATCAACCCGTATTTTCAGACCCAAGTGCAGTTTAAGATTATCATCATCATTTCAGTAGTGTTCCTGTAGCTCAGTGGTGGAGCAATACATAACCAGCACAAAGGGGGTGCGTTCGGTTTAAACTTTTTATAACAGGGTTTCCCAACATTTCTGGAAGGGCAATTGGGATATCCCTTTTGTTGAACCGTGTCTCATCTTACACCATTACTTCAACCACCATCGTGCTGGCATCTTCAAACAGAGCAATGTGTTGCCAGCGCCACAGTTCAGAAACTTTTGGAAAAAATTATACATTTACAGATTCCACTTCAACTGGAATAGGAAAAACAAGTTAATGCAGGAGAACCATAATTTCACTAAAGTAACCACAGTTTAACCATATTTATAGTAAAACTATGGTAAACCATTAACTTTCCTAAGTGAAACACACATCATCTTTAAAGTCTTTGGTGAGATATAAAGACTATAAAGACGAATTTCTGACAGTCGTCATGGCAACAGATGAACAAAACTTGCCCTTCCTCCGCTCGAGGACCGCCGCACCTGACGAACGACGCACCTGTGCGTGACAGCTGGGCCATAATGCCGTGACGTCAGCAGGGTAAGTGAGTCACGATCTTCCACACATGGCGTTTCGTTGCAAAAAACCAAACCTCCACACAAATTTGTTTGCTACACCCAAATGTCAAAGAGCGGCGAAGTGGCTCAGTCTAGCAACCTGATATTCCTTCATGAACTGGCATAATACATATATTCTAGTCTTACAAAACTGACGCAAGCATTTCATGAATGACGTTGGACGCAACAAAGTTATACCATAGTTAAAGTAAAGAATTGTAAATATGTTACCCAACAACTTACCTGTAGTTCCGATTTCCATTCATGAGGTCTCTGTCCGGATTCTAGCCGGCTCCAGGAGATCAAATACCGGTTGAAGGGTGTTTCTTTAAAACCACTGACTATCGTCACTTATAGATCCGTATAAAGACCTACAGTCCCGGCGTCTGCCACGTACGTTGAAGCGGGCCGCTCGGGGGTTCTGCCCTGGTCGGGGCTTCACCGGCCAGTACCGGTGTCGCTCTACTACAAGGCACTGACTTAACAAAATGTTGTCAACCCTATGTCGGAAGTATAAAATTGCAACCGGAAACTCAAAAACTCAGAAAAATATTTATCAGCAGCCTTGAACCATCCGCAATGGCTCTTCTAAAGTGTCCAGTCTCTTATAAACATCGATAAAAACACTCGGATCTGAAGCTGATAGCTTGATAATCTTTCCTGAATCAACAGCGAGACTTTGATTTCAGTCACTTTAACCCTCGTTTACCGGCGTCGGATGGCGTCTCATCGACTCGCTTCGGTCTTGTTACCGGTTTGCTTCGGGTTTACCATCTCGGCACAGTCAGGGAGACCCTACAGGAAATACCAACTGCAGGAAACGCCGTCACATCCTATTATATTGAGAGGTGTATTCAACTTCATGCGGCGCTGCGCAGACACATCTATGTATGACACCAAAGTACCGCGAGAGAGATTGGAAAATAAGGCAATGCTCTCGCGCTGTTTTGTTCTTCGCAGCGCCGCATGTAGTCGAACAAACCTTATTTTTTTTACTTATTTGATCACTTTGAGTGTTTATTTATGAGTGACTTTAAAGCATAAATGATACATGAACTCCTTATAAAATAGTATTTATAATGACTAACATATTTATTATATACGAACAGTTTGGCATACAAATGGCAGCCTTCGTTTTATTTAGAAATATTTTTAAAGCTTGTTAAATGAAAGAAAAATAAATAAATTATCACTTTCCACTTGAAACCTCCTTCAACAAGATATTTGCAATGCAAATTGTGACCTATAGATGGCAGCAGCGTGTTTAAGATTAGATGTGTATCATATCATTACCACAGAAGAAGATTGTACAGGAAATAACCAGCATTTAATCGTGAGAACAGAACTTTATCGTTTGATTAATCGATATGAAAATATAATGGACATGATGTACAACAAAAAATATGAATTAATTGAAATATTATTTTCTGAATCATCACAAATGAAACGATTAAATCATTTCAGCATATATAAATAGTTTAAATACACAGACAGCACTTGAATCTCCACAAGATGTGTATGAATTACAGAAACATTTTACAACTGATTTATATGGGGAGATTAATTATATAACGTAAATGTGATTTTCTACGATGACAATTCATTATTACAAATATTCATGCAATTATAGCTTCCAATAAAGCGCAGGTGTTATTTTCTCTAACTGTATGTACTGTATGCATTATATTCAATATAAGTAACTTAACTGTAATATATATGATCTTTGATCACACAGTCATTTAATTAATTTCATTAATTAAAGATTTTATAAACTTACACTTTTCTCATTTATGCATCATTGCAAGTTGATTAAATCTTTACATGAATTATATGACTGTATTATCAGGGGTCATATACATTGTTTCTGTCTCAGAGGGATGGACAAAGTCATAAACTGTTTCGGCAAGTGTCCAGATGCTGTTGTCCGTCTTATCTGTTTCCCCTGGGCCGGTGGAGGGTCTATCCACTATGCCCGCTGGGCCAAATCTCTCAACAGCTCTATTGAAGGCAAGTCATTTATTTATATTAAGTGATTTTTTTATTTATTCAGAACTTGTTTTAAATGCAGGCTTGTCTGTTTTTGCAGTGTATTCAGTTAGACTGCCTGGCAGAGAAGGGAGAATCAAGGAACAATTTTTTACGAATATGCAAGAAATCCTTGATGAGGTGATTGGTGCGCTACTTCCACAACTCAAAGAGAAGCCATTTGCCCTCTTTGGACATAGGTATGCAACACTAATGGTGTAATGATCATCGAAGCTAGTTAATGAAATATGAAATGTCAATGAATATGATGAATCCACATGTGTCAAGATTTATGACAGCAAATATAAATGCATAGTTTGAGTTAAGAAAAAAAAAAAAAAATCATTATGACATGCTATGAAAATATTTTCTTTTGCAATTTGTTAATTCAGTTTTGGAGCTATGACTTGCTTTGCCTTTGCCGAGCATGTGAAGAAGGTCTTCGATCTTGAGCCGATCCATATATTTCTCTCTGGAGCCTCTGCACCATATGTAAGTGTTTTGTGTTTTGTACTGTATGTTGTTATTTATGTGAATTTTAGTGCCACGTGAGCCAACAAATTATGTTATGTGCAAATTATATAAAATGCATATTTATGTTTAGATATTAAAAATATAAACTGTTCTCTAAGTCTAAGGCAAGATTGCAGGCACCAAAAAGAAGTGACCTTTCAGATCAAGACTTCCTTGCATGGGTAAATTCCATTGGAGGAACACCGCCAGAGATACTGGCCAATGCCGAGCTTGTAAAACTCTTCTTGCCTGCGTTGAAGGCGGACCTCTGTGTGGCTGAAAACTTTAGGTGGGTTTACAAAACACACTTTAAAACTATATATATATATATATATATATATATATATATATATATATATATATATATATAAATAAAACTATGTTTTACAAGTACTTAATAACGTTGAGTTCTTTATTTCTGTCAGGTGTAGCAGCCCATCAACACCCTTTTTATCATGTCCAGTCACATGCTTTGATGGACAGGAGGACATGCCCCATGACTTACAAGGTTGTCCGAAATGGACAAGGAATATAAAATGCACGAATTTGAGTCTTCTTTTTATATCCAATGCTTGTATTCTGTCTCTTTTGCTTTACAGCGTGGAAGCTCATGACAAATGGTGAATTTACAGTGCAGATGCTCCCTGGATCTCACTTTTACCTGAAAGAAAAAGCAAATGAAAAAATAATACTGGACCACATTACTAAACATCTTGAGACAGCAGAGATGGACTATATGTAGAAACTCAGTCCTTTGTCATACTAATGGAAGTTCATTTAGACTACTATCAAAACATATTTATGTGATAAATAATTGCTTATTTATATTTTCACTGATTAAGTAAAGTTTCATGTCAAATGAATAAATGTCGGGAGACAGAGAGTACAATAATAATAGCAAAAGTTTTCATTCCATTAGTAACATTAAAAAAATTATTTTGACCAATCAAATGCGTGCATGCATGTATAAATATAGATGAAATGAAAGATGAGAGTGTAAATATTTTTTGTTAAAATTGTTAAAGAAGAAAAAAAATAAAGAATAAAATTACAAAATGAATGCCCTGAATGGTTTCATTGTCATTATAAGATACTTTGTCAGTTTTTGTCATCAAAACACTTTGAGGTACCGCGCCATAAACTGTTCCGAGTGCTAGATTTGGGCAGGATGCAGTTTACTGGGTTGGGCAGCTGAGCAAAGCAAATACGGGTTGACTAGTTGTCATGGACTAAACATGTCAAGACAGTTGATGAAGTAGACGGATTCGTTGTTGAGTAATTGTTGAGCGTCGCTATGGTCTTAAATTATTGAATAAACTGCGGTTGCGCGTTCCTGTTACCAAGAGACGCACATACCCGAGACCACTGCAAATCGACAGCACGCGCCTGAAAGTTTCACTATTATTGGTAAGTCACTTAACGGTTTGGTTAATTTACGTGAAAAAACACTTTTTGTGCATTGTAAATGTAAGTTTATTTTTTACAATTTCATTTAAATTGCAGATGAACAAAATATAATGATGTGCTTTTATATGTAGTGCTTTTTTAATGATCTTCTACAAGCTAGAATGGATATGTTAGCCTTGTTGATGTCATGTACTGTATTAAACTACTACAGTATTTTGTCTTTATTTGTCCTCTTGTAAAGTTTAGATAAATTGATCTGCCATATACAGATTTGCATATTTTAAATGTATTACTAAACTCTACAGACAATGACTTAATACAAATGTGCAGTTGAACCAAATGGATAAAATCCCAGAAATAGTAAATAGTAAAACTTTTGTTAATTTTTGTAAGGAACTACTTTTGTCCTTTTATCCTCTCATTTCAATCCCAGAAAAGGTTAAATAAATTGTTCTCACACAACACATATTGTAAAATGAAATGGACAACATCAAATGGAGACCCAGTTGTAGTAGCATAAAGTACTGGGATCTTTATGCTACTACAACCTGATTTTTTGTCCTCTTGTTTCCATGATACCAGATACCAACAAACATGGCCACACTGAGCACGAAGCCAAGTTTACGTTACAGTGTTTCTGACTGGGTGACCAACAATAAACAGATCTTCGAAACGGCTGAGCACAAGCGAAACATTTCACACGATCTACGCCAGGAAGGAAGGGTTCTTCGCAATGAGACTGCAAATAAGGTTCGACAGGGTTGAAATATTGTAAGAGATTGTCTAAATGGATTTGTAAGTGACACTGACTTTTCTGTGATAAATCTTTTGCTGTTATTGTCTTATTCCATCAGACAAACTGGGATAACTATGATAGCAGCCGGCGATTGAGTGACAGAATCAATGATGTCACACGTTGGAAAGAAAATCTCAAAGCCTGTGCACAGGAAGTGGATGCAGAAATGGAGGCTCTTACTCTGGTGATTAACATTTCTCTTTAAACTTACACAGCTACATTTTTATACTTTTGAAGTCAAGTCTAAGTATCTACATAACAGAAGGTCCAATCCACACTAATGTAGGTAGGCCTACAGTAAAGAAAAGAAACATCTCAAGTGTGCATTAAACCATTGTAATGTTAAAGTCAAAGCAGGAGACCGAACGTGCCCTGGCAGCCACCGTTCTGCCCCTTGAGGTCACAGCCGAGTGCTTGACCCTGCGGGAAGGTCGCCGTGGAAAGGAGCTGGTCAGTGACCCGGTGGAAGCCGAGCTTAAGAAAGAAGTTGAGGTGATTGATGGAGCACAACGGGTCCTTCAGCAGTGCATCGATCAGGCTTTTGAGCAACTGTGGTAAGTATATATAAACACACTGAATGTATTGGATAACGAAGGTTGGATCAATTTTAAATTGGATATATGGAAGATCTCCTTGGAAGTTAGTTATCTTGGCCGATCTTTTCAGTCGCCTACAGGAAGCACGCCAGCAGCTGACCATTGACCTTCAGGATAAAATCGAAGCTCTTGAGGTGGACATGTCGTGCTTGTCTCTCACAATACAGTCACCAGAGATCTCCTTGAAGCCCAACCCCACTAGAGTTCCTCTAGGGTGAGCGTAATGTCCAGATACTTCATATTTGCATTTTGATTATATTGAAACAAGTGCTCATGAAAGAGTTATATTAATGCAGACGACTGGGTTTTGTTGTATTTGGTTGCAGTTCCACAACACCCCAGCAGTGGGAGCAGTTCAGCCGCTACAATGTTGCCCGTGCAAAGGACGAGATGCACACTTCTATGCAGATAAGAGAGAATAGCAGTCTCACAAGAGCACAGGTGCAACACCTGAGATTTACATTTAATAGCTCAGCCCTCTAGTTCATATATATGAACTTTAGGTTAAAAGTTATAACATTGTTATTATTTAGGTGCAAAATGATTTGGAAGCCCAGCATAAGGCTGTGGAGTTTGCTCTCCGTAAGCGAACCCATCACCAGGAACAAGCCAACCAGGAACTGCAGTGGCAGCTGAAAACTGTGAGTCTTCATTATTGATCCTGTAGTTCGGTAAGTCATGGACTTCCAGGGAATTCCCATATGGTTGTTTATCTGGTTGTGTTATACTATTTTTCAGACTCAGGATGAGATTGTCGAGCTGGAGAAAGACATTAATGGCCTGGAGGATGATATGAAGGCCAAGACGGCTCCTTTACAGCTGGTGCACACCCGTCTGGAGAACAGGACCAAGAGGCCTGGTATGGACCTGTGCAGAGATGAGGTAACCTCGACAACCTGTCAGTTTTTGTGAAATTGTGAAATAGCAAATATTGTATCGAAGCTGAACTTCAGCAATAGGAAGATGCATAAACTTAAACTGTTAATTCATATAATTGAGGGTTCCCACGGGTCCTTGAAAGTTTGTGAATCTGGGGGGGTTCAAGGCGCTGGGAAGTTTTGGGAAGTAGATACGGGTCATTGAAATTGCTGGAATCTTTTTTATGCAAGAAGTTTTTTGGAAAAAAAATCCATATTATTCCCTGTGAAGTGTAGGATAATATCATAAAATTTCTAGACTTTTTAAGCACATGTGCTAAAATGTTCGCTTTAAATGCTTATATCTTCTGTATGTGAATGTTGATTCATACCAAAATGCTTTTTTGCATAGTTGCGTTTGACACATGAAAACGTCTCTGGTTACGTATTTAACTGTTGTTCCCTGAGAAGGGAACAAGACGCTGGGTCTCCCTTGCCACACTTCCTGCATCCTTGTAACACCACCTTTGGCAGTATTTCAGATAGCGATATACTTCCTGGCTCCCGCACCACCCTGTCTTTGTCGTTAAGCCTCACCATTGGTTGAATTTGATATACACATTCAGACGCACTCACCCCTGGAGACGTCCCCAAAGTTTCACCACAGTGACGCAGTGCGAGTTCCCTCGAAAGGGAACTGTAACAATGTATCTTAAAAGGTAACACGATGCAACCTTGATTGATGTGTCCCCACATTTAGTCCTTGAATTTGAGGGTATTGAACCTGGAAAGTCCTCAAGAGGTCCTTGAATTTGAAGTTAACTAAGGTGTGGGAACCCTGTGCTAAAAAAGAACCACAAAGATGTGGTCACACTTGACTTTAAGCATGGGCAACAGGATGTGATGTCATCATTTAGGGCTGCTGTTTTCAATAAACAACATTTCATGTGCTACCTTGTAAGCTCTATATGGTTTGCATGCTTTTGTATTTTGTTTTGTATTGTATTTTCCAAAGATCAGACATTTAGATCTTCTGTTCATATTTGATTTGTTCACCATGCAAATTCGCTAGTCACTAAAACACTTTGAAATCCAACAAAGGCAATTGTGTATCCACTCTCCTGTGTCTGCATATAGGAATGAATCTCACATAACTCAAATTCTCATGTGACCTCACTCAAAGCTCTCACTCTTAATCTGCTGCCTGTGTACTGACTGTTTGTCTCATAACCCATTACATCTAGGTACAGTTTGGGTTGGTGGATGAAGCCAAACAACTGGAAGCTACAATTCTGGCCCTGAAACAGAAACTAGCACAGGCCCGGTGAGTCTGTTGTTATATATGTCTATGCATTGAGTTGTCGACTGATCAGCTACTGTACAACGACAATGCAAATTTGAAATCAATGCCACATGTGAATGTGTGCATGACATTTCTCTCCTGTCATTGGTCAGACACTCTCTACTGTCTCTAAAGCAGCATGAAGCTCAAATGATGGAGAATCTGTCTCGCAAGCAGGACGCCCTGTCATTGGAGCAGCGCAGCAGTCAGACACGACAGCGCCTCAATGTGGTTGCCCAAAGTGAAAGACTGTCTTCAGCTGTGGTGCCTTTAACCAACTCTAGTGGCAGACACAAGCTGGATCTGGCTTGAGCAACTTGGTCTAGACCAGGGTTCCCCAAATCTTACCCTGGAGGGCCGGAGCACTGCAGAGTTTAGCTCCAACCCTGATCAAACACACCTAAGCAAACTAATCAAGGTTTTTATGATCACTAGAAAATCACAGGTGGGTAAGTTTGATTAGGGTTGGACCTAAACTCTGTAGTACTCGGGCCCTCCAGGGTAAGATTTGGGGAACCCTGGTCTAGACCAAATGATACTGATGTTCGATTACTTAAAATCACATCTGCCCTGTCCTGATCATCGGCTGTTTTAAACAATATGCCGATATCCGATATAGGGGAATATTGCTGTTATCTGCCTATACTGATAATTGGTGCATCCATAGGCGTAGCTTGACATTTGAGCATGGGTGGGACCAGTGGGGGTCTATCATATAGTATCTACATCAGAACAAGTGTTATGATTTTTACAGCAACATTACTAAAGATCATTCAAAGAATTATAAACATTTCCATTGATTATATTAAAATAACATTGCCTGGATATTAGGTAAAAAATAAAACATGATAATGGAATTTATATTTTTTAACCATAACACAGTTAAAAGTAAAGAATGTGAATTAATACTATAATCAGTTAATTTACTCTCACTGTAACCGTTTTTTTATTACTAACAGTGATAAAATATTGAAGCATCCTAAGTTAGGCTGTCAAAAGATTAATCATGATTAATCGCATACAAAATAATCGTTTTTTTTTTTTTTTGCATAATATATGTGTACGCACTGTGTGTAATTATTTTGTATATATAAATACACACACACATGCATGTATGTATTTAAGAAACTTTTACATTATAATAGATTAAAAATATATATACATACATAACATTTTTCTTAAATGTATACATGTGTGTATTTTTATATACAAAATGATTACACACAGTGCACACACATATATTATGCAGAAACAAACTTTTATTTTGTATTGTTTTTGACAGCCCTAATCCTAAATCATATTGAATTACAATCAGCAAATATACGAAACACTTGCATTAAAGTTGTTTGACAATTGTTTTACAGAGTAATCTAACAAAGTGAAGTTTTAAAATGAATAAGAACCTAAATTAATCTGAATATTTGTTTTGGAATAATATTTGTTTTGCCTATGTGTGCATCCCTCCAATATAATAATGCATATAGATAAGACTATAAATAGGTGTGTTGTTGGTTGTGTCAATAATCAAAGTCTTCATGTGTCACTTGGAAGCAGTGAGGCAGATACATAAACAGGTTGTGTAACTTAATGATTTTTAAGTGAAACCTGAAGTTAAACCAGTTGTGAACCACATAAGATAAACAAGAATTTAAACAGTAAATTTGTATCCTGCATTTGTAGTTTTATCTATTTAATTAGTCTATGAAAACCAAGCTTAAGCATTTTTTGTGATTTACTGTTTTCTACATAAATCATAATACATAATGTAAAAGACAATTCTGTAATATCTTTAATATTGACTGAGTAAGGTCATGTTAAAGATTGAAATCAAACTTTGATGCTCCTAATCTCATAATTCGAGTATGAAACTAGCCTGGATTTTAGAGACAAGAGTCAACAATTTTTTCTCAGTTAAAATTCGATTTGAAACATTCAGGCGATTATATAATGACGAGAGGAGCAAATATCTAACAAATAAAAACAGACTAGTTATGATAATATTTTATTTTCTTGGCTCATAGCAAATTGCACATGAATCATCTGTGGTTAAATTGCCTTGTTTTCACAGTCCTTTCCAACAAGGTTGTTAGTCCATCTGTCAACATGTTTTATTTTATTTGAAGCTTATGTCGTATGATGTAAAGTATGTATTTAGACTGGACTTTGACTGGAGCGATTAAACAGATAAAAGAAAGGTAAAACACACTCCACATCCATCCACACAAATAAAACCAACATAAAACTCACATAAAAACATACACACACTCAGCACTGTGATCCAAAACCAACATACGCATCCAATGATGATCAGGTTTAGTGCTGTTAACAGCCAGACTTAAAGCTTTTAATGTCTTTAAATGGGAGTGTTTGTGTAAAATAAAATAGAGAAAGAGGAAGGTTTCCCCATGTTTGGCAAATATTACTGTGCTGTACTGTAAAAATGGTTGCTCACAACTGGTCACATTAATCAGTAAGTATATTATGTTTTGCTATATTCTATTAACATTATGTGTGTTTGCTTTATTTTGTTAGTAAACATAAAATGTGTTAATTTGTTGGTGCTCTTTTTGTTAATATATAGAAACAATAGAATAGAAATCATAATTTCTAGGTGCATTTGTGACCTTTCTGACAAAACCTAGTCATTTTTTTTTTTTGAGTTTTCTACATAAAATCATTCTACATAAAGTAAAGAACATTCTGTTCAAATATAACCTTGGTATCTTTAATATTGATAGAGTAATGTCATGTAAAAGATTTAAATCAATTAATGAAATTAAACTATATTGCTTCTAATCTCATACTTATGATACTTTATCCTGCATTTCACAGACAGGATCACATAAGTTATGTGAATGAAAATATTGTTGATATGTTATAATATTGATTTTATATATTCATCACTCATACATTCTCCGACTGGGACGGCACCCTTTCAAAAAGTACACCTAAAGAGTGCATATTACTACCTCAAAGACACATACTGGTACCTCAAAGATGCATATTGATATCTCACAGGTACATATCTGTATAGTACATACTTGGGCCATTTAAAGTGTACTAACAGCTTTTGATAAATTGTTATCTGACAGTGTAGAAACATTAAATTTTATATTTTATGTCTATAAAGGAATAGTTTATCCAAAAATCTGTCATTATTTAGGCCTACTCATCTTCAAGTTGTTACAAACCTTTATAAATGTCTGTATTCTGCTGAACACAAAGGAAGAAATTTAGAGCACTGTTTGTACCCAAACTGTTTTTGAGCACTATTGACATATCTATTACATTGATTTTTCTGTAAGTCAATGGTGCTCCGGTTTCCTGCTTGATTACAAATATCTTTCATTATGTTCAGAACAGGAAAGACATTTATACCGATTGGAAACTTGAGGGTGAATGATGAATTTTTATTTGTGGGTGAACTTTAGAATGATCCGAGGCCAAAATTAATGTCAGAATCAGTTAAACCACACCATGTTTTTTTCAGCAAAGTTGATTTATAAAATTTTGAATGAACGACAACGTGTGTACATTGACCCCTTCAGACCCTGCGTCCACTGGAATGGACATCACATGTTTTGTGGTTCAAACCAATAAAATGCAGATCATCCAATCAAAATAAGGCGGTTCGGGCACTTTTTCAAAGGGATGTTGTATCTAGACCTCTTATAACTTTTTGGAGTAGCCGTGTTGATGGTTTGATATGACATAGGATTTGGAAATTACCTATTGTTTTACCTTAATGTTTATTAACAAATAAAGTAAAATAAATCTCTTTTAAACTCATTTATAAATATTACCCCAGTAAATATTTAGGTGTCATTTACACTGGGGATGCTGGGGACATTTAAAAATGGCTGATTTTGTCCCCACCACTTATTGAAAGCATTTGATTAAAATGTTCTGAAAAATCAAGCTAACCAAGAAATGTCGAAGGTTTATTTGCACAAAATAAAACATGCATTCCAGTTTAGATACAGAAAGAAACAATGTGCATTGTCCAAAAAAAGTAACTTAAACAAAATAAACTATTTTAAAAATGACCCAAAAACATGGATGTGCCAATCAGTAACTCAAACAAATTATTGACACAGTTTCTTGTCCAAGTTGACAAAGTTGTCCATTTTTGATGCGCCGTTATTCAAAAATTTTCCCGTAGGCTACTGCTGTAATGTTTTTTCATCTGATCTTTTGTCCCCACCATTTTTCAACACACTGACGCCTCTTCTTGTAAACAGATTTAATTGTGACATTGACATGTTTTGTACTTTTTGTGGTCAACATACAGAAACTTTTTTCATTTGTTTTGGAGTTGTCCTCATTCAAAAAAATAATAATATTGGTTTAATAATAAAATAATAAAATTTTCCCGTAGGCTACTGCTGTAATGTTTTTTCATCTGATCTTTTGTCCCCACCATTTTTCAACACACACTGACGCCCCTTCTTGTAAACAGATTTAATTGTGACATTGACATGTTTTGTACTTTTTGTGGTCAACATACAGAAACTTTTTTCATTTGTTTTGGAGTTGTCCTCATTCAAAAAAATAATAATATTGGTTAGATTTGTGCTCTTTTGGTAGAGATCGTCAGGTTACGACTGTAACCGTGGTTCCCTGAGATAGGGAACGAGACGCTGTGTCATGTAATGACATTATGGGGAACGCTATGCAGCGTGACGCGCGTGAATATTGTGTCAACTAGGTCTATATATAGACGCCGGCGGATGACGTCAAGAGTGACGTGGCAACGCGAGGCTATAAATATGCGGAAATAATATAGGTCAAACAGCTTCTGTTAAAATTGAAGCGAATGCTACAGGCACAAGGAGTTATGGCAAAGGGACACAGCGTCTCGTTCCCTATCTCAGGGAACCACGGTTACAGTCGTAACCTGACGTTCCCTTTCAAGGGATACTTGACGCTGTGTCATGTAATGACATTATGGGGAACGAGATACCCACTACGCCATAATTAATTGTGACTGTCTGTAAGTGTGAAGGTGTCCACGCACAACTTAAGACATAAAGACCTGAGATCCCGGTAGAAAAGGGAGGTCTAAAAACATAATACCTCATAAAAATGTGTGGGGGAGATTATGCCGCCATACCACAAAGCATGGAGGTCCCTGACAAAGGGGCCAGATAAGACGCCATACTCCTAGTCGAGTGTGCCCTAATTTTCGCAGAGGTGAAAACATAATGTGCACCTCATACGCTATAAAAATAGCCTCCACAATCAATTATTGATTGTTTGTTTAGAGGAAGAATGTTCTCTCTTGGAGAACCAAACACAGACCAAAGGTTGGTCGGATCTTCTAAGGTGGAAGATCTATTAAATGTAAACCTCTAAAAACCCCTCAGGGCATAGAAGATGTAGCCTCTGTTGATCCGCCGACTCTTGAGGAGGAGGATGAAAAAGCCTGAAAGACCAATGTTCTAGCCACATTGCTAGGAACCTTGGGAACATAACCCGGTCTTGGGTGCAAATAGCCTTAATATGTCCTGAAGCAAACTCCAGGATAGAGAAGAAGCTGATAAGCTTGGAAGTTGCCCACTCTCCTCGGAGAAGTGATGGCTAATAAAAAGGCTAACTCCAGTGACAGAAACTTAACTGTACACAAGTTAATGGGTTCGAAAGGTGCCATAAAGAACCCCTTTCAGAACTACTGCCAGGTCCCATACTGGAACTCTGATTTGAGCAGGAGGCCTCATCCTAAATGTACCACCCAATAAGGCGTGAAGGCAGAGATAGCCGCAGCATATACTCTGATAGTAAATGGATATAAACCGGATGAAAACCCGGTATTGTAAAAATTCCAGAACTGAAGCCAGTGGGCAGTTTGGAAGTAAATGTTTGTCACTACACAGAGTAGTGAATAATCTCCATTTAAAACAGCCTTAAATGTCGCCTGGAGCGAAACTCCAGGCATGAAGAAGCAGCTGATAAGCTTGTTAGTCACTCACTCTCCTCAGAGAAGTGATGCTACTACCCATAGAGCCCTCAGGGATATGAGTGTGAAACCAGAGATAGCCTCAGCATATACTCTGGGTATAAACCGGATAAAAGACCGGTATTGTAAAAAATTCCAGAACTGAAGCCACTGGGCAGTTTGGAACTAAATATGTCGTCACTACACCAGGTAGTTAAAATAGCCTTAATTCGTCTGAAGCGAACTCCAGGCATGAATAAGAAGTCACTCACTCTCCTCAGAGAAGTGATGGCTAATAAAAAGGCTAACTTCAGTGACAGAACTTTATCTGTACATGAATCAATGTGTTCGAAAGAGGCCATGAGAAGGGCTTTCGAAACAACTACAGATAGAGCCCTTAGTAATAAGAGCATAAAAACAGAGATAGCCGCATCCTATACTCTGGTAGTAAATGGATATAAACCGGATGAAAAAACGGTAATGTAAACATTCCAGAACTGAAGCCAATGGGCAGTTTGGAAGTAAATGTTTGTCACTACCCCGAGTAGTGAATAGCCTCCATTTAAAATAGCCTTAATTTCATCTGGAGCTCATTTGTGTTTTTCTGTATAAACATTAATTACATCTAGATCCTCAGAACTAGAGTAATTCACAGCCCTCACAGTTAAAACGGGTGAAGCCGACTCGCGGGCACCCGTTGAACCATGATGGCTAATAAAAAAGGCTAACTTCAGTGACAGAAATGTATCTGTACATGAGTCAAATGTGTTCGAAAGAGGCCATGAGAAGGGCTTTCGAAGCACCACAGATAGAACCCTTAGAAATAGGAGCATAGACACAGAGATAGCCGCAGCCTATACTCTGGTAGTAAATGGATATAAACCGGATGAAAACCGATTTTGTGAAAATTCCAGAACTGAAGCCACTGGGCAGTTTGGAAATAAATGTTTGTCACTAAACCGAGTAGTGAATAGTCTCCATTTAAAATAGTTTTAATTTCGTGTGGAGCTCATTTGTGTTTTATGTATAAACATTAATTACATCTAGATCCTCAGAACTAGAGTAATTCACAGCCCTCACGGTTAAAACGGATGAAGCCGACTTGCGGGCACCTGTTGAACTATGATGGCTAATAAAAAGGCTAACTTCAGTGACAGAAATGTATCTGCACATAAGTCAAATGTGTTTGAAAGAGGCCATGAAAAGGGCTTTCGAAACACTAAAAAGAGCCCTTAGTAATAGGAGCATAAAAACAGAAATAGTGGATCTTAAATCTGGAGTAATCTCCATTTTAAACCATAATCTTTCGAATAGTATGGGCTTTACAACCTCAGCCCCTGCCTCGACAGGGTGTCTGCTCTCACATTCTGGACCCTGGGGATGTCTGAATGACAAAAAATTTCCCGTGAGACCAAAGGAGAACCTGATGCGCCAGTCTGTATAGAGGGCGCGACCTCAGGCCTCCCTAATACTAGATGCTGCCGCCAACGGACCTAACACTCTAGAAAGTGCTTTACGGTGTAAAATTGGCCTTATCTGATCCTAGACACTGATGCCAGGATCGACTCTGTGTGTGTAGGAGACATACGTGCCTACATCCTCACTGAGTCCCAAGTTACCCAAAGAAATTAAATTTTCTGTTAGGGGATTAAAATGCCCTTTTTGGCGTTGTTCCGTAGCCCTAGGCGCTTCATATGGGCAAGGACGACATCTCGATGCCGAACTGCCATGTCTCGAGACTGGACTAACACAAGCCAATAGTCTATGTAATTAAGTATTTGGATCCCTTGAAGTCTCAGAGGAGCAAGGGTTAAATCCATGCATTATGCGCTGTGAAAGAACTACTCTGAACGGCAGAACCCGATATTGGTATGGTTTGCCCCGGAAAGCAAACCTGGGATTTCCAGATGCTGCAGGAGGATAGATATATGGACATAGGGGTCCTTAAAATGTATCATGACGAACCAGTCCTCAGACCTGATTAACGCCACAATAAAAGGAATTGTCAGTTTTAGAATTTTTCATCTCTTCAGAGATCGATCTAAATAGGCCTCAGCCCTCCATCCTTCTTTGGTACAATAAAATAATGGCTATAAAGCAATGACCTATTCCTTTAATAAGGTGGTCTTTTTCCGGGGCCCACCTCGGTGGGTAAAACCCCTCCGAACCTGGGAGGATGGGAAACAAACTGAATTATGTAGCCTTTCTCTATAACCTCTAGCAGCCATTTTGTGACATTTTTTTAATTTTCTCCACTCATGGAAAAATGCACTAAAAAGGAGATTGACTCCAGAATGCTCACTGCCCTGAAGCGGAGGACCGGCAGGGCACAGCTGAGCTACTAAGAAAAACCCTATTGTTCTGTTTTATATGTCTTTTTTAATGGAGACAAAAATTAGGTCTTCTTTAATGAAGACGGAACATAAGGGGTTAACAAACTATTTTGTATGTGAGGGCACATCGGGCACAGGTTTTATCTGTGCTCTATGAAAAGTGCCCTAAGAGGCCACTTGTGAACGACAGGTCCCCTTTAACGCAGCCTTATGATTTTGAGACAATGACTGCTCTCAGATCAGCCTTATATGCCTCTCTGGTTGCTGGTTGTTGTTTCGTCCCCCAAGCTCTCTGAGGGAGAGGGGGGGGCACGAGAGACAACACTCTGTTTTTGTTATCTGTATGTTGATTAATACTGTTTAGATGCAGATTCTCGGGGGAAACTGCGACGAGGAAAAACCCGTTTCTTTAGTAGCACGGAGAGAAAGCTCCGCCGCTCTCCTGAGCTCATCTAATATTACAGGATTCAGGTTCACCCTTTAATTCATACAATATCTGCTTGATATGCGTGAAGAATGCCAATATTGCAAAGGCATGCTCCAGCGCGACCATATAAACTTGTTAAAGGACAAGTTCGGTATTTTAGACTTAAAGCCCTGTTTTCAGATTGTTTATGGTCAAATAGAATGGTTTTGACTGAAATTTCGACATTTTCGGCTGCCCTGAGAATTTTCGCTTGTTTGTGTTCCAGCTCAGACCTCTACAATGGCTTTATATGTGCACTGGAACAATCCTTCCTAAAATGCATTCAACTTTCGTTTACAAAGACGTGAAACTCACCGAGTGGTCAGGGGTGTTCACTGGTATGCTCACACAAAAATCGCTCCAAAAGACGCATTCCAACAGGTTTTATCGTAGTTTTTACCAACTCCATTGACTGTATTAGACGTCCTGTGAGGTACGGTATTACTCCGCGCCGGGAACTTTGTTTCTATTCTTGCAATTGGCAAAGGCGGATTAGCGCCACCTCCTGGGCTGGAGTGTTTATTATTCAAGCTCTAAGCGGAAGAATGTACGGGTGTGAGGCGTTTGGGGAAATAGGTCCACAAGTTAACAACGAATGGTAAAACAGCTGTTGGAAAGCATCTTTTGACGCGATTTTTGTGTGAGCATATCAGTGAACACCCCTGACCACTCGGTGAGTTTCTCGTCTTTGTAAACGAAAGTTTAATGCATTTTAGGAAGGATTGTTCCAGTGCACCTATAAAGCCATTGTAGAGGTCTGAGCTGAAACACAAACAAGCGAAAATTCTCAGGGCAGCCGAAAATGTCGAAATTTCAGTCAAAACCATTCTATTTGACCATAAACAATCTGAAAACAGGGCTTTAAGTCTAAAATACCGAACTTGTCCTTTAAGCGCTCACACCCCGCCCAGCGCAGCCTCGCCTCGGCAAGCCCATCAGAAACCGACTGCTGGCTCTGATATCTCTGTGGCGTTTAAACATGCGATTTAATTCATTTTAATTTCTTATACTTCATAATAAAAGGTTTACCGGTATGTTTTAAATCATATGTTAGGATTGCACTTAAATGATATCGCTGTTGAATGATATTTCATATCTTTCACATTTGTTATAACTGGGCTGCGTACTGCCTGCGATTTTGAACTTCAGAGCTGAAGGTGCGAGTGGAGAAATAGTCCCAATATCATAACAATCTTAAAACTTCTAAATATACCCGTGTGTGTACCCGTGTGCGTGCGTGTGTGCGCGCGCGCGTGCTCGCGCGTGTGCATGTATGTATGTATGCACGTGCGTCTGTGTATTTTGAATTTAAAATGTTTTAACTCGGAAGGATCTGGATCACAGGTCATTTCATCTGAGATCAATCCGCACGCAACAGCTGGAATCACTTACTGATTCACACAAGGGAGGACACAAGTCAGCCGTTTCCTGAAGTTCACGTCAGGTAAGTGTTTGTAATTAAATGTTAATTTTAGAATATATTAATTGGCAAAGACGCAAATACTCGACGTTTTTGTAATTATATTTTTGTAAAGATACATTAGAAGTGTGTTATGTTACGTGACCGAAGTAAAGTGGAGCTATTTTAGTTAAGATAAAAAGCCTGGATATAGGGTTGGTTTACCGGACAAAGTTTAGAACTCGGTCTTTATTATAATTGGGACATTTTTACAAACAAACCTTATATAATACAATACTGGCGTGCATTTTGAGACAAAACAATAGCACTCATATGTTAAGAGATGTCAGTAAGTTATTTCAGTCAGTGAAAAGCCCTGTCCGAGAAAACCGCCCAATAGTGTTTAATTATGTGTGATGTCTGAGGGAAATTTGGCCTAACATTAACATTATTTAGGGAATAAAGTCTTTCACCGTCAAACTTTATTATATTAAACATGTTATTTATGTATGTGTGTGTGTTTATATTCCTCTGTTTATCAAACCAGAGCGGAGATGATGTAAGATGCAGACCAGAAGGATACATAGCGAGACAGTCTCCGCTTGGACTGGCTGAAGAAAGTCTCCTAAATGGCCCTGGTGATGTTCTGACTGACTTTGGAGGCTTTTTGGACTGTTTTATGCCCTCTATTTAAAGAAGACTTAATTCTGTATGTTCAGTCTGTATGATAAGTGAATAAAAAGCTTTTGTTTTTATGTGACTGAAGTTAATTATTTTGTTTACAACACCAGCATAAATTATTTGATAAATAATTTAAAAATGTTATTAAAAAAATCCCAAATAATAAATATTAATTGAAGTAACACATAAAACATTGAGTGAATACTTAAATTTTAATTGACAGAGTCTTTGCTGTAAGTTTTTAAAGATTCAACTGATTAAAACATTTTAGTTGAATGAACTATAAAGCTAATTGAGCCGACATACTTTTTTATATTTGAGTCAAATTTGGGCCAACTAAAAAACATCAATCCAGGTAACACTTTGGAGACAGAAATTGAGTGAACGTAAAATTTCTGTGGAACTAGTTACTAAAAAATAATTCATTGAGCCAACAATTTATTTTTTACAGTGTGGCATATTGTTTTGCACTGTAATGCATTATTTGTACTCATTATTTGACAGAAACAGCTTTCTTAACTAAAGCAAGATGCAGTAAAGATAAAGACACATTTATAAGACCCATTCTTTTCAACTGTTGTACTATACCTTGCTGTTGCAGAAGGCTATATAAATGACATTAACATAAGTAATATGAGTGCAACAAGGCAACCAGTTTTGTCGACTTTACAAAAACTGATCTGTCCATTCCTTCAGACTGTTATAACAATCACGTTGATGCTTTGCATTTGCCCCACATGAGTCTCTTAGCCAGCTCTTAAACTTCCCCTCATCCGACTGCAACACCAGGAAACGACCCAGGACCTCATTTGCTGTTCTTATTCCAGTCATTTCAAGTCGTTCAGCAAACACAGGACCAATTCCAGGAAGTGTGTTAACAGATTTGTTCCCCATTGTCTCAGAACAGAATGATCTGTGCTTTTGGGATGTCGTCATTGCTGCTAATTGTGAATTGACAGTGAGCAATAAATAAGATCCGCAGACCTGAGAAAGTGAGACAGAAATACATATACATTAAATAATCCTGATATTAACTGTAATTACTGATTTAATGTTAATACGGCACACATTACCGTAAATGCGTGAATGATAAACTAGCGTCTTATTTAAGTAACGCTTAACAATAGGTGACAATTCTATACCTGCACAAAGTTTTGCTTTGAGAACCACGACGGGTAACAAAACTGTTTCTCTGTTTTATTTTAGTGTGATATATTGACCAAAAAAGACAAAGCACATAATAAACAAAATTAAATGTGATATCCAATAAGTTTTATTTAATTCGTAATATTGTTGTAAATAATGAATTCCTTTTGCCACGACAATCTTGTACATAAAAGGCAGAAATATAGCCAGAAAAGGCTAAGTTTGTATAACATTCTGAGATTTAGTTTTAACATTTAATTTCTGTTAGCACATCTATTTATCAATGTTTACCAACACACAAACACTTCCTTTAAATTCCTTTAAATTTAAACACAAATAATAAAGTATGACCTACCTCTTGTTCAATTCAATCTAAGTGAGGATTTTACCTGAAACTTCACCTTTTAAAGATGTCTTAGGGAAATGAAACTTAACCAAATGGTTTGGCCTCACCCAACTTTGTGCCATTTTTGTGTGTCCTTTTAAATGCAAATGAGCTTATCTCTGCACTAAATGTCAGTACCATTGTGCAGATTAAGGAGGGGTATTATGCCATCTGACCTATTTTTTCACATGCTTGAAGAGAAGTAATGTTTTTAGTAAGACATGTTTGTTTAAACTTATATTTCCTAATTAAACTAAGGCCTAGTCCTTGCTTAAGCTAATATCCCAAAACCACCCAAAAAGATGTGCTGAATTACCTTTATCCAAACTAAACGCATACTGACAAAAAGTGAGAAAATTATAAACATTTAAATTGATATTTGTGTGATGTTTTAGAGTCTATGTTAAAAAAACTACATTGGCCTTTACATTTTATTTCAATATTTGTTTAAAAGAAAAAAGAATCTTCTCTGAATTAAAAAGCAGCATACACTACTTTCACTTCATAGTCATTTCTATTCAGCATTACTGTATTGTTCAGGTTCTCAGTTGTCTTCTGGAGAAATGAAACTTTACTAAAGGATTGGGTGACGCCCATTAATTAACAAATGCTGAAGGACTGATACAAATAATAATATGGTAAATTTGTTTTAAGTGATGGAAAATCCTTGTGTAAAACAAAATATACTAAATCCAATAAAAGTTCAAATATATTTTATTACTTTTGTATGTTAAACCATGTGGTAAAAGACAGTTAGAGACAGACAGTGGGCCTATGCAAAGACCGTGATTTATGAGCAGGGAGTCACGCCGTCATTTGGCGATTTGTGGAAACCAAAGCATTTGGAAGAGGAAGACATATATTGAATAAATCACATTTAATTGTTTGGGTTTTATTTAATATTAACAGACAAGGCGTAATACTTGTCCTAGATTAGAACACATGCTGTCTTAACTAAAAATAACTTGCACTTACATATCTAAAAATAAGCCACTCATTTGTTTCAAGATACACACCAGTTATGATATTTTTAAGGCATGTTTTTAAGAAATGCTTACTTATTTTAACAAAGGCGTAGTCCTGGCTTCAGCTAAGCCTTGACTGTGAAACCAGGCCCAAATATGGTCCTAAATGAAGGTAACTGAATTACTTTGTGGCTGATAAAAGCATTAAAATCACCATTATGAAAAAGATGTCAACATTTTATCTAATTTTTATTCTATATACCACTGCTATGCCTTACCACAAACTCAACATTTCAAGCTTTATATGAGCTTGAATTTACTAATGGCATATTAATTTAGCATTTTTTTGTATTTCTAAAAATTGTAATAAATAAATAAACAACATAAGAATACAAATAGTTTTGCACTGTAATGCATTATTTGTACTTATTATGTGACATAAACAGCTTTCTTAACTAAAGCAAGATGCAGTAAAGATAAAGACACATTTATAAGACCCATTCTTTTCAACTGTTGTACTATACCTTGCTGTTGCAGAAGGCTATATAAATGACATTAACATACGTAATATGAGTGCAACAAGGCAACCAGTTTTATCAACTTTACAAAAAATTATCTGTCCATTCCTTCAGGCAGTTGTAACAATCACTTTGATACTTTGCATTAGCTCCACATGAGTCTCTAAGCCAGTCCTTAAACTTCCACTCATCCGACTGCAAGACCAGGAAATGACCCAGGACCTCATTTGCTCTTCTTATTCCAATCTTTTCAAGTCGTTCAGCCAACACAGGACCAATTCCAGGAAGTTTGTTAACAGATTTGTTCCCCATTGGCCCAGAACAGAATAATTTGTGCTTTCGGGTTGTTTTTTGCATTGTGAATTGTGAATTGACAGTGAGCAATAAATGAGATCTGCAGACCTGAGAAAGTGAGACAGAAATACATATACAGTAGGATAAATATAATAATCCTGATATTAACTGTAATTACTGATTTCATTTGACACATTTCCGTAAATGTGTGAATGATAATTAGCGTCTTATTTAAGTAACGCTTAAATACTGTCAGAAATAAAGGTACAAAACTGTACCTTTTCTGTCACTGGGGCTGTACCCTAAGTTTCCGTTTGGTACCTTTCCATGAATACAAAAAAGAATTTTGGATACCTTTAGGACCTACATTGTTAGAAAAAGTCAAAATATGTACCCTAGCTGTCAGTGGGGCAGCACCTTTTAAGAAGGTAATTGTATGGACCATTAGGTACAGATATGTAAACATATACCAATATGTACATTTGAAATACTATTATGTATTTTTGAGGTATAATAAGCTCTGTTTGGTCCCAATATGTACCTCTGAGGTACTACAATGAAATCATTAGGTGCAAAGCTATACTTTTTGAGTACAGCCCCAGTGACAGAAAAGGTACAGTTTTGTACCTTTATTTCTAACAGTGAACGGTAGGTGACAATTTTAAACCTGTTTTTACAAAGTTTTGCTTCGAGAACCACGATGGATTACAAAACTGTTTCTCGGTTGTCCTACAATTGTATTTTAGTGTGATATATTGAACAAAAAATACAAAGCACATAATAAACAAAATTAAATGTGACTTACAATAAGTTTTATTTAATTCGTAATATTGTTGTAAATAATTAATTCCTTTTGCCACGACAATCTTGTACATAAAATCTGATATTGTGACAACCCTAACATCTTATCTTTAAAAAATTTCAAAATGTAAAATTGTTCTTACCAAAGACGAAATACACCTGCACAAGTATCTCCGGACTGTGATGCTTTTCTATTTAAATTTGCTGCTTTATATACGAGATCATGTCCATATATAGGCCGTTTATCAATGTCAAGGATACTTCCAGGACTAGTCCTTACAAGTCACTTCCTTCAGAGGCGAGGCGAGGCTCCTCTTAATCATTTGGAGAACACGTAAATGGAACAGGCTTGCAAGTGCACGTCATTGCGTCAATGAAAGGTGTGCTTTCGGCGCAGCGCGATCCACCAAACTTTACAGAACTTTTAAGACTGGTCCGTAGATTTATGTTATGACTTTTCCAACTGATGGGACTTACCGAATTCCTAAACGGGGTGATCAAACACACCAAAATTTCCAATGACTTAACATTACGACAAACTTTGACGGATCATAGCTGCGAACGAGAAATTTGTAGAAACTTGTGGGTTATCACAGTTGAAGAGGCTGGCAGGCTGTGTAAGAACATACATCACAGTGGGGTGTAAGCTGTACCCCTGCGGTGTAAGAGGCACCCAAATTTCCACATTGACTTATAATAGGGCAGGAAAAACACACCCATATAAGGGAATAAAAACATTTGAAATGGGATATCTTTGCTTTAAAGTGTCGTAGAGAAAAGGAGGTGGGCTCATTTTACTCAGGCATCCAATCAGTCTTTCATGATCTCTCCAAAGCTATTAAGCTACTCCCCTAGCAACCATTTTGGGCACCCTAGAAACATCTCCCATGGACTGCCATTATAAAATGCCCAGATGGATATCTTTGCATCAGGGCCGGATTATCCAATGGGCATTATGGGCACGTGCCCAGGGGCCCACGCGCAGTTCAAGCCCAAGCAATGGGAGAAAATAAAATGAAACAAACTTACTACCCTAGCAACAGAATAAACAAAGCCTTATATCTCTGCATCAGAACAACGTAAAGTTAGCTTCATGCTAACTTTATGCTAAATCATGTTAGCTTTATGCTAAATTATGTTAGCTTTATTCAATTAAATTTAATTCAATTCAATTTTATTTATATAGTGCTTTTCACAATTGTTAATTGTTGCAAAGCAGCTTTACATGAGTAGATGTAGAGGAGAACACTGAATATCAATAGATAGTATAAGAAGTAGAATATAGCGGCTAAGGATAAACCGTGTAAGCGAGCGTTTAAATAATGTAACGTATACAATAAAGTGCTAAATTAAGCCAAAGTTGTCTGACTCTCCCTGGGACTAAAAAAAGCCTTAGGAGAATACACGGTGGGAAAAACTCCTAGAAGGACAAAAAAACCCTAGGGAGAAATTAATATTTATATATATAAACACGGTAAGGATAGGAAGCGGGTAAGCGGATTAAACTGGTACAGCCAGTGGTCGTTGGTCGCGCATCGGCTGGGCATCACGTTGAAGGACAGCCAGTAGATCAGTGGTGCGATGACCTTCACAGCTACAGGATCTGGGTCTGTTTGTCTCATTGTCCTCGGGGTCGAGGATGAGACAGGGAGACAAAAACAGAATTCTATTAGGGTAGGGGCCGTTCGCATGTAATGCAAGTGTCATACATTATAGTGGTTTATAAGTCAGCTCGGTTCCAGACAGGTTAACTATTGCGGCAAGAGTAAATTACCCATATGAGGTATGTGAGTGCTTTGTTCTAGACAAAATAACTACTGCGGGAAAAGTACATTTACTGGACATTCTATGTGAATGCTTTGTTAAAGAAGAATGTCCTAAGTTTAGATTTAAATTGCTCGACTGTCTGATACTAGAACATTTTTTGGTAAATCATTCCAGAGCTAAGGGGCCAAGTAGGAAAAGGATCTACCACCTTTAGATACTTTTGATATTCTAGGGATAATTAAGTGACCAGAATTTTGTGATCGCAGTTTACGTGGTGGATTGTATTCTGATAGTAATTCTTTAATATACGAGGGCGTTAGGCCATTTAAGGTTTTGTAGGTGATTAGTAATATTTTAAATTGTATGCGATATTTAACTGGTAGCCAGTGTAAAGATGCTAAAAAGCTTCATACTTAAGCATACTAACAACCAGATAGCCTACTAAACTTTTGTCAAACTTCTGTCAAACCGCTATAAACGTTCAGACCAGGCTTTGTCAAGTAAGGGATAATGTAGAGGCAGCCGGTAGTTATTGGGAAATAAGCCCCGACAGTGTGATCAGGACCCAACGCGAAGCGGAGGGTCTTGTATCACACTGAAGGGGCTTATTTCCCAATAACTACCGGCTGCCTCTACATTATCCCGCTTATTACACGGCTACTTGCCACATAAGAAAAAAACTGGACATGAATATTTATTTGAAACATTTGATTGGCATATTTGTTTTAAATTAACATTTTTATCCTTCCGCGAAACTTTGCACAGATGCATAAAATGATCGTAATACCTTATTAAGATCCTCTGCTTCATACTTGTCTGTCTCCATTTTTTCTCTTTAACCAGTCTTTGAGAAGTTTTAATGCCCATTCTGTATTTTTTTGTGTGTTGGCTTCGTAGCTGCCATTTTGTCAAGTTCAGTCTCAGTAAGCTGTCTGTGTCTTGTCGTGGTTGTCGAGTGTTTGTCACAAGATGGCGCCAAACAGACAGTAATCTTTATTGATCTTTATTGGCGCGGAGCGATTTTACTCGTGCAAGTAGTCCGGCTATGCGTTATTATTTTGGAGCGGTTATTATTTGAAAAGAACGAACCTGCAAATGTCTCAACTGACCAATCAGAATCAAGCATTCCAGAGAGCCGTGTAATAAGCCAACATAAAGTTTGTCTTCAAACTTTATTAATATCTAGTTTCATTATGCTGTTATGTTAAGTTATGTGAGGATATTTATTGCCATGGCATTGTCGTTATATGAATACTTTTATCTCATATTCAAGTCATATGCGGAATAATGTGTGCATCTTTAAATAACTGTAAAAATACAGCTTTGAAATTATTTTTTGCCATAATGTTTTGAGAAATACTAATGTTGTGAGGATATTTATTGTCATGTGAAACGTTTATTGCCATTGAATACTTGGATTTGAGTCTATATCTAGTGTATCTATATCTATGTATTTATCTGTACTCTATCTGACTACTTTAGTCTACTCACCTCTTGTCACTCTCAATGATCTCAAGGCAGGTTTGATAAATGCTCTCCCCAAAGTGACGTAATTCAATGCATTGTGGGGGAAAGGAATTGTTGCAAACCGTTGTAAAACAGTACCTACTTTTTGTATTATATTCCGTTTTGTGATACCCAACAACATAAAATACAGTGGATAACAGTTTAAATGTTTATTACCAACATTCAAATTGCACAAATTTGTTGAAAAATTAATCCTGCAACAGGGACTTTAAGTGTCTCGTCACACCCCTAATTAAAACACTACTGAAGCTTTTAAAAATATTTTAAACATGCATTAAATCAAACAGGTATAGTGCATAAAATAATAATAAAATATTAAGCAAATATCCCAGTGAATTAAGATCCATACATTTTATAATTAGGTCTAAATGACTAACAATATGAAAAGCATGAATTCAGCTCTTGCTGTTATTACAAGCACTGCACCTCATTAAACCACACTTACTGTCTAAATGTGCTGTGTGTATATATAGAGCAGTGGTGTGTAGCGTGCATCCCTTTTGTGCCCCGCCCCCAAATACATTTCATGGCATAAAACAATCTCAAATGTAGAATAAAAGACAATATAATAAAATATACAATGTAGTGCTGTTGGTTGGGAATTTTCTGATAAATCCTGGCTCCATCTCACACCCCAGTTTGAGAACCACTGATATGATCAACATTCATTATAAATGATGAGGAGACAGAAGGCATAACACGCCTGTGATTTTTAGATTGTAAAATTCTATACCTATATCCATATCTTTATGACTAATTCATCAGAAGAAAGAGGTGCCCTAAAGAGGTGGAGCACAACTGCACAAAGGCACCGGTGGAGGTGCGTCAGGCAGCAATGCCCAGCAGGTCGACCATCAGCCTGTATTTTGATAAATGATAAGTATTTTATAAGGCAGCTATTGAGTCCATTGTCCGGTATGGTATTGTGGCTTGGTTTGGTAACCTGTCCGTTAAATTAAAATCACAGCTACAAACATTGATAAAAAGGGCAGGGAAAATAATTGGGCAAATGCCACCTACTCTTAATGAGCTCTTTGAGGAGGCTTTGAAGAAACAAGGTTTTAAAATCATCAATGACCCCAATTATGTCCTGCATAATGAGTACGAGCTGATGCCTCTGGCTAGAAGGCACAGGTTACCAAACTGTAAACTTAATCTGTATAAATTTTCATTTGTGCCACTTTCAATCAAATTAATGAATAACAACAGATAGGGGTGCGTTTGTGTGTATATTAGCTGCAGTGATGTATTTATGATAAATATTATTAAATGAGATTGGATATACTAGTAGAATAGGTTATGGCTTTGTACTTTTAGGGCACTGGTGCAATATATTGTAAGGTTATGTATTTATGAGTGTATATGTTGTGTTTATAGCTGTTATGGAATTTGTGCAATCGGGTAATGTGCAATACAGATGCAAAATGTTAGCAAGGTTAACGGGACATGTGGAATTGTCAGGATGAGGTAGGATGGTGGGTGTGTTTTGTGTAAGTAAAGTGTGGTTTTTTTTGTGTATGTATTAATGTATCGCTTTTCATTCTCTTGATTGCCCAAGACAAATTTCTCCAATAGGAGACAATAAAGGCTCATCTCATCTCATCTCTCATCTCATCTTTATTTTCTGCTTGATCTAAAAACACAATTGCACATCAGTTTAAAAAAAGATTTAGTTACATTTTACACTGAAATGCTACAAAACGGGGCCAGAAATTATAAAAAAATATATATTTTAAAGAAAATACTAAAGTTCGGTTATAATTTGTTCACGTTGAATATTTCAATTTATTTAACAGAACAGGAACACAATTGAGCAGTCTTGCTTTAAAGGAATCATATTATGAATTTTTTAGGATGTAAAATAAGTAAGGAATAATTGACGACGGGCCTTGGGTGTGCATTATTTTCAAATAATTCAAATGACAAAAGTCAATTATTTCTCTTATACCGCAAACATTGCTATAGTGCCTATTTTTAAGACATTTGACAAGTTAGGTGTGCAGTTTACAGAAAAATAATCAACACCTGTGGAACATTTCTCAGTAGGGCTGAACGATTAATTGCATTTGCGATAAAATCGCGATTTGACAGAACGCGATTTTCTAATCGCAACGTGCGCGATTTGAGGTGGTCACGTGACGCGAGCGAAAGAGCGGAGAAGACGGCTGCATCACTTTTTCATGCTGGCCAGCGCAATGGCCTCTTGCTCGACGGAACAGTCAGAAACTGACACAGCTGATACTTTAATCTCGAAGAGGAACAGCACGTCGGTGGTATGGAACTATTTTGGTTTTAAAAAAGATGATGTTGAGCAGCGTCAGGTGTTGTGCAGAGCATGCCGTGCTCCCATTGCTACTTCACGGGGAAACACTACAAATCTGTTTCAGCACTTAAAAAAATACCACAAATCAATGCATGACAGTTGTATGACCAAAATGCCAAGCACCAGTGCGAGAGTCAAGCCAAATACCTCAAGACAGGGATCACTGACAGAAATGTTCGAAAGTGTCACTCCGTATGAACGTAATTCAAAACGGCACGGGGAAATCACTCGGAGAATAACCGAGTTCATAGCCAAAGATATGATGCCTCTCAGCACGGTGACCAAGCCTGGGTTCATGGCATTAATACATACGCTTGATAAACGTTACAGTATGCCCTCCCGCACATACTTCAGTCAGACTGCCATACCGGAGCTGTACAAAAAGTGCAAAGAGAAAGTCGCCGCGGAACTTAAAACGGTGGAGTTTTTTGCTAGCACTACTGATATGTGGTCAAGCCGCACAGCTGAGCCGTACCAGAGTCTTACAGTCCATTTTATTGATGAAGATTTCAACCTCCGAGCTCGCTGCCTACAAACGATCTACTTCCCAGACGATCACACAGGGGAAAATATTGCAGCCGGCCTGAGAGAAGGGTTTGTCAGCTGGGATCTCCACGAGGAGAATCACGTCTGTATCACGACGGACAACGCGTCGAATATGGTGCTTGCTGCGCGGCTTAATGAATGGACGAGGCTCCAATGTTTTGGCCACAGATTACATCTTGCCATTGGTAAGTTATCGTGTGTGTGTGTGTGTGTGTGTGTGTGTGTGTGTGTGTGTGTGTGTGTGTGTGTGTGTGTGTGTGTGTGTGTGTGTGTGTGTGTGTGTGTGTGTGTGAGAGAGAGATGCGTCGGTTAGTACAGCTGAATATACAAATATATATAAAATAATGATATTATATAAATCGGATGGGATTAAATAAATTCATACTTTCACTCCTTTTTTAATATGTAAATTCATTTTACTTGAAATGCCCACATGCATTTTTTTTTAATTGAGAGAGAGAGAGAGAGAGAGAGAGAGAGAGAGAGGACAGTGGTGTGGATGAGTGTATTTCAGAATTACAGCTAATGTGAATGTGTAATAGTGAGAGCCTTGTATCACAAAACTCAAATTGTGTGTAAAACACTACTTTTTATTTCTTTTAGAAAATGCACTCAAAGATGACAGAGTGTCAAGGGCAACAGGACTGTGCAGGAAGCTGGTGGGGCACTTTTCCCACAGTTGGAAGAAGAAAGCAGCCCTGACGGAGGCACAGAGAGAGCTCAAACTCCCTGAGCACAACCTCATAACGGAGTGCCCAACAAGATGGGGTTCTAAAGAAATGATGATTGCCAGAGTGCTTGAACAGGCCAAAGCCATTTCTCAGGTATTGTCTGTAGATCGATATGCACGCTCCCTTATCCCAACCTGGCAGGATATTGACGTGTTGGAGTCGATTCACAAGGCACTGCATCCTCTACTGGAGTTTACTGATGCTCTTTCTGGAGAGGAGTATGTAAGCATCTCCTACCTCAAGCCAGTTCTCCAACTTTTTGCCACATCAGTCCTGGCTGAAGATGCTGAGGACACTGACCTGACTAAATCAATAAAAACCAAAGTCCTAGCATACCTCAACAACAAATATGGAGACCCAAACATCCAGGAGCTTTTGGATGTTGCCTGTTTCCTGGACCCTAGGTTCAAAATACAGTACATCAGTACAGACAACATCCCTGCTATCAAGACTCGTCTGAAGACAGAGATCGTACACTTGGCACAACGTACATATCATTTGGTAAATAATTATGTATTTCACAAAAACAAACATTTTTTGTAAAATCTAACTGGAAAACTAATGGCTGTTGTTTTCATGTTTCAATAGGAGAAGAGGTCTCGTACTGAAAATGTTCAGATGCCTCAAAGTGCACAGTCCTTGGGGGAAAAGCCGAAGAAGTCTCTTGGCAGTTTTTTTAAGACCAGTTCAGCCTCTCCTTCTTTGCCTGTAAGTCTTGAAGATGTCGCAGAGGCAGAGATAAACAATTACCTGATGACTCCTACCATTGATGGAGAAGATGATCCATTGGCTTGGTGGAGGGTGCACAAGATCAGCTACCCACAGTTGTGCACCATGGCACGCAAGTATCTTTGTGTACCTGCTACAAGCGCTCCCTCAGAGCGTCTTTTTAGCACAGGAGGAAATATTGTGACTTGCACTCGCTCATCCTTGAAGCCAGCAAAAGTCAATATTCTGGTTTTCTTAGCAAAAAACCTGTGAGCCACTGAGAACAGAACTGTTGGATAATTATGTCTGGCAGTGCCATACTCGTAGTGAAATTTAGTCTGTGTGGTGTGTTATTGTTGTGTACTTGAGATAAGTGAGGTTCATCTATATTATAACATTCAAACAGTTTATAAAAAATAGTTTATTGTCTAAATTAAAAGTGCATTTCTCTTTTTTTATAACTTTATTTACTTTGATTTTACAAAATATTTTCAATGCAAATTCCTTGTTTCAGTTGTGTGAAATGTTACTGACTAGGGAGCAGTAAGATACATCATTTTAAATATTTTTTTTCTTAAGACTGTACATTTTGCACACAGTGTTTACAAAGTGCATGTTTTTGTTTCAATTATTTAAATGCACAGTGGCAAAGCCACAGATGTTTCTGTAATGAGAAGTTCAATAAAAATGTCATTTATTTCAAGTCATACATGTTTGAATTTAATACTAACAAATAGGCCCAGCCTATGTGAAAGAACATTTCACACTAAATGTATCTAATATTGTGTTTGGTCGTATCCAAATTATTCGTTGTTTTGTTGGGAAAAAAGGATAAAAATAAATCGCATATTAAATCGCAATCGCAATTTTGGGGAAAAAAATCGCAATTAGATTATTTTCCCAAATCGTTCAGCCTTATTTCTCAGCCAATCAGAATAAAGCATTCAACAGACCCGTGGTATAAGTGACTTGATAGATCAACCATCTATCAACCACCAAGCCCTTTTCACACAGACATTCTGGAAAATACATGGAAAAGCCAACCTGGATTTTTTCGGAATTGTTTAATTTTTTATTCATTCACACTGCCATGATTAGCCGGCATCTGCAAGGTCCCGGAAAGACACGTTTTCTACGCAGCGTCTGAAGTTTGCATATTATTTATTATTTCTCTCTCCAGAAACAACTTGCGTGCATTTTTGTTTATGATAAAGGAGCGCGTGAACGCACAGTTCTATGCTGGTGAATGATCTCAGCTTCAGAGTGGATATTTGACGAGCTCCCTGATCTCAGTTTTTAGACATTTCTCATCGTGATTGTTTATATGCATTAAAAACCCGCATTTTGAGGAGCTGAACGATATATCTTGTTGGGATAATGCGTGGGTATTTTCGTTTATTATAGCTCAAATGAGCATGTGACGCAATATTATTTTATGCTGCTGAATGATCTCCGTTTCAGTGCAGAAAGTGACGAGCTAACTTACCTGATATCTGCTTCAGTCCAGTTTGCTGACATTTCTTGTCGTGAATGTTGTAAAACCCTCATTTCGGCTTCTTGTTCAAAAGAGGGTTTTCCGGGTCCTCTTTTCGGCAACGATCCCAGAAGATATACGGGACGTGTTTGTGTTCACACAGACGCTTGTCTGGCAATTTTACGGGTATTTTCTGGGACCAAAGGTCTGTGTGAATGGGGTTCTGAACGTAGAAAGAGTAAGGGGATGGAGAATCCCAGGAGGCAGGATAGGGATTCAGTGACATCTTAACAAAAAATTATTAATGGTTGGGCAGGGCCATGTGGCATGGATGTATGTGTTCGGACATTTTTGTGAGCAGTGCGAGCAAATTTCTGATGTAAATCCCTTTTTTGGACAGTCTTTCCACAGTGTAATGTGTACTATAAAGAGTCTTATACTGTATGAGCTGGAGGTTGGCATTTTTAGGCAAATTTGAGTCCAGAAGTCGGTATCTGGATTTGGATAAGTAAGGTTATGGTTTTATTTGAATTAGTTGGGGGAGGATATATTAACTTAATCTGCTAATGGAGAGGGAAGTTGAAGAGAAAGGGTTTGCCTTGATATATATGTATTGGGGCTGGTTTGCTAATACATGCAGAAACAAATTTATTACAACACGCATATACACTAGACATACACTAAAGATGAGATTTGAATGACATTGATGAGACAGAATATGATTCATGTATTTTCTGCATGATTAAACCTCTGCATGTCTTTATAGCCCATCATGTTTCTACCTGAATTTCACGATGAGTGTGGTACAAAATATTATCAAACCAAACCACCAGGTGTGAAGCCCAAAGGCTTATTTGAGCAAACATTTAACCATGAAAAAAGTGTGTCTTAAATTACTTTGTGCTTAAATTACTCAGTTGCTACAATTATTGCTAAAAAAAGAGGCATCACAGATAGCAGAGAACGTGTCGGCAGAGGATTGTTTTAACATGTAGCAGTTTATTTGTTCATTGAATACAGATAATATAATAAAAAGTACAGCTATAAAAATATACAAATATGTTATGTAAAAAAGAAAGAAAAGTAAAACAAAGTGACCTGCTTTTTACTTTTACTTAAGTAGATTTTTAGACCAGTAACTTTACGGGCACTGGGCCCTATCGTACAAATAGGGGGCCCGATTTCATCAAAAATCCTCCTCATCCTCCTCATCTTGATGACAGCTGTATGAGCATTTTACCAGAAACTCCACCTTATAAAGTTGTCTTTTAGGAAAATGAAACTTAATAATTGGGCCACACCCACCAGTCACCTGCCAAGTCTCTTTTGACTGCATTTCTATCTCTTTTATCTTAAAAACAAAACACTAACTCTCTTTTTCTCTCAACATGTCACGGTGATCCGTGTCATGTTTTGTGTTTATTCCATATTGTCATCAATTGAACATTTGTTAATTATCACCTCATTCATTCCACCTGTGTGTCATTAGTCTTTGTGTATTTATACCCGTGTTTGTGTCACACTCATTGCCCGATCATTGTCAGTACTACCATGTTTGTTTCCCGGTCCATGTTCATCTGTTCATGTGTTTTGCTTAATTGCTGTTATTTTGATGTTTTGTTTCCTGTTTATTTATTAAATGTTATTTATTCAGTCATCAAGCTCTGCACTTGCGTCCTCACTTTCTCACTCCTGCAAACGTATCATGACACAACAGGTATTGTTTTGGAATAGTGAAAACTTAGTGGTATAAGCATCTTTTGTGCTATTGCCTCCCTATGACATATCGCTTTACTGCCGTATTGAATAAAAATGTCTGCTAAATGTCTAAATGTATAATTTAATGTCAATATTATTTTTGTAAGTCAATAGGGCTCATGAATGGTTTGATTTCAAACATTCCTCAAAATATCTTCCTTTATGTTCATCAGAACAAAGAAATTAATACAAGTTTGTAACAAGACGAAAGTGGAAAAATAATGGCAGAATTTCCATTTATGGGTGAACTATCCCTTTAATACAGCTGGATTGTGAATCAACACCCAAGGACGTTTCTGTGGACAGTGGCGTGTTTATCATTTTGGGGGCCCTAAGCAAAGTCCAAGGACCTGGGACCCCCCATTAGGGGTGTGACGGTCATTATATAACCGTGAGACCGACGGTTATAGTTGAACACCGTCATTAGGACTCTACAACCGCCAAAACCGTGTTATTAAAATAAAATAAAATAATTAAAACATTTTTTATCATAAAGAATTTTTAAATAGTAATTAAAAACAATTGTTAACAGTCTGTGTTATACGCCCCCTCACGTTCTCACGCAGTGAAAAATACCAAGCGGAGCAGACACTGACAACGCGCTGTCATACAGGACAGACCAGGTTACTTTTCGGTTACTTTTGAGATTAAACATATTAAACAAAGTCTCACCTTTCAAATAATCTCTTCCTTCTAGTTAATTTATAGCATCAAATAAACATGAATGACCATGAGAAGGAATGTTGTTTTAACCGCGGAAAGGCGTCAGTACACTCCGCTTTTCAAGTTCAAATCCTCCCATGCTAATCTACTAACTCTCTTGAACGCACATTCACTGCTAGTTGTCTTGCTGTTAATTTTAAAGAAACGTAGAGCAAGTAGCTAATCAGTGTCTAGTTTATTCAAACGCCGGGTGAGCACTGTGCAGCGCGTCTGCGGAGAGTGTTTGCTGCGCACCGGCTGCGTTTAATAACAATCTCAAGTTCACATTACTTTCTTTTACCTGCATTTATGAGCAAAACCTCTTCAATACGCTTTTAATCCACATTGTTTTCGTGCTGTTCTGGTGCATGTAATGACAGATATAGACACAATTACAGACATAAAAAGCCCAATGCACAAATCTGTTTCTATGAAGATTATTAAAATAGATGATAGATAGAGGATTAATTTATGCTGGGCAGAGAGTGACAGCGCAGTCTTCTGGCAACAGTGTGTTTTTTTGAAATATTTCATTGCTTTCTGTTAAATTGTTTAAAGTTATTACTGTTTAAAACACACTTGGCATCACATTCATGATTTTATGGTAAAATGACACTTTCCCGTCAATCCACGAGCATTTAAACGAGCAAAACGCCCCCCACTGACGGTTATGTGACGAACCGTCACATTTGACTCCCGTCATAACCGTCATCACCAATTCTAAAACCGGCACACCCCTACCCCCCATGCCCCAACATTAAGAAAAAAATTCTTGGTTTAAAAATACAAATAGTGCCCATTGTCTTATTCGAAAGAATAAAGAATCATTTTCTGTCAAAAACATAAAGGTCTTGGTTTTACCGCAGTGGTTTCCAAACTTTTTCCAAAAGGCCTCCCTTTTGTACAGAAAAATATTTTTAAGCCTATCTCAGATATATCCTTTGCTGGCAAATTCCTTATAGGATGTATTTAAAATGATGTAATTAATACAGTACTGCAACTTCAGTGTGTGATCTTAAAAAATAAGAAAAAAGCGGAATGCTTACCACGCAGACTTTTTATAACTCTGCAATCATTAAATAAAAAATCATAAAATAAGTTAACCGCTTGTGGACAGTAGGGGGCCCCCCAAGCCCGTGGCGCACCAAGCAATTGCGTGGTTTGCGTGGTGGGTAAACACGCCACTGTCTGTGGATAACACTCCCCCCCAGCCTTCAGGAACACCAGAATCACAGCTGATGTCACCACACTCTCTCTCCCTCTCTCCAACATCACCACTTCTGGGCTTTTCAGAGAAAATGGAGAAACTGGCATCTGCTGGAACAAAACTCTTCCACTCTGTTAGACGCCACCCATCGGTCCAACGAAGGTATCCAATGGCCTGGTGAAGGTATCACATGTTCTTGCCGTCCTTAGAGCTTCTAGAAGAATAATTCCATTTATTTCTCTGACCTCTGTGGTTAAATTATAATCTGACTCCAATTTAATATAGTAAGAATTTAGTGCATTATTCCAATTATCTGTTGATCATAATTTATATGTTTGATTATTTATAAATTCCCATAGTCATTAGGGACCCGGTATCGCACAGAGTATACGCCGGCCGTTGCGTATATCTCACGGACACAAAATTGTCAGTCTGATCTTAGTCAGAGGTTGCCGGGAAAACTAATATTTTTATGTCTGGCCACTCCATGCTAGCTCCGATCATAAAATAGTTACTTTAGTTTAGCGCTCATGCAACTTGCTAAGACAGGTGATAGACATAAATCTGAGAGTTTTAATGAATGTGCCCCATGCTCCATTCGACCATCAAAACACCAGTGTGATCATATCCTGACAGAATAATCTTGCGGTAATACCAGACTCCTTCTAATCTACTAGTCATAATAATTTCTGAAAGAATTAAAATAAATCAATACAATTTCTGAAGAATTTAGATGAATCAAATGTAACAATTTATTATACCAGGCAGGTTCCAGCTTCAAACATCAATTAAAGAATATCATACAGAATATGATTCAATTCCAATTAATTAAAATGATCAACAGTTTCAAAAGTTAAAAGTCATGCCTGGCAATAGACACTCTGGCTACAGAGTACTTCCATCGTGGATATAATACACCTAAAATGGTGTAGGAAGATTCTTGTTAAAGATTTCTTCCATGATGTTTTAGTACACACACAAAGTGTGGGAGCTCCTGGTTACAGGATGCCTCCATAAGGTTTGAATACACACAGAGTGTGGGAGCTCCTGGTTACAGGATGCCTCCCAGAATGTTTTGCCAGGCCACCTTTTATACACAGATTTTGGTCAAAATCCAGTTTGACCTGTGCCAAGTGATACTAAAGAGCACCTGGTCAAACTAGCCAGGAGTATCTTGGCAACTGGTCAAACTAGCCAGAAATATCAAGGCAAAACCCCAACTCTACAAGAAATGCATCTTCTATCCAAAGTTCTAAAACCTTAATCCATCATATCTTAGACCAGGGGTCTCCAACCTTTTTATGAGCAAGGGCTACCACAATGGATAAAACAATCTGGAGGGCTACTTTTTGATGTAGTCTACTTAAAACTTTTTTGTTTTACTTGTTTATTTTATTTAATTTGACTTGTTTATATGTTTTAGTATTGTTTAAAATTTTAACATACGTAAACCAAGCCAAGCTAATATAGAAAAATATGTAATGAATAAATATTACAGTTGAGACTATTAATAGAATGTGCTTTGGCGGGCACCTCACAGACTCTGTGCGGGCTACCTGGTGCCCGCGGGCACCACGTTGGTGACCCCTGTCTTAGACTTATAGAAATGAGACCTTTTTACTCATCGCACCATGACCTTTAAAATAATACTTAACATTAATATAAAATACCATCTTAGAACCACATAATATGTATACATTACATCATATATTTCAGCAGATACTCAGTGATGTTAGCCTTAAGGCTAACAGTGCCAAAGCCTTTGTGATGAAGAGATTAGGAGAACAGAGAGTTGCATGTCTGTAAAGAGTTTCACCTAAGAGTCAAATTTGGGTTAGCAACACCACCTGAGCTTTAATTGTTTTATAGTGTCTCTTCATAAATAAACTTAAAGTTGATTATTTACCAGCTGTACTACAACTCTATTGCTGCGAGTCCCCAAATATCAACCAAGAAACGGCGGGCTCCTCAACCACCAAAGCCTTCGGGCCCAGCCCGCCCTCCTCCTCCCCCTCCATCTGAGAGAGCACTCCGACCTCTGCCTCAAAGTCAGGGATCACACCAGCCCTCATCTGCAAACAGCACTGGTAATTGATGTGTGTTGGGTTCCCGCTACGTCAGCAGTAACAATCATAAATATTTTAAGAACAAGCGGGCGCCCGATGTCCCTTTAGCTTTCCCTATCTCTGTCCTGACATGTGATAGAAAGCCGAAGACCCTCTCCAGCCGCACAGCAATTTTATCTAATCTACTGCCTATAATACGTCATTCTGAGATTGATACAGTGACAAAACCAGTTACTGTTAAGTTCGCACTTCTGAGGTAAGCGAAGAGCTGCCACAAGCAGCCTCCTCAATCCTTAACCAGGGTGGAGGCTGATCGTTAGGCCAGTACCAGATTAACATATTACGAACATTTGCAGCCCAGTAACAGAACAAGAAGTTAGGTAATGCTAAACCCCCTAGCTCCTTAGGTTTTTGTAAAATGCCTTTCTGTATTCTAGGAGTTTTTCCATTCCAAATAAATTGAGAAATAGTACTATCTAAAGAGTGAAAGAAACGCTTTGGAATGAAAACAGGTATGCATTGAAAAAGATACAGAAATTTAGGTAGTACATTCCTCTTAATAAAATGTATCCTACCCGCAAGAGAAAGAGGCAGTAGAGACCAGCGATGGAGATCTGCGGCTAATCGATCCAAAAGAGGAGAAAAGTTACAGTTAAACAGGTCAGAGTAGTTCTTGGTTACACAGATTCCCAAATAGTTGAATTGATTTAATGATGTCTTAAATGGCAACTTTGAAAGAGGGTAAGCTATGGCTGCGGAATTTATAGGCAAGAGTTCACTCTTATGAAGATTCAGTTTGTACCCCGAGACCCGCCCAAATTCCTTCAGTAGATCTAAGACGATGGGAATAGATCTGTCTGGATCAGATACGAACAGTAAAAGGTCGTCAGCATACAAAGACAGCTTGTGCATAGCGCCCCCTCTTATAATGCCCGTCATATGACTAGATCTAAGGGCCACTGCTAGTGGTTCAATTGCGATGGCGAACAATAGTGGGGAAAGGGGACAGCCCTGCCGAGTACCACGTCCAAGGGGAAAGTGATCGGAGTAATCATTGTTTGTGCGGACACGGGCCAGAGGAGAAGCATAAAGAAGTTTAATCCACGAGATAAATTTACAGCCAAATCCAAACTTTTTTAATGTGTGGAACAAATAAGGCCACTCCACACGATCAAATGCCTTCTCTGCATCCATTGAAATAACCAACTCAGGGGTGGTTAAAGTTGAGGGAGAGTACAATATGTCAAATAGACGCCTGACATTGTGAAAGGAGTGCCTGCCCTTGACAAACCCTGTTTGGTCTGTAGAAATGACTGAAGGCAGAACAGCCTCTAGGCGCCTTGCTAGCAATTTAGCCAATAATTTAACGTCCGCACATAATAAGGAAATAGGGCGGTAGTTGCTACAAAAAAGGGGGTCTTTGCCTTTCTTCAATAAGAGTGAAATGGTGGCCTGTCTTAAAGTAGGAGGGAATATGCCATGTTTTAGAGATTCGTTAAACATATTTAGAAGTAGTGGGGAAAGTTTATCTGTAAATGCTTTAAAAAATTCGATAGGAAAACCATCAGGCCCCGGACATTTCCCATTCTGCATAGAGTGTAGCGCCTCTTTAATTTCGTCTACCGTAAAAGGCTCATCCATCCTAGAAGATGTTTCGGGGTCAATGGAAGGGATGTTCAGGGGCCTAAGGAAACTTTCCAATTCAGCCTCATCAGACGAACACTCAGAAGTGTATAACAAAGTATAAAAATTTCTGAATTGGTCATTAATAATTTGAGGGTTAATAGTTGTGCCATTGACTGTATTGATTTTTAAGATATGTTGAGCCGAAGTAGATTGTCGGATTTGGTGAGCTAATATTTTGCCCGGCTTATCACCAAATTCATAATAGCTATGACGGGACTTAACCCCATTGCAATCCTGCTATATTTTGCAAAAACGCCTAAAAAAAACATACCCAAAGTAAATTGCATACTGTTCTTGAAGTATTTGGAGTATATGCATGATTTTGATGTCTTTTGAAAGGTAAGACTCTGAAGTTTGTTCCTATACAGTCAGATTCACTTTAAGTCTTACTGTTATAAAGTAATAGAATTTTAAACACACTGAAAGAGGGGAAAAAAATATTCCGCCTACTTTTTTTTTGTAAACAGTTGCCTGCAGATGACTAATAATGGGGAGCTTTTAGCTGGAAAACACATTCAGATCATAGCATGAAGCCTTACAAAGCTTTACCAAGCAAATTTGATTACAATATCTTAGAAAATGTGTCTTTTTCACATGTTTATCCAAGTTTATGTCTAGGCGGCCTTTTATAAAGGGCACTTGGAGACACCAAATGGCCCTTTGTAACCATTGACATAAAATGCTGTTTTTCTTGAATGCTTCAATGTACAATCATATTTTTGGGCTCTAATGAAAGGTTACACTTAGAGCTACTCTATTTCATGTCCAAATTTACTGTCAATAATTGCTGACACATAGTAAATGAAGCATAAACACTTTATAGTGTTGAAAAAACTAAATTCTTGAAACTATACTTGTAAAAATAAAGATACAAAACAAGTTCTATAGTAATAAAATACTTTTAATATTAGAAAAAACACAATCTAAATATATCAATGTATATAAAAAACTATTTAGAAATTTTACAATAATATTACAGGTTATTGGCAACATGCCACTCGTTATTACACTCACGGCTTTTCAAAAAGCACAAAGGCACATCACATGAAGAACATTTTACAGTTGTCTTTGCATGGCAGTGCCTGCACCTTAGACGACCTGTGGTGCTGTCTCCACTAATATGCCAAGGCTTGTGATGTGCTCTGTGTGAAGTGGGCGATGGAGCGGGCATGTCAGCAGCCGCTACCAGCAACTCACTAGTGTCTCACTAAATGCCTTCTGGTGCATTGGCACCTCCCCTTTACCTTTAGGTATATGCTTGTAAATCAGGAAGGCATTCACAATGGCAATGTCTAAGAAATGATAAAAAAGGCCTTTACCACTTCTGGGTTTTGTGGATCACTTTATAATAGCTGATTAGGGCATTGGAAAGGTCCACACCACCCATGCACCTGTATGGACAGATAAGACAACATTGAGGCACATATTTTTTTCATTTATAATCTATATTCTACTATTTTACTTGCATATGCTACTATTTTACTTGCATAAAGTAACGCAGAATCACACACAGACACACACGCAAATACGGGCACAAATACCTGTGCATGGGCGCATACAAACACACTCGTGCATGAGATCACAAAACACGCACAATATATCACAACACGCAGCAAAACATAGCTCTATTTTACTTGCATAAAGTAACGCAAAAGCACACACAGACACACACGCAAATACGGGCACAAATACCTGTGCATGGGCGCATACAAACACACTCGTGCATGAGATCACAAAACACGCACCCAAACAAAGCTCTATTTTACTTGCATAAAGTAACGCAAAAGCACACACAGACACACACGCAAATACGGGCACAAATACCTGTGCATGAGCGCAAACAAACACACTCGTGCATGAGATCCCCAAACACGCACCCAAACACAAACCTCAGTACCAACAGTAAAATATGTTTTATAATACAATAAAACACTTACTTGTCGAGAGTGAAGTCTCCCCCATCCAAAATATCTCTTCCTGCTACCGAGTTGACGGCGGAAACGCTCTCTTCGTCTGAAACGTCTTCCTCCAACAAATCACTTTCACGCCTGGTACACTGCTCGACAACTTCTTCAAGTGAAAAGTTTCTTTTACTTGCTCTTTTCGACATTGTAAAACTTTTTAGACGCTCAATGCTTTCCTAGCACAGCATTAGCAGCTTTAGCGCACGGCCCCGAGTCACCACTGGGATTTGCGCACAGCGCGCAACCCAACGAATGATTGTTTGTGCACGGCCAATCGGGTTACAGGTTGAATCTTTCTAGTCAAGCGGCATGTCATTCTTTTCAGAATCTTATTGGCTATCAGATACGCCTGTCATTTGCAAACTCTGACGCGACAGGATCGATCTATTGTCAATCAAATAGAGGACGGTCCCATCCTCGCTCAAGGGCGTTCCTTGTGTATTTCTCCCTGTTGTCACCTATGAGAAGCACCTATTCGCTCAAGTGAGGTGTCAATCAAAAGGGCAGAGTTCAGCGGCCATTTTGACATCAACACATCTGCAATGTTTACAAGTGAAGAGACGCTACACGACGGAATGCGTCGGAGATTTGGTGGCTTTGTTGGCTATTTATAAATGATACTACTATGTTCCTTGGATGTTTATTGACTTATACATGTGCTGTGGACTAAATATTTCACTGAATTGGATTTACTGGACCCTTCAGAGTGTAACTACACCGTTTTTGTTGGAATTTTATGGATCTTTGGACTACAAGAAGGCGTCATAGGTCAGTTTTTTCATTTTCATACACATTTTGTAGCTGGTTTTTTGGTTGTTGGTTGTTTGACAAACACTCTGATTGCACTGACTGTGTTGACTGGATCTTAATATGGTTTACATCGTTCGAATCACAAGAATCTCAGCTTTTTAATGATATATGATATGTTTAGGTTTGTCTTTTTTAAGTTGTTGTATTTCCCAATGTTATCAACCAAAACACATGCAGTGTGCCGCCGGCGGTACAGCGGATTCGGATCAGGTTAAGTAATGCTTCTATTGCACCATCGGAGGCCAATATATCAAATTCAGACTTTTTAGTAAGCAATTCTTTTATAAGTTCAGGTTCTGGTGTAGCCTCGCACCTGGACTGCAGGTCAGCCAATTCCCTAAAGATAGAGATACTCCTTTCAACAGTGCTTTTCTTCCGAAAGGCAGAGTAAGAAATTATCTCTCCACGTAAATAAGCTTTGCACGTCTCCCAAATTGTTGATGCTGACACATCTGAATTAACATTAGTGGAAATAAAAAGATTGATGCGATCATTAATGTATTTTATAAAATCCGGGTCCGTGAGAAGAAACAAGTTAAAACGCCACGGGGATCGTGTGACGGACACACCAGGAAAAGAGATATCAACTATGATAGTGGCGTGATCCGAAATAACTATGGGACTGTAGAAACAGGTGTTAACAGACGAAAGCAGCTTATTGTCAATGAGAAAGAGGTCAATTCGAGTAAATGTACCATGTACTGGGGAAAAAAAAGAAAACTGCTTATCCCTGGGATTGAAGAAGCGCCATACATCCGAGACTGCATACTGCTCCATGAACAGTTTAATAATTTTAGATGATTTAGATGGAGAAATGAGCTTAGTGGATGAACGATCGAGTGAGGGGTCCAGACAACAATTAAAGTCACCACCGAGAATAAGGTGACTAGACGCTATATCAGGAATTGAAAATAGAAATTTTTTATAGAAATCCTCCTTATCCCAGTTAGGGCCGTAAACATTAGCTAGTATCAAAGAGACGCCAAAAATTTTACCTGTAATAATGATGAAACGACCATTGGGATCCGATATGATTTTAGAGACAGACAGAGGTACTGACCTATGCACTAATATTGCAGCCCCACGAGCCTTACTTAAAAAAGAAGAATGATAAAGTTGGCCTACCCATCCTCTACGAAGTTTAAGATGATCAGATGGTTTAAGGTGGGTTTCCTGCAAAAAAGCAATTTTAGCATTTAAATGTTTTAAGTGGTCAATCACTTTATTGCGTTTAACAGGTGAATTAAGCCCCTTCACATTCCAGCTGACATACCTTAACCCACCACTAGAAGCCAACCTGGCATTACAGTTTAAGAAAGGATATGCTAAAGGTGAAACAAACCAACAGATCTGCACCCATGATAAATTTGCAGCAGCAGAAAAGAGGGAGGGGCAGGCAGCACACAAATTAAAGAAAAAAGAAAAAAGAGGGAAAACACACAAAGCACAAAAAAACAAACTACAAACTTAAATTCAAAATAAAGAAAAAAGGGCATACTAACCCCAACACGATTGCTGTAAAGAACAAAACCAGCAATGTGCACACCTCTGATACAACGATCAGCGAGTATTACTACTTCCCTAAAACAAACGCACTGCTCCCACAAACAGTGCAAATAAACCTTAAGAGAACAAGTTAAACCATATCAAACAGCTGGAATAGAACACATTATAAGAAACAAGGCCAGGACTTATAAGACCCGTGAGGCCAAATATATATATGTATTTATATATAGTTAACAGAAAATATACCAAAACAGCAATCCCCTTAAAGCCCACGTACGGTGCAATCGACCGTAATAAGGCAGGAAAAAGTCAGTCACGTTTAAGCATCATCAGTCGCAGGTTGAAAGAGACGATTTGCTAGCTTACGAGATCTTGTCTTGGTCCTGGATGAATTTAACAGCATCTGAGACGGACTGGAGCCATGTTTTATCTCCGTTGGGAAGAGTGATGCCCAACTTGGCCGGGTAAAGCAGAGCCGGCTTGAACCCGCGCTTGTATAACTCCGACATGGGACCTCTATACTCGCTGCGCTGCTTCACCACGTCAGGACTGTATTCATCAAACAGACGAAATGTATGGCCTTTATACACCAGGACACCCCGTTTACGAGCCTCGCGAATTACGACATCTTGGAATCGATGGAAACGCAAAATAACAGGCCGCGGTCTTCCTCCCGGAGCTGGCTTAGGAGCAAGGCTCCGGTGCGCACGATCTAACTCGGGGGGCGAAGTGAGAATCTCCGTACCAAGAACATCAACAAGTAGTTGAGAGAAGAACGTTGATGGACGAGGACCTTCAATCGATTCAGGTAGGCCTAAAATCCGAATTTTTTGACGTCTGCTACGACCCTCTAAATCAGCTACTTTGAGTTTGAGCAACTCGTTGTCTTTCTGCAAAGCGGAGTAGGCACCCTCGAGATGCTGAAGTTGTTGGTCATCTGAAGTGGCGTTAACTTCCAGAGTAACAATGCGTTGCCCGTGATCAGTAATGGTGGAATTAATGCTCTCCAATGTAGACGCAAGAGACTCGAATGAAGATTTAAACTCCGCCGAAAGGGCCTCTCTGTACCGTGGTCAGTCAGATATCATTGCAACAACCTCAGAAATTAGTCATTCTCTCAGAATTTGACATAATTGATATATAAACCTTGGAAGAAACAGTACAACATCTTAAAGCATCAACCTGCAGCCTTGACATGCTCCCCACATCTTTTCTTAAAAAGGTACTTAACTGCTTAGAAACTGACCTCTTAAAAATAGTAAACACCTCTCTGATCACAGGCACTTTTCCAGAGTCATTAAAAACAGCAGTTGTTAAGCCTCTCCTAAAAAAGAGTAACCTAGACAAAACCATAGCAACTACAGACCAATCTCAAATCTTCCGACAGTGCACAGAGCACAGACACAGTGCTCATAAAGATAATAAATGATATTCGCTTAAACTCTGATTCAGGTAAAATATCAGTGCTGGTGCTACTAGATCTTAGTGCTGCCTTTGACACAGTAGATCACACCATACTCTTACATAGACTGGAAAACTGGGTAGGGCTGTCTGGGATGGTCCTCAAATGGTTTAAATCATACCTACAAGGGAGAGGTTACTATGTGAACATAGGTAACCATAAATCTGAGTGGACACCCATGACATGTGGAGTCCCGCAGGGTTCAATTCTTGCATCGCTTCTGTTTAATTTGTATATGCTCCCACTTGGTCAAATAATGAAAAAGAACCAAATTGCTTACCACAGCTATGCAGATGACACCCAGATATACTTAGCCCTGTCACCCAATGACTACAGCCCTATTGACTCTCTATGTAAATGCATTGATGAAATTAACTGTTGGATGTGTCAAAACTTCCTCCAGTTAAACAAAGACAAAACTGAAGTCATTGTATTTGGAAATAAAGATGAAACTCTCAAGGTTAACACATACCTTGACTCTAGGGGTCTAAAGACACAAAATAAAGTCAGAAATCTTGGTGTAATTTTAGAGTCTGACCTTAATTTCAGTAGTCACGTGAAAGCGATAAGCAAATCAGCTTACTACCATCTCAGAAATATTGCCAGAATTAGATGTTTTGTCTTAAGACAGGAGTCACAGGACTTAGAGAAACTTGTTCATGCTTTCATCACCAGCAGGGTGGATTACTGCAAAAGACTTCTTACTGGGATCCCCAAAAAGACCATTAGACAGCTGCAGCTAATACAAAACACTGCTGCCAGAATTCTGACCAGAACCAAAAAATCTGAGCACATTACTCCAAACCTCAGGTCCTTACACTGGCTTCCTATTACATTTAGAATAGATTTTAAAGTATTGTTACTCATTTATAAATCACTTCATGGCTTAGGACCCAAATACATGACAGATATGCTAACTGAATATAAACCTAACAGATTACTCAGATCATTAGGATCCGGTCAGTTAGAGATACCAAGTGTTAACTCAAAACAAAGTGCTTCAGCATTTAGCTTTTATGCCACCTCTAGCTGGAATCAGCTTCCAGAAGAGATCAGATGTGCTTCAACAGTGAACACTTTTAAATCTAGATTAAAAACACATCTGTTTAACTCTGCATTTACTGAATGAGCACTGTGCTGCTTCACACTGACTGCACAATTAACTCAAGTCACTTTTACATCTGTTTTATTCTTTTTAACATTTTAAACTGTTTTTATTAAAATCACATTTATTTTTTTTAATTGTTATTTTAAATTCTCATGTATCTTTGTTTTTATTGTGATTTTATTGTCTATATACATTTTCTTTTTTTCTCTTTTATATATTGTTTTCTCATTTCTATGTAAAGCACTTTGAATGACCTCTGTGTATGAAATGTGCTATACAAATAAACCTGCCTTGCCTTGCCTAATAAAAGCCCATTTTTTAAGTTTTGCACTGTGTATTAGGGGTGGGCGATAAACCGGTAGACAAAATTAACCGGTAGAAATTTGTCAACCGGTAGAGATTTTGGACTATCGTTTCTATCGAGGTTACGTGCCCACGTCACGCTCCTGTGCGTGTGGTCGCGAAAACGTAACGTTTGTACACGTATTTAAGCACTGCAGTTTTAAAACAAGTTATTTTAAGCCATTGAAACACAGACAACAGATCTGTATGCGTGCGTTCTTTCTGTGTGTCAGGAGCGGACAAGTCGGGCAACCGCTGCTCTTTCTGTCTGTGAGGAGAGCTCGTGAGCATTTTTCCCGCTTTATTGGCCTTAAATACACATATGCGTCAAAATTCCCGTCTTTGCAAGCATCATCATAAACACGACCAGTAAGGTCTTAAGAGAAAGTAAGCAGCTAAAAGAGAAAGCGCATGTGTAACAGTGTATTGGATCCGGACTTTGGTCTTAAAGGGGAAGTTACCTAATTTTGCTCCTGTCTGTCACTCGTGTTAATCAAACAGCATTGAGAAAAAAATCTCTCACTGCTCCTGATTAAATCACTTTTCTACCTTAAATAAAAATATATATAGGCCTATACATACATGCATAATTATTTATTATCATTCTTATTGACTGTGTATCTTCAGAGAGCTTGAGTTTTGTTTGTTTTTATCTTCTTTCTATGCTTGTATATGTTTTTTGTGAGAATTATGAACATTTCTATGGTATTAAAGATTTAAACCTTATTAAAACATAAAAAACTCTACCGTGATACATATCGTTATCATGATATAAAATTAATCCTATCGTGATAGAAGATTTTGGTCATATCGCCCACCCCTACTGTGTATACAGCAGAGTTACAGAAGCCAATATAAATATTAACATGTGTAAAATGGTTAAGATCGTATCTAACCAATCGATATCACTTTGTTTATGTAAATGAGGAAGAGTCCTATCACTCCCCCGTTAAATGCGGCGTACCTCAGGGATCAGTTTCTAGGCCCTATCCTATTCTCGCTATATATGTTACCTCTAGGAGACATTATCAGGAAACATAACATAAGTTTTCACTGCTATGCGGATGATACCCAGCTTTACATCTCGTCACATCCGAGCGAAACACACCAGTTTGCTAAACTAACAGACTGCATTAGTGATATTAGGGACTGGATGGCACATAACTTTCTTATGCTAAACTCCAATAAGACTGAGATACTTATTATTGAACCAAATCGCTGCAAACATAATATGTCAGGTTACAAGTTGCCCATAGATGGCTGCATGGTGGTGCCATCTTCCACGGTTAAGAATTTAGGCGTACACTCTAAAAAAAATCTGTAGAAATTGCAGCTGGGTTGCCGGTAATTTACCGTAGATTTAAATTTATGTTATTTACTGGCAAAATTTTGTTCAAAGTTAAATGAACATTTAACATTTACAAGTCTTTGTCTTTACAGAGTAAAACTAAAAAAACAGCATCAAGCAAAACGTTCTGGGAAACAAAATCTGAAGCAAAAAACAGAAAAAGGTTGATGATGATTGTGGCTACCAGTTAAATATCGCATACAATTTAAAATATTACTAATCACCTACAAAGCCTTAAATGGCCTAGCGCCCTCGTATATTAAAGAATTACTATCAGAATACAATCCACCACGTAAACTGCGATCACAAAATTCTGATTACTTAATTATCCCTAGAATATCAAAAGTGTCTAAAGATGGTAGATCCTTTTCCTACTTGGCCCCTAAGCTCTGGAATGACTTACCAAAAAATGTTCGAGCATCAGACACAGTCGAGCAATTTAAATCTAAACTTAATACATTCTTCTTTAACAAGCATTCACATAGAATGTCCAATAAATGTACTTTTCCCCGCAGTAGTTATTTTGTCTAGAACAAAGCACTCACATACCTCATATGGGTAATTTACTCTTTCCGCAATAGTTAGCCTGTCTGGAACCGAGCTGAATTAAACCACTATAATGTATGACACTTGCATTACATGCGAACGGCCCCTACGCTAATACAATTCTGTTTTTGTCTCCCTGTCTCGTCCTCGACCCCAAGACTTCTTTTGTAAGTCTTGTGTTTAAGTACATACATAAGCAGTCCTTAAGTATAAACAAATCAAATCTATTAGCTCACCCACCTATACTCTCTCAATCTCTTTATAGTTTGATCAATCTGCAATGTAATGTTTAAAGAAATTCATACTTAGTGAACTCTCATTTACAATGACTAATTTAACCACAGTATACATTTGGAAACAGTTAAGCAGGAATCATACATTTGATGGTTTGAACATAAAAAATAAATATGCCATATTAATTAATTGCATTAGTAGAACATGACAATACCTTAAAACTTCTTAACACGCACCGGCCCGGCGGCGGTCCCTAGGGGGCGTTTTTACGTGTTTTTGTACTTTGTTTAACATCAAATATTCAATCAACAATCATAAACTTTGCATTATTTGAAAGTTTAAACACTCAAAATTCATGTTCTGAGCTTATTTTTGCAATCAATACACTGGTGTGGAAAGGGTTACATGAAATGCAGACGGAACGCATATAAAAATGGGTGTGGGTACTCACATGTCTTGCCATATGGTTCTGATCATCTCTGACAATTCCCAAAAACTTCAACGTACATTGCAACGTAAGGGTCCACTCTTCAAAAAGCATCCCACGTTTTAATCCAAAACAACGAAATATAGTGATAAATCCAGCAATGCCCTCCTTTATTTACATCCGCGCGTCCGCTTAGTATGATCGTGCATGTTTATTTTCTATCAAATATCGAGTTTTATCAGTGAAAATCCATCTCTTCCTGCTTCGTTAGACTCTTCCGATAAATATCCCGCCCTATTTTTCTGTTTTGTTCAATCAGATAAGGTTTGACAACTCAAAATGAATCGGGAACACCGATTTGCCCAGACAGATGTCCTTCAGCTAACCATAGGCTTTTGACTGGATTACGCCAAAACAAAGACAGCCAATGCTTAGCCAGCAAAGTTTTGATGGGCAGGGGTAGTAACCAATCATGAAACGATTACAAGGATTCAACTTACGTCAGTAAAGTGTACTTCTGCGCAAATCTACAGAAGCGCATGGAGAGGAATGCCCACGCCCCCTCCCTGCGCGTTTGTTTGTTTGGGTAGCATAGCAGCCGGCTAGGCTCTCCGGAGCCGCTGAGAAACCTCTCAAAGGTTAGATATAACATCTACATTGTGGATTGTCGACTGCAGAGGACTTGTTTGTGTTGAGAGTGTTTTGGAGAAGTTGATAAAGAGCATGATCGCGGAGCAAAGATACAAGATTGGATATAAACGAAACCGCGTCGTCGACGAGAGATGGACCGGTGTTGTGTAAAATTCAGTCCCCATGAAAAACTGTCTCAATGGGCGGGGCATATATGCATATTCATGAGGTTGCTTTACCATGGGCGAGTACTGCGAGCGATTGCATGGAGTGGTCTTTCATTGTGTTTCAGCTCTTGTTTGGTTAGTTCTATAAGGTAATAAAGCCGAATTGTCATACGTCCCATGTAGATCTAGGTACAAATGTTTATATTCTTTACAATGTAGGCTAATGCGCTTTGCGCAAATTATTTTATCAGAACGCTTTGTTATGGCGACGTAATGTTTTTGCTGTTTAACTTACGCGTGTGAGTAAGTGCACAGATCGAGCACATTTCTCTTGTTCCTCGTTTGTCTTTGTACGGTCTTTTGAAGTTCTCCTTAGCTGTATTGTATTTTAATGCATCATAACTTTCACAAGAATGTAAGATGTGCAAATAAACACTTGGAAATGGTTGCTGTTGTTGTGTTGCTTATTGTCAGTTTTTATACGCAGTTACACTTAAAGGGCCTTTCACAAATGAGCCTTTGCAATAATTTTAATGCATTCAGAATGGCATCTTTTCATTTGGGTCAAGAACAAAATCACGCATGAAGGACAGATTTTCATGACGTGCTGTACTCATGTTTCTCTGGTGAATTATACATGTAAATGGAATGACATGAAAAGTTTTACACATACAAATTTGAATGCCTTATCTAAATGCAAGACCCATGTTCTGAAGAGCTAAAAAAAATTTTAGTATTTACCCGTGTGCTATGGAAATAGGATGAGACAGACCAAAAAGCTATACCAGTTATAAAAGAATGTTTACAATTCTTAGGCCAAACCAAATAGCTTGTCAGTCATTAAACACACACAAATGAACTTCTTGTATTTATTGATTAAATACAATCACACATCCATATTACAAAATAAAGCTTCAAGTAATTTCAAAATTGCCATCAATGCCAAACAAAAATGACTCTAGTAACACAAAACCATTAAACCAAAATCAAAATCTGCATCCGTGACAAATAAATATTTCAGAAAGACTGGGTTGGTTTACACATTCCCAGTGGAACCATCCACTGCAACAGTCACACTGAATCTGAAAAAGAAAAGAAACACTTGAAAACATGTTTTAATGCAAGGTAAATATTCACAGAGCATACTGCTTAACACACCCAACAGTCCTCAATGTCCTCTGTGAAAGAATGTTGGTCTCCACATGTCAAACATAATTCTGACAGGTCATCTGTGGAATAGAATGCATCAATTTTATGCACATAATATTGTTGTGTGTGTGTGTGTGTGTGTGTGTGTGTGTGTGTGTGTGTGTGTGTGTGTGTGTGTGTGTGTGTAATATACCACTTCCTTGAAGCAGACAGAGGCCTATTTGTTGGCGTAGCAAAGCAATGTTGTCTGCTGTGCTTGCAAACTGCAAACTGCCACCTGTGAGAATAGCTTCTGCAAACTAAAAAAAGCAAAACAGAGCTTTAATATTCAACATGTGAATTAATGCATTTCAGACAATGCATAACAGAAACTTACTTTACAGACAAATACCCCACATGAATTGCCATCCTGTTGGAAGCAGTGCGGTACAGTGGAACATTTCCACTTCCCAACCTTTCCCCTTGTGTCCATAAATTTGCTTTGTTGGGTTCAAAAGTATGTATAATGTCAATACAAGTTAACAATCAGACCAACAAATAAGAAATATTGACATGACTAGCATATTTTAGCTGACCTTATAGCCTTTTCGCACTGAAGTAATTTACTTCGGCTTTCCCCAAATGAGTTTATGTATAATATACGCCATTCCTTCGGATAAATCACCTGTAAAATGTTAATGAGTGAATCAGGCCCCAAATTCTTTCACTGTGGTTTCTAAAACGTTACGACTTTAGAATGGAAAGAAACAGACCAGAAGTGTCCAGTGGTGGTTCTCATTAATGGACCCAATCATGACATCAAATTCATCTGGATCCAGCTGCAGTACAGATACACAAAAAAAACTGTTACGGCTCATTATACTAGATCTCTGATGACATGAAAGATTTATTTGAAGAATTTTCATACCCTCTTCATAGAACTGCCGTTGCCCTTCCAGATGTTTGTCGCCTGAAAGGAATCAATGACATATGCCTTGCCTGCATAGTTCTTGGTCAGCAAACTCAGATATGCATTGATTACCTAAACAAAAGAGAACAAAGTTCACACAGTTCTTTACGGTCTTAATTTATGCCTAAAGAATAGCAGAATACAAAATAAACAGTTTTACAAAATATAAACAGGTATGACTTGCATCACCTACTTCACTTTCAAGCATTTCACCAGGTCTGAGGCGATCTACATCCCATGTGAAGACTTTGTATGGGCCAATTTTACTGCACACTACACCACCTTTTCTTTTGGCCCATATTTCTTGTAATACTGTGTGCGAAAGACACATTCCATTAGTTTATATTTAAAGTAACTTTCAGTCATTCATATAAAGATGTACATGCAAGTAATCAGAACAATACATACAGATTGCGCTGTTTGGCTGGGAGGTCGAGGCACAGACAGGAGGTGGCTGGGAGGTCGAGGCACAGACAGGAGGTGGCTGGGAGGTCGAGGCACAGACAGGAGGTGGCTGGGAGGTCGAGGCACAGACAGGAGGTGGCTGGGAGGTCGAGGCACAGACAGGAGGTGGCTGGGAGGTCGAGGCACAGACAGGAGGTGGCTGGGAGGTCGAGGCACAGACAGGAGGTGGCTGGGAGGTCGAGGCACAGACAGGAGGTGGCTGGGAGGTCGAGGCACAGACAGGAGGTGGCTGGGAGGTCGAGGCACAGACAGGAGGTGGCTGGGAGGTCGAGGCACAGACAGGAGGTGGCTGGGAGGTCGAGGCACAGACAGGAGGTGGCTGGGAGGTCGAGGCACAGACAGGAGGTGGCTGGGAGGTCGAGGCACAGACAGGAGGTGGCTGGGAGGTCGAGGCACAGACAGGAGGTGGCTGGGAGGTCGAGGCACAGACAGGAGGTGGCTGGGAGGTCGAGGCACAGACAGGAGGCGGCTGGGAGGTCGAGGCACAGACAGGAGGCTGGGGCGCAGGACAAGCATGTTCCTCCAAAAAATGAACTAAATGGTCCTTGTTAATTTTCGGAAATGTGTGTCCCTTGTCGTCCCTTAAATCTATGGACTTACCATCTACACTCGTCACAGTGTATGGACCAATGAAGTCTGGGTCCAGTTTACCTCCCTTTCTCTGCCTGCTCCGTATATTTTTACGCAAAACCCTGTCACCAACCTTAATGTCTACAGACAATCCCTTTTCCAGCTTCCTTTTTTTGGCCTTCTGTTGAGCACAACTAATATTGTCCCGGACAGTTTGAAAGATGCGGTCTTGCCTTTTAATGCATTCAGAGATGCACTCCTCAGCCAGAATGTCCTCCACAGATTCATTGATCTATGAATAAAAACTGCCATAGTTCAATCTTAAAATGAATTAATATAAAAAGTAAAACAAAAAAATATATATAAACTGACCTCATATTTGTCAGGTACCTCGGATGGATACCTTGCCTCCCGGCCAAACATTAAGTAATATGGAGAGTACTTTGTCGTCACTTGTTTTTTGGTGCGGAGACCAAACATTGTGGCCTCCAAATAATCAGACCACTTGTGTGGCTGCTTTCCCACCAGCTTGCTTAATGATCTTTAAATAAGAGAAGAGTCACAGTAGGAAAACATTTATATGGCAATTCTGACCAATCAGAAATGTATTTTAACTACATTGACAAGTATTATTCAATTTATTATCTAATTATTCTTATCATTTAAAATGTCTGTTACCTCTGTATTGTGCCATTTAGCCTTTCAACTAGACCATTGGTTTGTGGGTGGTATGGTGCACACAAACTCCTTTTTATTCCCAGCAGCTGACAGACACCCATATTGACCTATATACACATACAAAACACACACAAATTATACTCTTCAATTTCACGAACAATTTCCAACTAGCAAATAAAGTGTAATCCTACCTTGTTCACAAATTCTTTGCCCTGGTCAGTTAACAGCCTTTTGGGGGCGCCAAATTTGTAGAACAGTTTTACAATACAGTCTGTGACCTCCTCAGCAGACTTGGTTTTTAGTGGGAAAGCCTCACACCACTTTGTTAGATAGTCCACCATCACACAGATATACTGGTACCCATCTTTTGTTGGTGTGAGCTTTCCCACTAAATCCATTCCCACAATCTCCCATGGCTCAACAACCTGTCAAGTGACATGTTCAATGTGGTTGATTTCTTAAGCAGAAAATAACACCATCCAATTTACATAAACTTACCTCAATAGGTGTATAGTCTGTGTGATTTTTAATGTCAGCTTGCTTTGCTTGGCAGGCTGCACAGTGTTTTACCTAAAAATAGATTCACGTTGTAATGCTACGCATGTCCACATCAAACAGTAGGCCTACTCATTGATTACTTACCCAATTTCTAATGTTCACACTCATGGAAGGCCAATAAAATCGACGGCTGATGGCATCAGTAGTTTTCACAATGCCACAGTGGGCCCCGATGGAACTGGTGTGGAATTCTGTGAAAACCTCTTGGGCCTCACTGCAGCACAACACTTTGGCTAAACCACCCTCTTCCCTTCTTCTAATGTAGTACAAAATGTCATCTAAAACCAATATGTTAAACCAATACTTTAAAGACCACATAACTCATCCAACCTAACTGTACATGGGACCTTCACCAAATTTGTACCACTGACCTTTGATGACATACTTCTTTGCCTTTCTTACAAGTACTCTTTTTTTGTTTTTTGTTAAATTATCAGGAACCTTTCCAGACTTTTTCAAATCAAACAGCAACTGGTAAGTTGATCTGTCCATTTTGCCAATTAAACAGAAAATAAATTAGATGGTTGGTTGGCCTTTTATCAGAGGTTGGATGCTTAACTAATTGGTTTGATTTGTCTAATTAATAAAGATGTTAATAAGTAACCACTTGTTTAAATGTGTGCAGGGATTGTGGGTAATGAACAGATTAGAAACAGTAATTGGCTTTGAAATATGTGTTTTTTCATGGTTTATGAACAACATTTGTTTGTATTGTGGAACTGTAATTGTGTGTTTCTGTTATTACATGTACAGAAAACATTAATTGAGGACCTTAACACTCAAAACCATTTTTCAGTTTGATACATCTGTGTTTTACATTTGGATAAATAGCTGTTCAAGTATGCATGTCAAATGTTTTTTGTTACTGGAGTCATTTTTGTTTGTGATGGATGGCAATTTTGAAATGACTTTAAGCTTTATTTTGTAATATCCATATGTGTAATGTGTTAATAAATACAAGAAGTTCATTTGTGTGTGTTTTAAGGACTGACAAGCTATTTTGTTTGGCCTAAGAATTGTAAACATTCCTTTATAACTGGTATACCTTTTTGGTCTGTCTCATCCTATTTTTAGCTGTTCAGAACATGGGTCTTGCATTTAGATAAGGCATTCACATTTGTATGTGTAAAACTTTTCATGTCATTCCATTTACATGTATAATTCACCAGAGAAACATGAGTACAGCACGTCATGAAAATCTGTCCTTCATGCGTGATTTTGTTCTTGACCCAAATGAAAAGATGCCATTCTGAATGCATTAAAATTATTGCAAAGGCTCATTTGTGAAAGGCCCTTTAAGTGTAACTGCGTATAAAAACTGACAATAAGCAACACAACAACAGCAACCATTTCCAAGTGTTTATTTGCACATCTTACATTCTTGTGAAAGTTATGATGCATTAAAATACAATACAGCTAAGGAGAACTTCAAAAGACCGTACAAAGACAAACGAGGAACAAGAGAAATGTGCTCGATCTGTGCACTTACTCACACGCGTAAGTTAAACAGCAAAAACATTACGTCGCCATAACAAAGCGTTCTGATAAAATAATTTGCGCAAAGCGCATTAGCCTACATTGTAAAGAATATAAACATTTGTACCTAGATCTACATGGGACGTATGACAATTCGGCTTTATTACCTTATAGAACTAACCAAACAAGAGCTGAAACACAATGAATGACCACTCCATGCAATCGCTCGCAGTACTCGCCCATGGTAAAGCAACCTCATGAATATGCATATATGCCCCGCCCATTGAGACAGTTTTTCATGGGGACTGAATTTTACACAACACCTGACTATGAGCTCAGCTGCGCTCGCTTGGATAAAGTAAGTGGATTCTTTTGTTCATTAGTTATTTTACGTTACATTTCTAGTTTCTTGTTAGCTGTTTTGATTATAAAGTAACAGTGGAGATGACTAAAATACGAGTTTTACATGGTTTCATTTTCTATGACATGTTATATAAATGAATCATTTTTATAGCTATATGAATCAAATGCACAGAATATACAAACTAAAAACAAGATATGTGGTGGAAAATATCAGTATTACCAGCTGAGAAATATAGGTTATTTGGCAAACATAAGACATTTGTAATTATAAATATATTCATGTAATGTGTGTATGTGTGTATGTATTATGTTCATGTATATTACATCATAGTTTCTCATACAAATAGTTGTATGTCTCTAACTTTTGACTCAAACTAAAATCCTCTCTTGCTTTGTGTGTGTCTGTGTTGTGTTGTGTTGTGTTGTGTTGTGATGTGATGTGATGTGATGTAACAGGTCTTCAGCTGACATCCAGAGGAGGACTGGAATCTGGAGTGCATTCATGAGCGACCACATTCAAAATAGCAAGTATTTTGTTATAATGTGCAAATGTTTTTTTCTGAAATAGTTTTTTCTATGTGCTTTGGTGGGCAGAGAAGTTCTGAATTGATATACATCATGTAATATGTAGTCCTGACTCATTTTCTTTTGATAATCATGTCATTTTGTTATCATGTGTATATTTGGAGTTTCCAAGTGCACTTTTTCTGAAAGGACGCCTGGATTTTTTTGAAATAAAAGCTCACAGAAACAACATTTTTTGGAGTATCATTCTCAAATTTGAATCACAGCATGGTCAGACATTCAGTTTACCTATATGGTGTCCCCAGGTGTCTCAGATTACCATTTCATACCTTTTTTGCTAAGTGAATGTTATTTAAAGAAAAACGGAAGTCATTTAATGTATATTTTACCTTGTTTTACTCTGTTTCTTTACTACTCTGAGTTGTTATGACTATTAGGCAACAATATTTCAAGTGTCTAGTTTCAAACAAGACCAGAATTATGAATATAGACCATAGGGTTTAAGAGCTGCAGACGTTTTAGTTTGGAGTTGTCGTTTTTCAGAAAATGCTCAAAAATAGAAGTGCTGGCTAACAGGTTAATATTTAATGAGAAAAGTCCTAAATGAAGGTAACTGAATGCTTACTTTGTGGCTGATAAAAGCATTAAAAATCAATATTATGAAAAAGAAGTAAAATATTTGTCTAATTTTTATTCTTTAAGCCACTGCTAAGCCTTCCCACAAATTACAGGCTGTTTACATTATTAATATTTTATATCATATTAATATATTATTAATAAATAATAAACATGATATTATATGATATAATAATATTGATGAATAATATAAACAACATAAGAATACAAATAATTTTGCACTGTGCTGCATTATTTTCTCTTATTATGTGACGTAAACAGAAACATGTGTTTCCTTACTAAAGCCATATGCAGTAAAGCTAAAGGCACATTTATAAGACGCAACCTTACATTTGCAGAAGCTTTTATAATAAATAACATTAACATGAAAGGCAACCAGTTTTGTCGACTTTACAAAAAATAATCTGTCCATTCCCTCAGACAGTTGTAACAATCACTTTGATGCTTTGCACTTGCTCCACATGAGTCTCTAAGCCAGCTCTTAAACTTCCACTCATCCATCCCCAAGACCAGGAAACGACCTAGGACCTCATATGCTCTTCTTATTCCAATCTTTTCAAGTCGTTCAGCCAACACAGGACCAATTCCAGGAAGTGCGTTAACAGATTTGTCCCCCATTGGCTGAGAACAGAATATTCTTTGTCTTTGAAATGGTTTCATTGGTGCTAATTGTGAATTGACAGTGAGCAATAAATAAGATCCGCAGACCTGAGAAAGTGAGACAGAAATACATATACATTAGGATATATATAATAATCCTGATATTAACTGTAATTACCGATTTAATGTTAATACTTTTAATAATTTCCATAAATGCGTGAATGATAATTAGCGTCTTATTTAAGTAACACCTAAATACTGTCAGAAATAAAGGTACAAAACTGTACCTTTTCTGTCACTGGGGCTGTACCCTAAGTTTCCGTTTGGTACCTTTACATGAATACAAAAAAGGATTTTGGATACCTTGAGGACCTACATTGTTAGAAAAAGTCAAAATATGTACCCTAGGTGTCAGTGGGGCAGCACCCTTTAAGAAGGTAATTGTATGGACCATTAAATACAGATATGTAAACATATACCATGTACATTTGAAATACTATTATGTATTTTTGAGGTATAATAAGCTCTCTTTGGTCCCAATATGTACCTCTGAGGTACTACAATGAAATCCTTAGGTGCAAAGCTGTACTTTTTGAAAGGGTACAGCCCCAGTGACAGAAAAGGTGGTTTTGTACCTTTATTTCTGACAGTAAACGGTAGGTGACAATTTTGCACCTGTTTTTACAAAGTTTTGCTTTGAGAACCACGATGGGTTTTCTGTTTCTCTGTTGTCCTACAATTGTATTTTAATGTGATATATTGACCAAAAAAAGACAAAGCACATAATAAACAAAATTAAATGTTATTTCTGTTTTATTTAATTCGTAATATTGTTGTAAATAATGAACTTCTTTGGCCACGACAATCTTGTACATCAAATCTGATATTGTGAAAATCCTAACATATCTTTAAAAAAAGTATGTAAAATTTTTCTTACCAAAGACGAAATACACCTGCACAGAAGTATCTCAATCCGGACTGTAATGCTTTTCTATTTAAATTTGCTGCTTTATATACGAGATCATGTCCATATATAGGCCGTTTCTCAATGTCAAGGATACTTCCAGGACTAGTCCTTACAAGTCACTTCCTTCAGAGGCGAGGCGAGGCTCCTCTTAATCATTTGGAGAACACGTAAATGGAACAGGCTTGCAAGTGCACGTCATTGCGTCAATGAAAGGTGTGCTTTCGGCGCTGCGTGATCCACCAAACTTTAAAAAACTTTTACGTTTTATTTATGCTATGACTTTTCCAACTGATGGGACTTACCGAATTCCTAAACGGGGCGATCAAACACCCCAAAATTTCCACTTCAAGCCCTGACGAAAGCCTTGTTGGCTGAAACATTTTTTTTTACTAGATTAGCCATGTATTAATAAAGGCCTTTTAATCTTTATCCTCCTGAGTGCCTCAGACTCTATTTTAAAATACCCCAAAATTTCCATTAACTTAACATTACGACAAACTTTGACCGATCATAGCTGTGAACGAGAAATTTGTAGAAACTTGTGGGTTATCACAGTTGAAGAGGCTGGCAGGCTGTGTAATGGCGCTTTTCCATTGCATAGTACCCCATGGTTTAGTTTAGTTTGGGTCGGGTCAGCTCACCTCACTTTGGCGTGGTTAGCTTTTCCATCGAGTTTAGTATCACTTCGCAGTGGGAGGGATTATAGGCGTGTCGTTATATTTACGCTGCCTATTGCTGTGACATCATACACGTGAGAGCGTTGTTGTACATTCCCATACATTCATTTATTTCTCAGTCTGCCACAAAATTAAAATTGGCCACCACAAATAGATGTTTGCACATTGCGTTTATAACTACCTCTGTCTCACATGACAGTTTCTGGGGGTTGGGTCTTTTAAACATGTTAGCTTCATGCTAACTTTATGCTAAATCATGCTAGCGTCATGTTAGCTTTATGCTTTATGTTAAAAAGCTTCATACTTAAGCATACTAACAACCAGATAGCCTACTAAATTCTGTCAAACCACTTTAAACATTCAGACCAGGCTTTGTCAAGCCAACATAAAGTTTGTCTTCAAACTTTAATATCTAGTTTCATTATGCTGTTATGTTAAGTTATGTGAGGATATTTATTGCCATGGCATTGTCGTTATATGAATACCCTTATCTTATATTCAAGTCATATGCGGAATAATGTGTGCATCTTTGAATAACTGTAAAAATACAGCTTTTAAATTATTTTTTGCCATAATGTTTTGAGAAATACTAATGTTGTGAGGATATTTATTGCCATGTGAAACGTTTATTGCCTTTGAATACTAACTCGCAATGTATAACTATTATCAGACGGCCCACCGGGAAAAGTCTTGACTCTCACAATTGCCACTCCCCTACTGGCTGTAGGGAAGTGAGTGCGTTTTGGTCGCTGGTCGAAAAGCTCATCCCACACCCAGATGTGATGTGCCTCACTCAGCTTCCAGGATTTGAGTCTATACCTAGTGTATCTATATCTATGTATTTATCTGTAATCTATAATCTGACTACTTTAGTCTACTCGCCTCTGGTCACTCTCAATGATCTCAGGGCGGGTTTGATAAATGCTCTCCCCAAAGTGACGTAATGCAATGCATTGTGGGGGAAAGGAATTCTTGCAAACCGTTGTAAAACAGTACCTACTTTTTGTATTATATTCCGTTTTGTGATACCCAACAACATAAAATACAGTGGATAACAGTTTATATGTTTATTACCAACATTCAAATTGCACAAATTTGTTGAAAAATTAATCCTGCAACACGGTCAACAAGTGTCTCGTCACATAAAACACTACTGAAGCTTTTATAAATATTTTAAACATGCATTAAATCAAACAGGCATAGTGCATAAAATAATAATAAAATATTAAGCAAATATCCCAGTGAATTAAGATCCATACATTTTATAATAAGGTGTAAATTATTACCAATATGAAAAGCATGAATTCAGCTCTTGCTGTTACTACAGGCACTGCACCTCATTAAACCACACTTACTGTCTAAATGTGCTGTGTGTGTATATAGAGCAGTGGTGTGTACGGTGCATCCCTTTTGTGCCCCGCCCCCAAATACATTTCATGGCATAAAACAATCTCAAATGTAGAATAAAAGACAATATAATAAAATATACAATGTAGTGCTGTTGGTTGGAAATTTTCTGATGAATCCTGGCTCCATCTCACACCCCAGTTTAAGAACCACTGATATGAGCAACATTCATTATAAATGATGAGGAGACAGAAGGCATAACACGCCTGTGATTTTTAGATTGTAAAATTCTATACCTATATCCATATCTTTATGACTAATTCATCAGAAGAAAGAGGTGCCCTAAAGAGGTGGAGCACAACTGCACAAAGGCACCGGTGGAGGTGCGTCAGGCAGCAATGCCCATCAACCTGTATTTTGATAAATGATAAGTGTTTTACAAGGCAGCTATTGAGTCCATTGTCCGGTATGGTATTGTGGCTTGGTTTGGTAACCTGTCCGTTAAATTAAAATCACAGCTACAAACATTGATAAAAAGGGCAGGGAAAATAATTGGGCAAATGCCACCTACTACTCTTAATGAGCTCTTTGAGGAGGCTGTGAAGAAACAAGGTTTTAAAATCATCAATGACCCCAATCATGTCCTGCATAATGAGTACGAGCTGATGCCTCTGGCTAGAAGGTACAGGTTACCAAACTGTAAACTTAATCTGTATAAATTTTCATTTGTGCCACTTTCAATCAAATTAATGAATAACAACAGATAGGGGTGCGTGTGTATTAGCTGCATGTGATGTATGTATGATAAATATTATTAAATGAGATTGGATATACTAGTAGAATAGGTTATGGCTTTGTACTTTTAGGGCACAGGTGCAATATATTATAAGGTTATGTATTTATGAGTGTATATGCTGTGTTTATACCTGTTATGGAATTGTGCAATCGGGTAATGTGCAATACAGATGCTAATTATTATAGCAAGGTTAACGGGACATGTGGAATTGTCAGGTTGAGGTGGGATGGTGGGTGTGTTTTGTGTAAGTAAAGTGTGTTTTTTGTGTAAGGTTATGTATTTATGAGTGTATATGTTGTGTTTATAGCTGTTATGGAATTGTGCAATCGGGTAATGTGCAATACAGATGCTAATTATTATAGCAAGGTTAACGGGACATGTGGAATTGTCAGGATGAGGTGGGATGGTGGGTGTGTTTTATGTAAGTAAAGTGTGTTTTTTGTGTAAGGTTATGTATTTATGAGTGTATATGTTGTGTTTATAGCTGTTATGGAATTGTGCAATCGGGTAATGTGCAATACAGATGCTAATTATTATAGCAAGGTTAACGGGACATGTGGAATTGTCAGGATGAGGTGGGATGGTGGGTGTGTTTTGTGTAAGTGTGGGTATTTTTTGTGTATGTATTAATGTATCGCTTTTCATTCTCTTGATTGCCCAAGACAAATTTCTCCAATAGGAGACAATAAAGGCTCATCTCATCTCATCTCTCATCTCATCTTTATTTTCTGCTTGATCTAAAAACACAATTGCACATCAGTTTAAAAAAGAGATTTAGTTACATTTTACACTGAAATGCTACAAAACAGGGCCAGAAATTATAAAAAAATTATATTTTAAAGAAAATACTAAAGTTCGGTTATAATTTTTTACCGTTGAATTGTTTAATATGTCAATTTATTTAACAGAACAGGAACACAATTGAGCAGTCTTGCTTTAAAGGAGTCATATTATGAATTTTTTAAGATGTTAAATAAGTAAGGAATAATTGATGACGGGCCTTGGGTGTGCATTATTTTCAAAAAATTCAAATGACCGAAGTCAACTATTTCTCTTATACAGCAAACATTGCTATGGTGCCTATTTTTAAGACATTTGACAAGTTAGGTGTGCAGTTTACAGAAAAATAATCAACACCTATGGAACATTTCTTAGCCAATCAGAATAAAGCATTCAACAGACCCGTGGTATAAGTGACTTGATAGATCAACCATCTATCAACCACCAAGCCCTTTTCACACAGACATTCTGGAAAATACATGGAAAAGCCATCCTGGATTTTTTCGAGATCGTTTGATTTTTTGTTCATTCACACTGCCATGATTAGCTGGCATCTGCAAAGTCCCGGAAAGACACGTTTTCTACGCAGCGTCTGAAGTTTGCATATTATTTATTATTTCTCTCTCCAGAAACAACTCGCGTGCATTTTTGTTTATGATAAGACCAGAGTCGTATAATAACAGAGTTACGAACGCTTTGATCTCGCCGCCGCGCGGTCACGTGATTCTTGTAACGTTCTACAGTTCCAAACCAAGCAGGGGCATGTTCAATCTCACACCGGTGCGCAACGTTTTGCTACGGTTTCCGGGTTGAACGACATGTTTCCTGGAAACGGTGTGCAACGGAATGCAACAGGTTTTAGAAGCGTTTTCTCTTGTTTGGTGGGTGTGTCAGAAATGTCAGCCCAATCAGCGGCAAGATGTATAAAACCACGCGATAGTAAAGAGACAGCTCTCTCAATGGGTTCAAGTTGGAATGTTGTCTTTCATTTTGGACAGCAAGGTCAGTGATTGTAACATCGAGGGTATTTTACAGTATTAAACACACATTTATAACGATTTCACCAGGCTTTAGAAACATTTAAAAAAGAACACAAAGAATGGCCTCTCAGCTACCGTAGTTGCAACTCTTGCGTCATCACAACAGGGTGTTCAATGCATCACCGTTTCAGTTTAATTAACGTTGTGCAACGTTTTGTCGGGGCTGAACGCAGCCCTGGGCTGTCAATCTGTTTGCATAGGTTTTCAGCTATTTTAGGTAAATATTAGCTTGTAATGGGAATTGATCACTATACTTACTGTGTTTATAACGGGTTTTTTTTACTAGGGAGTGATGGAAATACAGTAAATCAGTTAATAAAGATAAACAGTTAATTGTGACCCAAATATAACTGTGGTTATCTATACCAACTACAGCAATACAGTTTATATTTTATTTTTGTAGCAAAATATGGCTATATAAATAGGTATCAATCTGCTAAAAACATAATACCTACACTTTTACTATATTAAAATCACAAAAAAGATCGCCAACGCGGTTATTTGTAACAGTGAAGCATAACAGAAACACACTAAATTCATATTTTAAATTCACATTAAATGTTAATATAATCATACATGATTTTCGAGGATACGTCACTCGTATTACTTACCAAACACAATGAACCACATAGCAGCATTGTGAAGCAGTGTGACTTTCTTATAAGGCATTTAGCTTGTCGCTGTTGCCCCCTAGTGTTGCTCGTAATATATAAAAAAGATAAGTATAAAGTAGATGGCCACCAGTAATAACATATTAAACCATTAAATCTATATTATTCACACATTATACACAACTCATTAAAATATAAAAATTTTACTAGTTATTATTAACGATAATCATTACCTACAGCAGAGTTCATAAAATATCACCGTTGACTATATTAATGAAATGTCCGAAAATGTAAAGAGAAACGGTAATTTCATCGATTTACCAGCAGGTGCCATTGAAATGAATGGGCTTCAGTGCTGCGTTTGGAACTATGCGTCACTACCGGTCACTACATGAAACGCTGTTACTTCCGCATTCCATTCTTACAACGGACGTCTATGTTTTTTTTTTTTTTTTTTTTTTTTTTTTTATTGCATGTTCATTTAACATTACAGAAAAGAAAACGTACAACATTACATAACATACATAACAGGGGGAGACGCATAACAGACCTTACTACATTAACATACATAGTTTACACAGAGAAAAAAAAAAAAAAAAAAAATACCTTTCCATTACAAAGCCACACAAACCAGATCATCATAAACTAGATAAGATTTTTCCCAGTATAAGAGATGTTTTCTTCTTTTTCTTATTTTTAAGATTTGTTTTAAGAGATTCAAAGAAAATTTTTAAATCTATACAAAAAAGATTAAAGGCAGGTTTTTTTGACAGTATTTTAGATTTATGTAAATGAAATTTCCCTAATAGAATCATCAATTTTACTGCAAAATCAACATCAGAGGAGCCAGAATTACATTCCAGAAAAAGAATCATAAAGTCATCAATTACAACTAACTTGTGAAATGTGTCAAAAATCATCATAGATACTCGTTTCCAAAAGTTTACAGAAAAGATACAGGAGCAAAACAAATGAGTAAGGGTTTCAGATTCAGTATTACAGAAAGAACATAAAGGAGATATCTCTTTGTTAAACTTATTAACAAAAACGTTGCAAGGATAATATCGGTGTAGAATCTTAAAATGTATTTCTTTTACCTTATTAGGGAGTAAAAAGTAGTTATATTCTGACCATATTTTGTCAAAAGACTGTATGTAAAACATCTGTTTCCATCTTGTAATTGCTTTTGGATAGCAACTTAGTTGTTGAACAAGAGACTTTCTAATATGGAGATTATTACACTTCTTATCCATAATATTAATACCTCCAATAACAATATTTGGAATCTGTCTTGCAACCATGTTATAGCTTAAATGTGTTTTAACAAGGAGAAGCAATTTAATAGAGATGTTTTTTACAACCACATTATATTCTCTAAGGGAAGGCTTCAACCCTGATACAGATAAGAATTGCTGATAAGTATAAACATCACCATTTCTGTTTAGTAAATCTGAAACAAAAACAATTCCTTTTTCTATCCAATCTTTTTTAAACATGGACTTATTTTTAGATAATACATACTGATTATTCCATAAAATGCAAGAATGTGGGGAAAAGTTGTGCTTGAAAGCTATTTTCCAGGCTTCCAAGCATTGTTTATGATAATTGGATAACTTAATGGGAAGTTTACTACATTTAAAGTCACAAGAAAGCAAAAATTTTAACCCACCACATTTCTCAAAAATCAAATTGGGGATATGAAACCACACAGAGTTTCTATGGGCCAGACAATGTTTTATCCAGTTAATTTTAAAAGTTATGTTAAGTGTATTAAAGTCCAGGACATTAAGACCACCTTGTGAAAAAACCCTAATAACAGTCTTTCTTTTTATATATTCAGTTCTATTTCTCCAAATAAACTGAAATACAGTTTTATCAATGAGAGAACACATTTTCGGGTTAACATACAGAGAGAGAGCAGGGTATACAAGCCTCGATAAACCTTCAGCTTTAGAAAGTAAAACACGTCCATGGATTGTCAGATTCCTTTGCAGCCAACAGTTAAAAATAGATTTTGTTTTGGCTAAGCATTTTGAAAAGTTAAGGTCAACTCTTTCATTAGGACATTTGCTAATTAGGATACCAAGATATCTGATTGTTTGTTTAACCTTGATACCAGAAATCTCTGTAACATTGGAGTCATGAATAGTCAAAATTTCTGATTTATTATGATTAACCGCGAGCCCAGAGGCATCAGAAAATAATTTTAAAGCATTTAAAATATTGGGAACCTGATTTTTATTTTTTAGAAAAATGCATGTATCGTCTGCAAGTTGACTTACCAAAATAGTGCTATCTGCTATCTGAATGCCCTCAATATTATTGCAGTGTATTATGTATAAGTTTAGAAGCTCCGCAACCAAAAGAAATAAAAAAGGCGATACCGGACATCCTTGTCTGATACCTCTCCCTACAACAAAGCGAGGAGAAGTCCCTTTGGAAAGAGAGACACAGCTAGTAATGTTATGATACAGGGTTTGTATGGAATTCAGAAACTTGGGTCCAAAACCAAAACGAAGAAGAGTTTCATACATAAAATCATGCTCTACTGTATCAAACGCCTTGTAAAAGTCTAAAAATAAAATAAGAGCATCATCATTAACGAATTCAGAATAATCAAGGAGGTCTAAAACAAGACGAATATTATTAGAAATATGTCTGCCTTTCATGAAGCCAGATTGAGTGGGAGAAATAAGTTCATCTAAGCATGGCTTCAATCTTGTTGCATATACTGCAGCTAATAATTTATAGTCTGAATTAAGCAAACTTATAGGGCGCCAATTATCTAATATTTTATTATCTTTATTCGGCTTTGGAATTAAAGTAATTAAGCCTTGCTTCATAGATTCAGATAAATCCCCTCTATCTAAACATTCATTAAGAGCATCTAAAAGTAAATGTTTAATATCATTCCAAAATAGTCTATAAAATTCAAAAGGTAGCCCATCTGGGCCCGGACTCTTATTAAACGGGGATTTAGACAACACATAATCCAGTTCCGCCATTGTCAATTCACCCTCACAAACATCATGACTATTCTTACTCAAAGTTGGAATGAAAGATTCCACTTTAGAGAAAAATGTTTTAGAAGACTCAGGGTTAAAACAAGACGTATAAAGGTGTTGATAAAATTCGGATACGGATTTAGAGATTTTCTTTTCATCCAAAGTTAAATTACCTTCAATTTCAAGTGCAGAAATCCTTTTAAGCTCTCCTCTTCTTTTTTCTAAATTAAAAAAATATGATGAATTTCGTTCTCCAAATTCTAACCATTTTGCCCTTGACCTAATAAAGGCGCCTTTAGCCTTCTCTGTATAAAGAACATCAAGCTCTTCCCTCAGCAAATATAACTTCTCTTTGTCTTGATCACTAGGTGAGGATAAACATGAAATATTATTTATATCTGAAATGATTGCAGAGCTTCTCAAATTCTTTGCCTTAGCAAGTTGCTTACCAAACTGCACGGAAAATTTACGACATTCATACTTAAAATATTCCCATTTTATAATAGCTGAATTTGAATTAGTTTCAAGATTATCAATTATACTTTTGATGCCCGAGCAAAAAGAGGTATGTTGTAAGAAGGTGGTATTTAATTTCCAATATCCTGGTTTTCTTTGAGTGCTATTATAAGACTCAGATAATTCAAGAGATATGCAAGCATGATCCGTCAACGGAGCAGAAGAAACATCACAGGACCTAATAAATGAAACAAGGCAATCAGATATAAGCCAATAATCTATTCTGGATTTTTGTGTCATATCAGCTTTGAACCATGTAAATGAGGAAGAAGAACTGCCATGGACGTGTCTATAAGCATCTAGTAAAGAGAGGTTGCTGCAGAAATCATTAATCACCATGTTTATACTGTTAACACCGAGTCTTGGAGGAAATCTATCCAAATGTAAGTCAGGTGCCTCATTAAAATCCCCTCCCACGATAAAAGCTGCTGAAGGATATTTTACACTTAAAGCAGAAATTTTTAACGATAAAGTATTAAAAAAAATACGGTTCAACTCAGATCTGTTAAAGCCATAAATATTACAAATAATAACAATTTTCTCATTGATCTGTACCACTGCTATTAACCATCTTCCCTCAGAAGAGGATTGAGATTCAATAATTTTGCCATTGAAATTATTGTTAAACAAAATTGTTACTCCAGCAGAATAAGAAGAACCGTGAGAAAATAGACATTTTCCACCCCATTGTGTTGACCAGAATGATTCATCATTAATTGCAGAATGAGTTTCCTGTAAAAAATAAACATCTCTTTTTTTAGATTTACAAAATAAAAATAAAGCCTTGCGCTTAGTAAGATCACGAATCCCCCGAACATTAAGAGAAAAACAAGAAACATTAAAAGACATTGAAAAAACACTTGGAATAGACTGCCCTACGGCAGAAGAGTATTGCTATATTAAACTCAAAGAGAGAAAGTGCAAAATCTTAAATTTTAACCCTCCGTGTTTAACAACATATTTGTAGGGTAACAGAACCTTAATAATTGTTATAATAATGTCAGGAAAAAGTGCCATTTAAAAGCAAAAAGGATATCAACATCGCCAAAACTTTGCTTTTGTGCACGAACGAGCCGGGAAACCGATAATCTTAGAACCACCGCGAAGCACCGACAGTTGATAATACAAGTCACATATTGTCCGCAGAAATCTTCTTCCCATCAATAATAGCAAACGATCCTTTAAAACCAGCTCGTTTTCCATCTTTCCTTGCTTGACTCACCAATGGCCACAGCTTGTTACGTGCCTCTCTCGCCCGCTGAGTAAGATCTTCAGTTATTTTGATGCCTTTCTGTTTAAGAACTTCAGAGTTTTTGGCGTCTGACCAAATCCGATCCCGGATAGAGCGTGACAAGAACTGCACAATAATCCGCCGTATCTGCATGCCCCCTTCTTTCGGTCCGATTCGGTGTGCCACATCAATAGAGGTCTGTAGAATCTCTCTCAAACCTGGGGACACCTGAGAGAAAACTTCCATTGCGATCATCTTCACGTTTTCCCCAGCCTCTTCCGAAATCCCCGTTATTTTGAGATTCCAGCGTCTTTTATACTCATCCAGCTCGTCAACTCTTTCCCACAATTTCTTATTTTCTGCTTTCATTGCCGCTAACTGTGAGTCCAGTTTATCTGTTTTGATCATCGCTCCCTCAGCTTTTTCAGAAGCTAGATCAACTTTGGTGTTAAGATCAGATATTAAAGTAGAGTTGGATGCAACAGACCTTTCAATTTCTAGTAGCTTCTCCATAAACACATCTTGCTTTTTCCCCAACCTCTCGATTGCCTCCAGAATTACCACATTTGAAGGTTCGGACGAGTGTCGTCTCATTTTCGGTAAAGGACTTTTAGTCGGCGTCTCCGGTAAATGCTGGCAATCCATATCTTCTCCAGTTACGGGTTTAGTATAGTCGTGTACACGCTTCACATTATCTCCTGTTCCTTGATCCATTTTTAGCAGTAGGGATAGCCTCACTTAGCAACGCAATTTTGCTAGTATCAGTTAACTCAGCCACGTGCGGGCTCTTCACGGGAATAACAGGAAAAAAATTGACGAATACTTTCCGTTTAACTTCAGAATAGTTACAGAGTCATTCCAAATATCAAAACATTTGCATTAGTTACCCTTTCACCACCAGGGAAGAGAAAAAAATCAAGATTTGCACAAAAGTTAGTAAGAGACAGAGATTTTACGACTGCACGGACGCCATCTTGGCCGGAACCCCCTAACGGACGTCTATGTGAGTGTCGTAACTCTATTATTATACGACTCTGGATAAGACTACAAAGGAGCGCGTGAATGCACAGTTCTATTCTGGTGAATGATCTCAGCTTCAGAGTGGATATTTGACGAGCTCCCTGATCTCTGCTTTAATTTTCAGACCTTTCTCATCGTGATTGTTTATATGCATTAAAAACCCGCATTTTGAGGAGCTGTTGGGATGACGCGCGGGTATTTTCGTTTATTATAGCTCAAATGAGCATGTGACGCGATATTATTTTATGCTGCTGAATGATCTCCGTTTCAGCGCAGAAAGTGACGAGCTAACTTACCTGATATCTGCTTCAGCCCAGTTTGCTGACATTTCTCGTTGTGAATGTTGTAAAACCCTCATTTCGGCTTCTTGTTCACAAAGAGGGTTTTCCGGGTCCTCTTTCCGGCAACGATCCCAGAAGATTTACAGGACTTCTTTGTGTTCACACAGACGCTTGTCTGGCAATTTTCTGGGTATTTTCTGGGACCAAAGGTCTGTGTGAATGGGGTTCTGAATGTAGAAAGAGTAAGGGGATGGAGAATCCCAGGAGGCAGGATAGGGATTCAGTGACATCTTAACAAAAAATTATTAATGGTTGGGCAGGGCCATGTGGCATGGATGTATGTGTTCGGACAATTTTGTGAGCAGTGCAAGCAAATTTCTGATGTAAATCCCTTTTTTGGACAGTCTTTCCACAGTGTAATGTGTACTATAAAGAGTCTTATACTGTATGAGCTGGAGGTTGGCATTTTTAGGCAAATTTGAGTCCAGAAGTCGGTATCTGGATTTGGATTAGTAAGGTTATGGTTTTATTTGAATTAGTTGGGGGAGGATATATTAACTTAATCTGCTAATGGAGAGGGAAGTTGAAGATAAAGGGTTTGCCATGATATATATGAATTGGGGTTGGTTTGCTAATAAGTCACAGCTCTCATTTTCATATTGCAGAAACAAACTTACTGTGAGATACAACACGCTTATAGACTAGACATACACTAAAGATGAGATTTGAATGACATTGATGAGACAGAATATGATTCATGTATTTTCTGCATGATTTAAACCTCTGCGTGTCTTTATAGCCCATCATGTTTCTACCTGAATTTCACGATGAGTGTGGTACAAAATATTATCAAACCATACCACCAGGTGTGAAGCCCAAAGGCTTATTTGCGCAAATATTTAACCGTGAAAAAAGCGTGTCTTAAATTACTTTGTGCTTGAAGTTACTGCAATTATTGCTAAAAAAAAGAGGCATCACAGATAGCAGAGAACGTGTCGGCAGAGGATTGTTTTAACATGTAGCAGTTTATTTGTTCATTAAATACAGATAATACAATAAAAAGTACAGCTATAAAAATATACAAATATGTTATGTAAAAAAGAAAGAAAAGTAAAACAAAGTGACCTGCTTTTTACTTTTACTTAAGTAGATTTTTAGACCAGTAACTTTACGGGCACTGGGCCCTATCGTACAAATAGGGGGCCCGATTTCATCAAAAATCCTCCTCATCCTCCTCATCTTGATGACAGCTGTATGAGCATTTTACCAGAAACTCCACCTTATAAAGTTGTCTTTTAGGAAAATGAAACTTAATAATTGGGCCACACCCACCAGTCACCTGCCGAGTCTCTCTTGACTGCATTTCTATCTCTTTTATCTTAAAAACAAAACACTAACTCTATCTTTTTCACTCAACAGGTATTGTTTTTGGAATAGTAAAAACTTGGTAGTATAACCATCTTTTGTGCTTTTGCCTCCCTATGACATATCGCTTTACCGCCACATTGAATAAAAGTGATCATTACAAACATTCTGGCATTTATGCAAAGTTTTCTTTCATTCTGTTCAGACCTTTGTCACAGATTTACCTGTTGTCTAAGTAGCTCATTATCCACTTGTATTCTCTCCACCTCTTTATAACTCTCCTATAGCCTCTGGTTAGTCTGTCTGAGTTCTCTCATGTAGTCACAAGCTTTAGACAGGATACCTCCTTTTCTCGGACAACAAAGATTTCATTTAAAATGAGATATAAGCGACTCAGGACATTTAACTGGTTTTCTGCACATTTCGTACCGCTCCCATTTTGGTGTTATCCATATTGCAGTCATGATATCGCTTTACTGCCGCATTGAATAAAAGTGTCTGCTAAATGTAGAATGTAATGTCAATGTATTCTTTTTACTATGTAAGTCAATGGGGCTCATGAATGGTTTGGTTTCAAACATTCCTAAAAATATCTTCCTTTCATCAGAACAAAGAAATTCATTTTACTTTGACTTTGCCAAGGATTGCTAAAAGGTTTGTGTAACTAAGATTTAGTTTTAACATTTAATTTAGTTTTAACATCCTCCTCATCTCGATGACAGCTGTATGAGCATTTTACCGGAAACTCCACCTTATAAAGTTGTCTTTTAGGAAAATGAAACTTAATAATTGGGCCACACCCACCAGTCACCTGCCAAGTCTCTCTTGACCGCATTTCTATCTCTTTTATCTTAAAAACTAACTCTCTCTTTTTCTCTCAACAGGTATTGTTTTGGAATAGTGAAAACTTAGTGGTATAAGCATCTTTTGTGTTATTGCCTCCCTATGACATATCGCTTTACTGCCGCATTGAATAAAAGTGTCTGCTAAATGTAAAATGTAATGTCAATGTACACTGAAAAAAATGGACTTGGTGGGTCTTTGAATTTAAATAAAATAAACATGTATATGCAACACAAAATATTTATATTCCTTGTGTAAACATAATTTAATTGATTATGATGAAAATGTTTTGTTTGAATGTAAAATGAACACATTATTCTCACATTGATTAAAATTGATTGAATTGAATACTTAAAGCAATAAAATTGAGTTTGCACACAAAATGGCAACTCCTAAACAGAAGGTGGCAGTAACGCTCAATAAAAAGGACGTCAATCGCCATAAAAGAAGAATAAACATCGTTTGTTTTGGGCGCCAAAATGAAGACTCAGCAGCAGTCAGTCAGGCAGAAGAACTCTCTCAGACGGACACCACGTTATTAAAGTAAGTGCTATTATTTATTTATGTTCACTTTATACGTGATACATCTTCACTAGATAGACAGTTTTTTACAATATGTAGCCATTGCAATGACTTGTAGTAAAAATGAGTTTGGAGGATGTTGGTGGAGTAAGTTAACGTTACAGTCAGTCAGTCAGTCAGTAAGTGTAAGGCTCATAAAGAAAAACAGCGTTTTAAAAATGTCAGCTGTATTCGTTATTTCACGTTTGGTAGTTTTATCCGAGTTGAAAACTGACAGATTTGAGTTGACTTTTGAGGCACTTTTTACTCAGTTGTTCTATGGAAACGGACGGTTCAGGACAAATAAAACGCTAACCAAAAGTTATTCTGTCCAGAGTAACGTTATCCATGTAAGTAATTTACCAGATGATATCAATTGACTACATTAATAATGACATTGCGTATGAAACAAACTGTCTGCTTAATCAGATGAACAGACCCGCGTCAGTTATTCGTGACTTCGCTACGCCACGTGCAACACTTGATTCAATTAGAAAAAGCTTTTTTTAAATGTCTCGCGTGACGTCTGGTATATTAACTGAAAAAATTGCTTTGAAGTGCCACACCTTAAAGCTGACGTTTTCAGAAGAGCACCTTGTTTTAAGATCTCATTTTGTCCAAAATTGCGTCCTATGACAGATATAATACTTATTTCATTATTGCTCTGTGTATGTGTTACCTTAATCATTTGAGGTTATGTGTTGATTTCACCTCTGAATATTTCCTCTTATAGGTCCATCATCCTTGCATGCGCTACACACTCAAAAGCATTGGTAAGTAATTCCTATCACTGTTTGTACTGCTGTTAGGAGCTAAATCTTATTTTTGTAACTAATATACATGTATTATTCTTTGACTCGCAGTACTCAAATATACAATGGTTGGTTAATTTGTTTTCAGATAAATGCTGAATTTAAAAGAATCACTACTGTCTTATGTTCCTGCGTGTCACCTGGACCTCCAATCCAAAAACCTGTTCTATCAGAAAGGAGGACAGCTAGCAAAAAGACTTCAAACAATGAATGATCAAATGACAGAAGTAAGTAATATAGATTCATAGACATAAAAATGTGTAAACATTGTTGGAAGTACAGAAAATGTAGTATGTTTTAGTTACATCTTTTGGCACACGGGTCATTAAACCACCTGGGAAGATTTAAAGGGGTAGTTCACCCAAAAATAAAAATTCTCATCACTTACTCCCTATCATGTTGTTACAAACCTTTATAAATGTCTTTGTTTTGATGAACACTAAGGAAGATATTTTGAGGAATGTTTGTTCCCAAACCAATCATAAGCCCCATTCACTTCCATAGTGGGGAAATATAATACTATGGAAGTGAATGGGGCTCATGAACAGTTTGGTTGCAAACATTCCTCAAAATAAATGTCTTCCTTCGTGTTCATCAGAACAAAGACATTTATACAGGTTTATAACAACATGACAGTGAGAAAATGAGATAATTCACTTTTGCTGTGATTGTCAGGTATGGTAGCACACACTCGAAATGTGGCCTCTTTATTTAACTCATTCCAGTCTAGTAAACACGCACACACACCTGGAGCAGTGGACAGTGCAGCTGCCTTGCTTTGTAACCCATATATTTGTAACCAATTGTAATATGCTGTGGCAATGCACATGGGTCTGTATACTTACATTTATATTTGTTTGCATTGTACTAATTTCCAATGACACTTTTATTGTAACAGTAACTTTTTTTCTCTTTCTTTAACTACATTTGTCTGTTTTGTACAGGGCATGGATGAAGTCAGCATCAGTGTGGTCATTTGAAGACACCACTGTTGGGATTTGTGCTCTCAAACAACATGCTTCTTGTGATGAAGAAGAGGATCTTTGTATAGTCCTGGAAGGCTTGAAGGTGTTGCAACATCGTGCCATGTTGTTTGAGCTGATGTATGCCTTAAACCTGAGCTATCCTGATCTCTGCTTTATTTTTGAGGAAATCCAAAAGATTTTAATGGAACTGCATTGAGCGTAACTTTAACGAACAGTTTCTTTCAGTGAAAGGATCAGAAAGACTGTGCTGCTCATTTATGTTCTTTTTATTTATCTGTTTTAAGTGTTTTTTCTTATTAAAACATTAACAGTTTGCTGCTCAGAGTTGATTTTGGAAATGGTTGTTGTATTTTGTTTTTGTTGAATCTTTGATTATCAGTTTATACAAATGCTGTAGCTCTGACTTTCTGAAGGATTGATATTTTCCAGTTTGTAAATCCATTTAAAAAATAATAGTACTTACTGTTTTGCATGTCTCTTTGGAATGCAGTGTTTGTGCTTTAGCACTTCTAAATCTACTGTGATAGTAACTATTTTAAACATTTGGGTCAGTTTTACAGATGGGGCTTTTTCTAGTCCCAGACTTTTGCAATGCCTTAATTTGAAAACATATTGCACTGACATATCTTGACATATATCAGTGCCATTGTTTTGTCTCAAGATGTACTCCAGTGTTGTTTTTGTAAGGTAGGTTTGTTTGTAAACTTTTTTTGTAAAAAATATCCTAATATAGCTAGGGCCTAGTCATGGATTAATCTACAACCTGTTTGGGAAATTGCCCCTTTGTATGTACTGCATGTGCTGATTGTTGTAATAGTTATTGACTGTTGTTGAATTAATGTGTAGTGATTTACATGAATTGATGATCTGAAAGCAGTGGTTTGCCTCAATATCACTAAACTTTTGTTTAAAACTCTTTGCTTTTTATGCCAATGCAAATGTATTTTGTATTTAAAAAAGAAATAAATAACATTTGGATAATTATGGATGATTATTCTGGTGCCAGAAACATAATGAAATTGCTTTAGAGTTACATAATCCCATAATATAAGCATTAAAAAAGCATGTTGGAATTACAGATGAAAATCTAGTCCCCTTACATAATAAAATTACTTAAACATTACAAAATAAATGTGTTATAGTAAAGAGAAATAGCACTTTGAGTCAACATATTTATATTAGACTAATTGAAACAATTAAAATGTTTTGGTCTGACACATAAAAATTAAATGAGGAAAATTATGTTGGTTTAACACAATCGGATTATGTGGGACCGATGTACACATTAAAATTACGTAAATTGAAAGGATTTTTTTTTTCAGTATTCTTTTTTTTTTACTATGTAAGTCAATGAGGCTCATGAATGGTTTGGTTTCAAACATTCCTCAAAATATCTTCCTTTATGTTCATTCAGAACAAAGTAATTAATACAAGTTTGTAACAAGACGAAAGTGGGAAAATTATGACAGAATTTCCATTTATACTGTAGGTGAACTATCCCGTAAAAGCCAATTTTTTAAGTTTTGCACTGTGTATTCAGCAAAGTTGCAGAAGCCAATATAAATATTAACATGTGTAAAATAAGTCCATTCAGTTTAACAGTCCTTCTGATGCTTTGCATTAGCTCGACATGAGTCTCTTAGCCAGCTCTTACATGTCCAAACATCCCCACTTTTTGTAATTCTTTTATTTGTCTTGTGTTTAAGTACAAACATAAGCAGTCCTTATAGTATAAACAAAGCAAATCTATTAGCTCACCCACCTATACTCTCTCAATCTCTTGATCAATCTGCAATGTAATGTTTAAAGAAATTCATACTTAGTGAACTCTTATTAACAACGACTAATTTAACCACAGTATACATTTGGAAACAGTTAAAGAGGATCCATACTTAAGATTTGATAATTTAAAGATAAAAAATAAATATGACGTAGAACAGCATTTCTCCGAAATAAATAAAGAATTATTTAAACACAGACAATATGTAAAGTTTTTTTTAAAATTGAAGAATTTAGGTTTATCAAGATTAGATAATTTATTCAAGAATAGGTCATGACTAGAGGAATCAATTATTATTTTAATTTGCTTTACAAATTAATAGCATTAGTTGGACATTACAATACCTTAGTATTTATTGAGAAAAGTCCTAAATGTAGCTAACTGAATGATTACTCTGTGGCTGATAAAAAAATCTATATTATGAAAAAGAAGTCAAAGGTTTAATATATACATTATTAATATATTATACTATATAAATATAATATATTATTAATAAATAATATACATTATTTATATATTATTTGTATTTCTACAAATATTGATAAATAAGCATACAAATAGTTTTGCACTGTGATGCAGTATTTGTTCTTGTTATGTGACGTAAACGTAAACATGCGTTTCCTTACTAAAGCCATATGCAGTAAAGATAAAGGAACATTTATAAGACGCAACCTTACAGTTGCAGAAGCTTATATAAATAATATTAACATGAGTAACATGAAAGCCAATCAGTTTTGTCGATTTTACAAAAAATTATTTGTCCATTCCCTCAGACAGTTGTAACAATCCCTTTGATGCTTTGCATTTGCTCTACACGAGTCTCTAAGCCAGTTCTTAAACTTCCACTCATCCATCCCCAAGACCAGGAAACGACCTAGGACGTCCTTTGCTGTTCTTATTCCAATCTTTTCAAGTCGTCCACCCAATACAGGACCAATTCCAGGAAGTGCGTAAACAGATTTGTCCCCCATTGGCTCAGAACAGAATAATCTGTGCTTTTGGGATGTCGTCATTGCTGCTAATTGTGAATTGACAGTGAGCAAAAAGATCTGCAGACGTGAGAAAGTCTGGAGACAGAAATACATATACAGTAGGATATATAATAATCCTGATATTAACTGTAATTACCGATTTAATGTTAATACTGCACACATTACCGTAAATGCGTGAATGATAAACTAGCGTCTTATTTAAATAACGCTTAAACGGCAGGTGACAAATTTACACCTGTTTTTACAAAGTTTTGCTTTGAGAACCACGATGGGTTACAAAATTGTTTCTCTGTTGTCCTACAATTGTATTTTAGTGTGATATATTGACCAAAAAATGACAAAACAAATAATAAACAAAATTAAAGGTAATTTCCAATAGATTTTATTCAATTCGTAATATTGTTGTGAATAATGAATTCCGTTGTCCACGACAATCTTGTACATAAAATCTGATATTGTGACAATCCTATCATATATCTTATCTTTAAAAATTGTCAAAATGTAAAATTGTTCTTACCAAAGACGAAATACACCTCCACAGAAGTATTTCCGGACTGTAATGCTTTTCTATTCAAATTTGCTGCTTGATGTAAGAGATCATGTCCATATATAGACTTCCTTATAAAGTTGTCAAGTAGTACTCGTGACACGCAAACACCCAAAACAAACAAAACATTCACGCAATGTTGATCTCCTGCTCAAACTTTTTCTAAACCAAATACAGACTGATCTTCCAGAAGACATATAATTATGAAAATAAAGATTTATAATAATTTCATAATTTTTTTATTTAAACAGCAACAGTCATCAAGTATAAACAAATCAAATGTATAGCTTATAGAGTTCAATCTATGGGTAAGAATGCCATGCTGCGAGTTTCTGAATTGAATAATCAGACATCATTAAAACCTCATCATTTCTATCTCATCATATACAATCATTTGAATTAAACAGCAAGAGTGCATTAGAGTCTACTGATTAGACTATACTATCACTTTATAAATCAACAGTCATTTTAATCCAGCATTAGTACTGTAAGACAACACATCTGAGCAAATAACTGTCCGTTTACTTTGTATTGCTGTGTAATCTATGAAACTCATATTAGAATTTTTGGTTTGCAAACCACGCAAATTATTTTAGGTCTAATCCGCTGATTTTGAACTGGTAAGAGCTACTATTGACAAGAAAGTATACCTGTGGTTTGTTTTCCTTATGCATAGCCATCATCAGATAATTTACTCACTTACAATTTTGTGATATTTGTCCATTTCTTAACAGCTCTTCAGTTTTATTTTTCAAAACATAGTTGATGACTGCTTGGAAATGAAGACAAATGATGAAAAAAAATCTTCCATTCTATTTTTCACAACTTAAATTGGGAAATAGGACTTTCCAGATACATTTGTGTAGAATTCATTAATTGAGTTAAGAACAGTGGGTTGAAATACATGATATATACACATTACGTCTACTATGTGAAGCCAAAAGGGCAAAAAGTGCAGGGTTAGAAGGTTAAGGGATTCCAGAGCCTTTGTATTGTCCTGCATCTCAAACCCTGAGCTACTTGTTTTGCCTTCACTAAATCACAGTGCATTAAAATCTGTATATTCTGAAAACGGTAGACAATGTCGCTCAAACATAGTTTAAGTTTAGTCATCAAATTTACCAATCTCTATTATAAACAAAAATGTTCATTTACAGTCTACGCCTACTGTAAAGTAATTAGTCCTGATGTGCCATTATGTAATGTCTGATTAATCATCCATCCTCAAGTCTGATATAGGACAAAACTGCAAAATAAAATAAAAAAACCCTCAGTCAATGTAGGTCGCATGACAACTTTGTTGAGGTTGACGTTTTTAGCTTTAAGCCAAATGCAAAGGTTTTGTATACCTGCTGTGTAATTACTCTCGAAGGCTAATAAATACAATACCAAACAAACCCTTCAAAAAAGACCTTCTGTCATAAAAGTGTATTAACAAAACAAAAAACGATGACCATTAGGCATGAGCAGGCATATAACTGGTTCCAATATTCAAAATAGGACAAAGATCTGTTGAAAGCCGGATGCAGGAGGGTAATTCCATACTGAGTGAGTCCAGGGTCCCGAGTTCTCGTAGGAGTGAAAGAGAAACCAAAGTGTGCTTTTACAGCAGGTACATTTTCACTACTGTCAAAGTCTTTTGTCTGTGTAACATACGCATTCATATCCTACTGAACAGCTAAATATCTGAAGTCTGTGATGAGACGTGAGCAAGTGAGTTCTTGGGGGTTATAAATCCGCTTTGCTGTCGAGTCTCTAGCTGGTTAATGTTTTTGTCACTGTGATGTAGTTTCGCTGATTTCCAGGCCGTGCTGTTGTAATTGAGCTCTAAGCAGTGCATTGTCGTTCTTCAGGTCTTCAATCTACAGAGGAAAATATATTACATTACATACTTATAGTACAGGAATATACTGTTCTATTACACATGCATAGACTAGTTAGTCAGTTTCACTACTGATTATAATAAGTTCCCATTTCATTTTAATCATATAAAGCAGTGGTCTTCAACATGGTGCCCGAGTCTGTGAGTTGCCTGTCAAAGCATATTCTATTAAAGGCGGGGTGCATGATTTCTGAATCTTCTTTTGATAGACCCACCCCACACATACGCAACTCAGGCAACGATTTTGCTTCGCAGACACGCCCCTTACTGCTGATTGGCTACAAGTGTGTTTTTTAGTAGTCGGCACAATTCTCTTTTCCAAAGTGTTTTTTTTTTAAATCACACACCCCGCCTTTAATAGCTTACATTTTAATATTTATTTATTACAGATTTTTATATTAGCTTGACTTAATTTTATGTTTATTAACATTTTAAAAAATAATAAAACATATCAACAAGTAAAATAAAATAAAATAACAAGTAAAACAAAAACGTTTTGAGTAGACTACATCAAAAAAGTAGCCCTCCAGATTTGTTTTATCCATTGTGGTAGCCTTTGCTCACAAAAAGGTTGGAGACCCCTGATATTAAAAATATATGGAATGGTATAAAAGTCTTAAGAGTAGTTTTATAAAATCTCTAATTTGTGACATGTAAACAGCAGTGTAAAAAGGTAACATATCCTTATTTTGTTTAAAATCCCACAAGATGCTTGCAAATGCACAAAATATTCAAATCATGCTGAAATAACACAGATTATTACATACAACAGAGTTCCCACACCTTAGTTAACTTCAAATTCAAGGACCTTTCAAGGACTTTCCAGGTCCAATACCCTAAAATTCAAGGACTAAATGTGGGGACACATTTCAAGTGAGAGCAAGGTTACATCGTGTTACCTATAAAGATACCTTGTTAGGCTTCAGTCACACCAAAAGCGCTTTAAACGCTTGCAAACGCAAGGCGCGACGCACTGCCTTTTTTAAAAAAAGAGCAGTGCGACGCGGCTTTTCATATTGCTAAGCAACCACCGAGTCAGCTGTCTTGTCAATCAAATATTGAAGCGTGAGCGCTCTTTTGCTGTTAACTGTCATATCAGCAGAAACTTTAAAAAGAGGACGCTTGCTCTGACCTTGTTTGAGGGTGAGAGGTGCAGAAACACAGGAGAGAGTGAGCGAGTGGAGTCCGGTTCTTCAAAGCAACTGTAAACTTCCCTCACCACAACGTAAGGCCCGCCTCTCCCCTCATTTGATTGGACAATGGAAAGACACGAATGACGTCGGGCGCTTCTCCGCTCTCAGCGCTCCTTCAAAAACGCGTGCGCGGCAGGCGGCAAAAAACCGCAAGGCGCTCGGCGCGCATAAACAGCGCGCAAACGCGCCCTGCCCATAGAATATCATTCAAAAAAGGGAACTCGCGCTGCATCACTGCAGTGACACTTTGGGTAAGTGCATCTGAATGTGTATATCAAATTGAACCAATGATGAGGCTTAACGTCAAAGACAGGGTGACGCGGGAGCCAGGAAGTATATTGCTATCTGATATATCGCCAAAAACACTGTTACAGGGACGCAGGAAGTATGGCAAGGGAGACGCAGCGCCTTGTTCCCTTTTTAGGGAACAACAGTTACATACATAACCCAAGACGTTTTCATGTGTCAAACACAACTACGCAAAAAAGCATTTTGGTATGAATCAACATTCACATACAGAAGATATAAGCATTTAAGCGAACAGTTTAGCATGTGTGTTTAAAAAGTCTAGAATTTTTATGAGATTATCCTACACTACACAGGGAATAATATGGATTTTTTCCCCAGAAAACTTCTTGCATAAAATAGATTCAAGCACTTTCAATGACCTGTATCTATGTATGCATATATTCAAAAGCTTCCCAGGTCATTGAATCCCCCCCAGATTCACAAACTTTCAAAAATTTCAAGGACCCGTGGGAACCCTATTACAAACATTCTGGCATTTATGCAAAGTTTTCTTTCAATCTGTTTAGACCTTAGTGTCATAAATTTGAAACATCACAGATTTACCTGTTGTCTAAGTAGCTCATTATCCACTTGTATTCTCTCCACCTCTTTATAACTCTCCTGTAGCCTCTGGTTAGTCTGTCTGAGTTCTCTAATGTAGTCACAAGCTTTAGACAGGATACCTCCTTTACTCTAGTGAGGAGGAAAAAGATTTTATTCAAAATGGGAAGACATAAGTGACTCAGGACATTTAACTGGTTTTCTGCATATTTCGTACCGCTCCCGTTTTGGTGTTATCCATATTGCAGTCAGGGATGATTTTAGATAGCGTAACAATCCAGTTGTTGATTTTGTCTCTTCTCCTCCTTTCCACTGCAGAAACACACACAACAATTTTGTAACGTTATGAACTGATGTAACATATTTCATTCAATAGACTGGATTATAAATAAACCATTTGTAAAACCCATTCAATTCCATAGTAGGAAAAAAGAATACTATGGAAGTAAATGGGGTCCACGAACATTTTAGTTACAAACCTCTCAAAATATCTTCCTTTGTGTTCATCAGAACAAAGAAATTTATACAGTCTTGTAACAACATGAGAGTGAGTAAATGATGACAAAATTTTCATTTTTTATTCAATTTATTATTTGGTCATGATGATGTTCACATTGGGCTCAGTTTCAGAATTTAAAAGTCCCATTCTTTCTGATCCCATTTTTTAAACCCTAGTCAGTGTATAATACATGGATTAAAGTGAAAAAAATTCTTCTGACTGAAATTTTTTTCAGGCCAAGACATATTCCTTGTAAAAAGGCGAGACCAATAGCATTCTAAGGGGAGATGTTTTTTGCCATTGATGCCATATTAAAGTCTACTGTGGCATTTATAGGGTTGCCAACTGCTATGAAATACAACAGCAGTGCGAGTATGTTTTTTGTGAATAAACAGTGTTAACACTTAATTACAACATATGATAGCTTTATTAATAGTTTGTTAATTTACAGCTTTACTTTTAACACAGTCCTTTAATTGAACCATTACCTTTAATATCTGTCTAAAACAAAACACTTGTGACTCCTGCACTAAGGGTTAAAAACGTTATCCCGTCATGTTAATCTACTTGTTGTGACAAACTAAAAAAATGTATTCTGTAAAATGTAGTTTGCAGGGCATTTCAGATTAAGGTGAAACAGCTAAATAACTCCCTATATAAAAAGAAATATGAATATCACCCACCTTTAATGAACCTTAATTATTTATTAATTGTAAATCTTATTAATGTTGGCATTTACTTATACATTTTTTTAAATCAAGGTTGAAACTGTTAACATTAGTGAATGCACTATGAACTAACATCAATTACTTTAATGACATAAACATGAATTAATAAATGCTTATATACTCTATATTTTCTATAGTTTGTTCATGTTATATAATGCATTTAAAAATGTGAACAAATACAACTTTTTCATATCATATTATTCAGTACACATAAACGAATAATCCAGGGTCTGTTCTGTTCACAAAACAGCTTACAGTCACAGCTCTAATACAGTAATGTTATGTATGAATATAAACCCTGAACGAGCAACTCGAATAAAACTCGTGTATAATTCGCACAGGATGCCTGTAATCGTGACAGTTGTACATTGAATGATTGTACCCTTTATCAACAAATTATTATTTTACAATAGAGGCAGAGCTGAGGTGCTATTTTATGCGCAATGTTATGCACTTAAAACAACGCATTGTGCGCAACGTGCGTATATTACACAAGAACAAAATTCAAGCTCACGGATAAACAGTCAGTGATGAAATGAGAATAATAAACAATAATGTATATATCTTAGTAAAGGTATAAATTGATTAAGTCAAGAGCAGTGAGAGATTAATTTTTTGATTAACATTAGTGATAGATACGCAAAAAAGTTAACTTTTTTCTGCTGTTTACTTTCTCCTAAGCTCTAAATGGTCGTGTTTGATGATACTTGCAAAGACTGGATTTTTGACGCATAATAACCTTATGTAAATAAAGCGGCAAAAATACTCACAAGCTCAAAGACAAGCGAATGCGCGACTTGCTTATTCCCCTCATACAGAAACAGCGCATTTAACACTGTTGTTATTGTTTCAATTTAAAATCACTTGTTTTTAAATGCGGATACATGTACAAACGTCAAGATTTCCTGACCACGCGCACATGCAACTGCAAGAACTGACAGGTGGATGACATCAAAGTACTGCGAGAGCATTTCGGAAGCAGTCTCGTCTAATGAGTTCTCGGTTCGCTCTCACGGGATTTTGATGTCATCTGACTGCCTCTTGATTCTTGTGGCGCCAAGTGAAGTTTACCCATGAGTTTAACAACTCGTTGTATCAGCCACTGGTTAGATCAGCGTAGCAGTCAAAAACGATCATGTACGAGACAAATCAATTACCCCCAAAATACAGGACCCTAGGCTTACTGTGCAAAGACACGTAAATTACCTGGCTGTTTGATTTTCTTAGCCCACGAACTGAAAGGCTTGCCAATCTTCCTCATTTCGCTAAGTCAAGTTAATCTCCATTGGTCTTATACACCTTTATCGATGTCCAAAACATCGGATCCTTCCTGCATTACAAGTATGTCCATGCTAGCAGAAATAAAGTTTTACCTCAGCTTAACGTGAAATACAGCCAGAAAACCCGGAGTGGATCTGGTGCGTATGATTACAGAACGCTTACAGTGGAGAGAGGAACGTGATTTCGCTCCACTCCAGGCTTTTATCACATTCCACTTAACAAGGTGAATACACTGCGTCTTTATGAAAAGTTAATTTAATAATTTTGCAACTGACGGAAATCCGTCGTAGACTCGCTGCAATCGACGGAAATCCGTCGCTACGACGGAGAACTTTAATCCATGATAATAGCATAAGTAATACCTGCAAAATGATAAAGCTTAAAGTTCACTGCCAGGCGATATATTTTCTTTAACAGAATTCGCCTTTCATAGCCTACAGCGGACGGTCGGTTTGGACTACAGCCCTCTACTTCCTGCTTTAATGATGTCAGTAGAACAGTTTTTGACTAAACTCCGCCCACAGTAATACGTCAGTCACCAGCTACGCTAACGGCAAGCTAAGCTGCTATCAAATCACAACACACTAATCAAGCTACACAACCAGAACTCGATACGCATTTCTGAAGGAGGAACTTCATAGAACAAGGAAGACATCAGTCTATTTTGACGACAGTGGTATACAGATAAGTAAATTGGGTGAAAAATACTACATTTTTTACATGTGAAACATGAACACGTTATATTGCTTACTGTAAACACAATCAAAGCTTCAAAAACACAGAAAGAACGGGACCTTTAAGACTACACTACAATACATTCATACAATACAGAGCCTGGTTGTAGCTGCGAGTATTGCATTGGTTTACCTTCATTATGCTGTGCTCTCCTTCTCTCATCACGAGGTGCTCTGGGTCCATCAATCTTCCTGTGTAAAGAAAGAGGAAACAGAAAGTGCGACTGGTGTGGTGAGCTTGATTTATCACACTGTTAAACTACCTTATCAACACGCTTAATTTTAACACCCCCAAAACCTCCAGTTCAAAAACTGATATCACATTAATCCATACCATATGATTTGCTTAAAATTTAAGGTGTTATTTGCATAAACATTTAATATGCATAAGAAGCAAATGTAACCCTTTATTTGCCCCACATCAATTTTGAAAGACAAACATGTTGAGATCCAGGAGGAAATCCAAACGCCATCAAACACATCTACACTTAAACAGATTAAAACTGCTCTCTAGTGATGAATGGGCTAGTGCAGTTATAACTAGAAGAACAGAACAGACTGGCAGCTGAAGGGGGGGTTAGTAAAAAGTCTTCCTCACCAGTCTGAGCTGTTGTGATGAAGAGTCTCACGATCACCGAGGTCTCTGGGGATGGCAGGCAAGTGGGACAAATATGTTTTTTTCTGACTTTAATTTTGTGAAACTTCAAATTGATTGGGACATTTGAATTCATTTCAATTGACATTCATAATTAAATTTTTATGACATTGCCCTGTTTTCCAGGATGTTACGATTTGAACTTAAAATTCACGTTAGTGTTTCCATTGTATTGTTTTATCAACAACTCCCCCAAAACATAACAATTTGTTAAATTAAATATGAGTATCTATAAATAATACCATGTTACCACAAAACATTGCAACGGCTAAGTCTGTATGCCTTTAGCACACTGTAATGTTTGTTTTGTCAACTCAACAAAGTTATTTTTTGGCACTTAGCATTTCCCATTAAAAATAAATAATCAAGCTCACAGTCGAGCTCAGCTTTTGTGAACCAGCAAAGGGGACCTAAATCATTGTGTATATAACACAGGGCAGACCCGTGGACAGTACTTACGTGGAGTAAGTGTGCGTACGAGGGGCGATTGTCCGCTGTGTACCAGTCTGTAACACATCTGGTGGACTCATCATCACATAAAACTGACCTAATGAAAACCGAAAAAGTGTTTATTTGTCATAAGCTATAAAAAACTAATTAATTTACAGTGCAAGAAAAATGCAATAAAAAAGCACATGTGCACAAGTAAGATTTGTCTTTTGGGGGGGTCAGCATACTACTTACAGCTAATAGCAAATGTTTTAATTTTTTTTTTAAACTGACCTCCAGCCTGTGTAAGAGTTGGATCAGACGTGGCCTGCACTGACACAGCTGTACCATCGCTGACAGTCGCTGCAGGAAAGTAGGCAAAGCGCGTTTCTCCACCCACCGTCTCCCCTGCTGGACTCCCTCCATTGAAGGGGTTCTGGATAACGGCCTAAACACCGCAAACAAACTTTATTTTAAGCAAAATGACAATGGACCTGGCTATACAGAAGATGCAAAAAGTCAATCCCAATGAAGCCACGAATATCAACATGTTCAATAAAAGGTCTCTTGATTCTTATCTGTTTAACCCATATAAATACCTGCGCTACTGCCTGCTGTGCTCCTGCAAAAGCAGCCGTGGACACCACACTGACTGCAGCTCCTCCATCTCCTGCCGCTTCCAAATGGTCTTCTGTGACCTGGACCACGCGATACGTCACCTGCAAAACCCAAGAGCAGGGATAAACACAAATGTCACATTTGAAGAACGTGTGTTAAGTATTTGTCCCTGCTAGTTAGATTTTTTTGTGCGTTCTTTAACATGTGGCATCTTTTGATGTGGATTTAAGTTACATAAACATTGCCTTGAAGATGTAGCTTTAAATCACTGCTGAACATATGGCTCTCGTGAGAGCCATCAAAGGGGCACAGAACCCCAGGTCGTGTTTTATGACAGTCACCCCAGTTTGAACCCTGGGTAGCTTGCACACCCCCTATGAAGGAAGGTTAAAGGTCACACTGACCTGTCCACCATTGCTCTCTGTGCGAAACTGGTATTGAACATTATGGTCTCCAAACGCTGCTGCTTGCTGGACGCTCGCTATGGTAACCGCCGCCTGCTCCTCGGCCCCCACCCCCTCTGCTGAGAAATGCACCAGAAACTGTGTTAGATTGTCTGATGCATTTTTTTTCTCTATTACAAATTCACTGGAATAGCCTACATGTTTATCATACCAATCACACAATAGATAAGGCTGGATATATTTCACATAAATTACCTTCCTGTAGTTGAACACCCTCCTCAGTTTCCTGTTTCTCGTGACTGCAAAGAGAGTTTCAGGTCATATTATAAAATAACTTCTTAGGTTTCTTCAAGAGAAAGTTTATGGTGAAGATATAATCATGGGGTTTTAGTAAATTCGCCAGGCCTAAAGCAAACGATGACAAAAAGGCAAAGATATGAAAGATAAATAGAAACAAAAAAAAGAAAAGAAAACTTATGTCATGTTTTATAGGTGTACGTATTATAGACATAAATATTTCTGCTCTGTGAACTTCAACCATGGTGAACGCCCCGCCCCCACCCTTTACAAACTGACCACTTTCGCTTGACAAACCTAAAAAAAAAATCAGCTACATTTTTTTTAAATAAATAAATAAATAAAATAACATACTTTTCGTAAAAATGCAGAAGAATAAACAGAGACTGCAAAAATAAAAGCTTTTAAAATAAGATAACGACTAAAGATCGGTTGCAGGTTGATATAATGCATTAAACTGCTAAAGAGATTTTCGACACCACTAAACGCGATTATTATGGTTAAAATATCCCGTAAAGTGCATCTTGTATCCCCAAAAGAAAAGAAAAATAATAATTCTCCTTGCAAAACAAACTAGTATACCGGCTTACAGAGCAGAGTTTTGAAAATAACGAAACCTAGATAAAAATCACCAAATTAGCAATCGTGCTAATACTGATATAAATATGTTCACCGTGGGTATTTAAACAGTACTGTATGTTGTTTTGTCGTTGCGCCGATCACGTCTTACGCTTGACTTTCTATATAAATGGCATGCACAAAACTTAACAATAGTCAGAAAAACAAACTTAAAAGATGATCGCTAACTGCCAAGGTTTAAAAACAGAAAAGAAAATGGTCGACTGGGGCCTGTCTAGTGGCCTCGCATAAAGGACGCGCTCATACCTCGTCGAGGTGTCCAAGCTCTGTTCGAGCATATCCATGAAGGCGAGCGGATTTAAAATCGCAATATTCAGCGACACTTGAAATACGGGAGATGGAAGCGCTGATCACGGGGACAAACACACGGGTCATGTGAGAAAGACAGTCCAGGACACGTGAGGTGCAGGCTGGGCGAGGAGTTAAAATGGAGACCGCGGTGGAGGAAGACGGAAGGTGTTCCTGTTGTCGTTGCGCTCATTCGGTTGCATAGGTTTGCGCATTGCGCGCGGCTTTGTTGCGTATGCTACACCCTCCCGCCCTTCGACGAAGGCGAGATTACGACCTGTTGATCCTCGAAGTCGGTTTTCAATCGTTATGCTTGTGTTTTCGTACTTAATGACAGATGGTTTTACGGTAAAGCGTGTTTTTGAGTCGCGCTGTACGGCTTTCGCAGAAACATTAATGTATCCATCCGCAAGCTTTATCGCTGCCCTATTTTTGAACTGCCGTTAATAAGACGCGGAATGGAGTGTTTTATAAGAAACAAAATGCGTTTTATGATTAAATAAATGAACATTTTTGGGTGGACACGTGACAGAACGTGACTATGATTGTGCACGTATTTATAACAACTCGCCGTGTTTTTACAAAAACGACAGAAAACAGAAGCGATAGTTTTAGCATGTTGGTTTGTTACTAAGTTATATATTTCCGATCGTGAAGTCTTAGTCTCAGACTAATAAAGTACTCGTTGTTCATAAAGCGACAACCTCGTGAGTTTCAAGTTTTAAAATAAACGGTCCTTTAATAGTCGCATTTAATCATGAAGTGATCTTACCTTGCGTTTTCGTAAGGATTCACAACCTGCCCGTTTGCAATCTCAGAATACAGTGCAAGTACAAAATATACAGCTTTTCCTTGGACACAAGGAAACAAGAAATCAGGAATATGACGAGTGTTGAATTTCTCAGGTGACCCCCGAGATCCAATCCGGGATTTTGGTCAAACCACATGACACGAATGAAGAGCGCTGGAGGGGAACCGGACATTTATTAAACCCTAGCATGGCGAAGTGGACAAAACTGATGTGTCTAAATCGCTTTCTTGGTATAAATGTGAAATATCTACATAAAGAAATATTCCCCATGTTTCCTATGATCTTCTGTTGTTGTTGACACGATGCTAAATGGCACAATGAACATTTGGAAGGCACAGCAACATGTGCAATGTACAAAAGCGACATCAATGGTTTAAAATACATAAGAGTTTTTAAATAACTTTTAGGGAGGAGGTTAAAGTGAACTCTAGGTGTCTCTTGGTGTTTTTCCATATATTTTTAACATTTTGTGACTGACTATTTTGTCATCTGCCTTGGGGTCATTATTATGTTTCATTAATAAAGATCTGTAAAGGTTATTTGTACAAGCTTTTCTTAAAAGTACAGCATCCTACAAATGTTTATTTAAAATTCAACTGAAAATTAATTTTAAATGTCAAATACTACCCCTTAATATGATTTATTTTAAAATCTATATTTATTTTAAAAGTTTTTCACTTAATATCTGAAAAAAAATCATAATAAATTGATTTGCAATAACTATACAGAAAGTACATGTGCATTCTATCTTATAGCAAAGCATGAGTTTGTTTTTTGTATTGTACATATTTAAATACATATTTAGAGACCATATGAGTTTCTTCTCATGATTGATCTCTATCCAAAAATTGGAGAAGTCAATAGGAAACATTGGGAATGTTGCACTGTAGACTAAAGGCTTATTAAACCTGGGTAACCATACCATCAAAGCAAGCATGCAACTCAGCATTTTGCATTGACCACTACACCACAGCAATCCTTTGAATGGTGCAACAGTCTACCCTACCCAGTCAAACAAAAGCAAAACCAGCAGACATCATTCATACACACATGCAGGGCCCCTTCCCTAACCAGATCAAATGTATGCAGGGACAGAGCAGGTAGCATTTAAAGGATTTTGCCACCATCAACAAAAAAGGGCAACCTTTTGAACTTGAAGTTCTCTATGTGTTTTTCCCGTGTACCTCCTAACCATTCTCCCTCTCAGAGGATAAGGAAAGCACGGTTTTGCCATAGAAGCAAAAAGGTAAGAAATAAACATACTTTGAAATGTTCAGTTGAATCCGAGTAGTTATACTTTAAATGCACATGGCTATCACTTTACTCCATGAATCTGTGCACTGTAAATGTTAATACACCCTAATGTAAATTGTTGCTTTTAACTTAATGTGGCAATTTATATAAAAATGGTTTTGGGAATGATTCACAGAAAATTTCTGCTCATGTTTGCCTGAACTTTGTTAGTTCATAGTTACATTATATAACACATTTGCTTTACATAGAGGTATATGTTGACTGAAAAGGTATACAGGCATATAGGCTATATGTTTTTTTTTTTTTAAGAAAGTTATGCAAAAAATAATAGGAATAAACAAAATTAATATGCACAGTACAGTAAATAGAGTTTTTAAAATGAATGAAATAATAAATATTCCAAGTAAAGAGTACATATCCTCTCCCAGTCAAGAGTGCATTTTAGTACATAACTGAAAAATATTTCAAAATGTTTGTGTATGAAATAGACATTGATATCCAAAACCAAATTTATTATGCTTGGACTGAAAAGCATGAATATTTCTTAATATGTTTATTTATTGTCATTGTGAGATGACTGTCATGGCTCCTATTTATTTCATTTCTCCTTTGCACATGGTTGCAGTGTGTGTCAGGATGTACAGTTTTATGAGCGGAGGCCTTTTTTGTGCATTATTGGGGAGCATCCTAATAGTGGTCTCCACGGCGACAGACTATTGGATGCAGTATCGTCTCTCAGGCAGCTATGCTCATCAGGGCCTGTGGAGGTACTGCATGGCTAATAAGTGCTATATGCAAACTGCAAGTATAGGTAAGTGGTAGTATATTTGTGTATGTCAAATAAAGTTAACAAAAAAATAAATCTATTCACTTTTTGCTTCACATACCCTACATGGCTGAAAATATGTGGACAAAACTTTTAATTAATTGGCTTAATTAAACAAAACTATAGCTTAAGATATCCGAGAATTGTATTAGACATTTTAAAGGCAACAATTTGGGATGGACCCTTCTTTCTTCCAGCATAACATTTCTCATCAACTTTTAGGGTGGTCACTACCTTTTAGCCTTAGTGCATCTAAATTTGTGAATAAATTAAACCTTTAAAATGAAAGTGTCCCTTAAAGTTCACCTGTAGATGGCACCTGATGATTTATTTTCAATAATTGGGCGCCTCACACTGGTTTGTGTTGTCTGAGCATTGCACAGTCATGTTCTGTACAGGTGCCTTAAAGTCGTTTCCCTGGTCTCATAAGATGACATCTGAGATTACAGGAGCTGTGCTTTGGTTCATTCAAGGTGATTTAAAGGAATAGTTTAAAAAAAACAAAAAAACAATTTAAAATAAGAAATCCAAAAATCAGTGAAACTATTTTTAAGCAAAAGGGATTGAGAATCTCTCTTTAGGTGTTTCAGTAATAAATTTCGATTTTTATCTCCAGCATACTGGAATGCCACACGGGCATTTATGATCCTGTCAGGAATAGCATGCTTTGCTGGCATCATTGTGGGCATTTGGCCATTCTCGAATTTTTCCTCCTTTGAGAGGTTCAGCCGTCCCTTTGCTGCAGGCATCATGTTTTTCATCTCCAGTAAGTCACGCACATGATAAAAAGTTTTCCTGTCATGATGGGGCTCTCCTTTGACTTTAACTAAGCCTTTTTTTATCTTTTCTTATACAATTCTGTACATTTCTTTTCTTTAGCTTTATTTGTGCTGCTGGCTATGGCAATCTACACTGGTGTAACCTTAAGCTTCCTGGGCAAGCGTTTTGGAGACTGGCGTTTCTCCTGGTCCTACATAGTGGGCTGGGTGGGCATGCTAATGACATTTTTTGCAGGTGGGAGAATATAATCTTATAATTTACTATTTAAGGCATTAGAATAGCCAATAAAACTGTTTATGAAGACTTTGTGGTTAAGTAGACAGTTATAGTCTTGCAAAATTGTCATGTTTTGGTCACAAATGTGGGTGCGTTTGAAAGCAATTTAAGCTCTTGAGATAAATGTAAGTAAATAAAAAGTTTTTTTAATTTAAATGTATTTTACATTTTTAGATTGAATTAAATTACAATTTACATGTTTAATGATAGACACATTGTCTGTTTTAGGGATATTCTACATGTGTGCTCACAGAATGCATGAATCAAGAGGAGGGACTGAAAATCGCTAAGGGAAGAAACGCAGGACTGCATCTAAAACCATCAGGACTTGTTATAGTAAAAGTATAAGATAAGATGCAGTACATATGTTTACAAAATATGTAAACAATTACAAAATACTAACACACTCAGCTACACACATACCAGCCTGATCTCATGGGAATTTGTATGTATTTTATGAGGTGGCTATTTAATATGAATTAGTACAAAGTGAATTGTACAAAAAACGTATTATTAAAAAAATACATTAATGAAGCCCCACCCCCACTTCTGCTCCTAAATGTCACTGGGGTGAAGGCATATGGTACTTTTTCAAAATCAAAAGTTATCTGTTAAAGGAACACGCCCACATTTGGGGAATTTAGCTTATTCACCATTTCCCCACTCTGTCTGATGCACCCACCGCTAGCCTAGCTTAGCACAAAGACTGGAAGTGAATGGCTCCAGCTAGCATACTGCTCCCAATTAGTGACGAAATGATGCAAACATTTTCCTATGTATGTGTTTGGACAGAGTTGTGCAAATCACTCCGCCCAAGTAGCAGTGCTTTGCCTTCTGAGAATATAGTTCCCAGTATGTATACTGTTAAAAGATAGCTGTGTCTGACCTTGTTATTTGTACACAGTGTGACTATGCAAATCACAACACATAAATAGGAAAATGTTCGCATTATTTTGTCACTTATTGGGAGCAGTATGCTAGCTGGAGCCATTCACTTCCAGTCTTTGTGCTAAGCTAAGCTAGCGGGGGCTGCGTCAGACAGAGTTACAGCACACACGGAGATGAGAAAGGTATGGACTTATCTAACTCTGGGGTATACGGTGAATAAGCTAAATTCCCCAAATGTGGGCGTGTTCCTTTACCAGATAACTTTTGATTTCGAAAAAGTACCATTTGCCTTTCCCCCAGTGACGTTTAGGAGCAGACATGGGGGTCCAAAGGTATCTATGGACTTATCTAACTCTGGGGTATACGGTGAATAAGCTAAATTCCCAAAATGTGGGCATGTTCCTTTAACATTATAGTAAATTAAATTAATATGATTTAAATGTATTAAAATTAATCATGCTGAAAAGCTATTGATCAATTTCCAATTGAATTTTCAGGGGGGTTTTTTTCAATTAAATTTGACATCAGACCAATTGTTTAGACTTTTTTGATCTCTAAGCATAATGCGTTATATATTTACCATCTTTTATGTCCACATTGCTGCAAGGCAGAGCTTTTGCATATGTATTGAAGTAGATATAGTATAACGAGTTTGTTTTGTCAATGAGTTAATCTTTGGTTTTGCATCTTCTGCTTGTTAAAGCATTTATTGCATTGTGAGGTCATATGTGTCAGTCGTGCAAATTCACAACAGCCTTATCATCTGTTCATATCATACAAGTGTTACATCCTGTGCTAAAGACAAAGTGTACTGTACAAAATATGATGATGCCTTAAATATTTAAGAATTGACTGTAGATGTAATTTCCACTTTAAATCTTGACTAGTCATGAATGCTGTAACTTTATATAACAAAATATGTGTGTGCTTGTGCATTTGTGTGCTGGTTTGGTTGAAATAAAAACAATTAAGATTATTAAAATGTGCAGTTAGCTACAGTTTTGGGTTTTGCATTTTGCAGTTTCATCAGTGGTTTAGCTTCATTGCACGAGAGTTGTAAAACAGTGGTGGTATATGGGGATTGTAGAAAAAGCCACTTTGGACGCTCAATAGATAAAAGCATTTGCTAAATGCAAAAAATTCTCACAGTCAAGTACAGAAAGTGGAAGTGGGAAAAACATCTTCATAAGCGTTCTGTCCCAGGTGAAAAAGAAATATATTTAAATAGTATTTTTTGGGACATACTTAATATATTTAAAAGCTACTATACTAAATGCATATTAAATGTATTATATTGAACCCACTTCAAATATATTAAATGCATTTCAAGATATATTTAAAGTCAATTTTAATCTATTTGCATTATATTTAATATATTGAAATTGTGTTAAATTGGAACAACTTCAAATATATTTAGTGCAATTTAAGTGTACTTCTTTAAAATTCATTTGAAATGCACTTCTCATACACTTAAAAATACAGTTAGAATACATTTAAAGCTTAATTTAACTGTGCTTTAAGAACACTTTAATAGTACTTCAGCATATTAGAAATATACTAGCATTACATTAATAGAAATGTATTAGCATTACACTTCTATTTTATTATAAAGCTGATTTTAATATTTAAAATGTTATATTAAAATCATTAAATTTTAAGACACATACACAGATTTTGAATACAGAACAATTTAATATACTTCATATTGTGTTGTGTACATTACAAAAATACCTAAAGTAAATTAATCAAGCACAGAGACATACATAATCTCTTGACCAAAGAGAAACATATAAAACAAATATCAGAGAAATGCAATTACAGAGCTACTTCTATCAAATTTTACAACATTAACATTAAATGTATTAATGAAAAGTACACTATGAATATGCAATCACTAAATATTCATAAGCAATGAGTATATAATAATCATTTGTAATTCTCTGCATAAAAAGTTAATGAAAAAAAATGTTTAAGTGCAATATAAGCAATTAAGCACAATGTTTGAAAAACGCTGTTTGAAAAACGCTTTGGAAAAGGAAATTGGGCCGACTACCAAAACACACTTGTAGCCAACCAGCAGTAAGGGGCGTGTCTACTAACTGACATCCTTGCCGGGGTTGCGTATGTGTGTGGTGGCTCTATCAAAAGAAGGTCCAGATTCTATTGGGGTAGAGACATGTTTGTTTAGGTAATTTCAAATGTTAACATTGGCTTTCAAAAATTGTGCACTCTGCCTTTAACCAACTTAAGATAAACCTATGAAAAGCTGAACTAAAACACAAAACAGTTTAGATGTCACATGTTTAAGTGGAGGGTGACTTCTTCTTGCAATTCAGACACTGTAGTAATTGAAGACTGCTTTATCACACGGGCTGTGAAAAGGAAACAGAATATACCAATTAACCAATAATGAATGAACATTTGGATATCCATGTTTAAAATAAATTGGCATAGATATGCATGTATGGAAGTTTTGTTAACTTCTCAGTTTACCTTTTAAAGCTTGACTGTGTCCTCATCAAGCGTGTCAGTTTTATCTGTCAGAGCACTCTACAAGTGGGAATGAAGATAGGATTAGAACAGGCTCATGAAATAAAGCAACCTGTGTGTATTACAGGATATGTTTTACATTGATAATTGTGTTTTATTTGAACCTAGATCATTTTCCATTGTTTGTCTATTGTGGTCTTGCAAACTTAAGGTTCACCTCTGTTTAAGGAGATTTAAGGAAATCAGAAATGATGCCAAACAGGGCTCCAGACTGCTATCAAATGGTGGCATTTTGCCACCTAAATTTGAGAGTGTGCCACTGAATTTTACATCCGGTCGCACATGTGCGACCAGCAAATTTGACCTTTTTTTTGTGATATGACCACTGATCTATATAAATGACTGGATTGCGCATAGAACGCTTGACGTAACTGCGTGAGGTGAAGCCAGCGCAGAGTTCGAGCCGCCATCTTGGTATACCCAACCGGCAGAGAGCGTCATTGACTTCCATTCAAAATCATGATCAAAATTTACCCCCTTTACAGCGTATCAGTTACACAAGGTTAATTTTTAGGATATGTGTACGTTAATTATTTGTTAATTCTGGTGTTATTTGCAATGTTTATGTTTTAATCGGGCAGGATAATGGATTTATAAAAAAACATTAAGGTGAGTGTGTCTGCTGCATTTGCTAATGACACGGGTATAAATAAAGTTTTTTTTGACATTCAGCTACACTGTGACGGTCAGCGTTATATCTCTAAATAAGTTTAGGTAACTTGTAAGTTAAGATAACATAATTACAAAACTAGCAAATTATTGCATGCACATACTGTACAAAGCATGATTATTTATTTAGATTTCAGAATGAGCACGTTTATTGTCATTAATACTAAATATGCTGCGGTCTGTCTGCTGATCTGATACTGTAATAAAGATGAATGTATAATAACTGTTTAAAATGCAAAATGTACAACTTTCAGTAAATAACTATTTACATGCTTTGGACGTTTGTGTTGTAATAATGTACAGGGTAACTTCAGATATAAAAACGAAGACGAGTAAAGTGATGTTTTATCATTAAAATCTGATAACGTCCATTGATTAAATAGAACTTTTGGGTATACCAACATGGCGGCGCGGTGGCTTCACAAGTGTGACGTCATGTGCAATCCAGTCATTTATATAGATCAGTGGATATGACACTAATCTGAAACAGCACATTGTACTTTCTGAATCTATAATTAAAGTATTTATTAGTAATACAGTATAAATTAGTAGACATGTGAATATTTGGTTAGCATGTTGTTTTACCGTGTGTGCCCCTAAATTTTCTGGTTGCGCCCCTAAAATTTTCAGTTGGGGGCCACTGTGCTCCTAGTAAAAAAAGTTAGTCTGGTGCCCTGCCAAATGGTGCAATGATGACTAGGCCAAGTCCCTTACAGCTTTACAATAAAAAAACGGTTTTTACAAGAATAATTCAAAAGGACAGAAATTAGCCACCTGGAATGGATGTGTTGCAAACGTTTTTCTTCACTCCACATTTGCCCCGATTCAAAAATGTCAATAGCAGTTGATCTGAAAAACAACAGGCAGGTAAATGATGATTAATGATTTGTTTTCGTTTTAAGATTTACTTACCCCGAGTACAATATATTAAGACAATATAATATAATCAAACCCAGCCTCGGCAGTTTTACAATCTCTCATAAAAGTATCCCTTCTTACAATGTCATTTTTGTGTCCATATGTAATTAGAAATACATTTAAAAATAAACAAAAAGACAATAAGGTTGTCAAGATTGAACTGATATAAACATTAGACATTGAACATTACTGGAGTTATAATAACCATATGGTCATATCATGGTATTTTCAGGTAAGACAGCTCAAACATTCATTTTAAACTAACGTTAGCGTTGCAAGAGAAACATTAGAAAAACTTAAACGTGAAATCAAATAGCAACAACAAACTTACCACCAAGAATAAGTCTTTCTATGCGCTATATCTTCATTTGTTCCTGTCTACTTGGGATCTGGTTGGTCATATTTATGTCGCTGTGCTAAAAAAAAGAAAGGTTTTAATGATTTCTGAAATGCTTAAGAGAAATGCCTAATGTTAGTCAGAAAATAAAGATGTTCCAATTACCACACGCAACACAGACATAACGTTACATAAAGAAGCTGGGTTAAATGTAATGTAATGTTTTACTTATTTAATAGTTAACTAAATAAAGAAATGTGAAAATCTGTCATCACTTACCCTCGTGTTGTCTCGTTCATCTCCAAACAAAAAGCGAAATACTTTTTCCCTCAACGTCAGATCCACTAAAACTGCTCATATTTTAAATCGAGTTGTTTTATCTTAGTCCTCTGGTGAAATATGATCGCCGATTAATTAAATAAATACGTTTAATGCAGAGTCGCCATCTAATTTAACAGTTTATACGTTTAATGCAAGCAACCGCATGCACCGTGAACAACTGAACTAAACTGAACAAGTTTCAAATAGCACCGTGACGTGTTACTATGACAACAACCAATCAGGTTTAGTCACGTGTGTCACGTGTGTTGTTTGAAATTAAACAAGTAAGATTTTGAAATTAAACAAGTAAGATTTTAAGCAAATCTTTGAAAAAATAGCTTATTGTGCAATCGGAATGATATAATGTTGAAAGGCTTGAGGAAAGTTCAATGTTAGCTTATTACAATTAATGAATCATGTTTTGAAAAAAGTATGTTTTATCCAAATATACTAAAACTTCACTAGAAGTACATTTGTGTTTAGCATATTTCTTAAAAGTTTAATTATGCATATATTTATTACCAGCATACTTTTAGTACACTTAATATAAATACATTAAAAATATTCTTAAGTTTAGCATATTTCTTAAAAATGTAATAAAGCATATATTTATTACCAATGTACTTCTAGTACGCTTAATACAAATACATTAAAAATATTCTTAAGTTTAGCATATTTCTTTAAAATGTAATTAAGTATATATTTATTACCAATGTACTTCTAGTACACTTAATATAAATACATTAAAAATATTCTTAAGTTTAGCATATTTCTTAAAAATGTAATTAAGTATATATTTATTACCAATGTACTTCTAGTACACTTAATATAAATACATTTAAAATATTCTTAAGTTTAGCATATTTCTTAAAAATGTACTTAAGTATATATTTATTACAAGTGTACTTCTAGTATACTTTTAAAAAATATGTTTAAATGCAATTTAACGTATTTTTAATACACTTCAAATAAGTATGTTGGAAATACAAATGTATTATAAACATACTATTTGTATTTTAAGTATATTTTTAATACATTAAATACTACGTCTTTTTGACCTGGGGTTGCGTCAGACGATTCGGTACAATTTCAAAAAGTGACAAAGCTGAGTCATTCCATCATGTGGCATTTTCTTTATTTACTATTTGATCAAAATAGACATACTATCTATTATTATAAAATACAATTATAAAAAGACCAAAGTAAATACTATGTGACATAAATGTAATAAAAAGTTTTAAGTCTCAGGAAAGGACACTAGATATAAAGAAGCAACCAGTCTCACCCCATGGCGTCAATATTTGACGACACTTGACCATGCGTCAATATGTTGACGCGGAGGGTATACCTTTCGCGTCATTTTTTGACGAACTGGGAACTTCAATACTATTAAGTCCGTTGCATTCTCTTTCCTATTTTCTTACCATTTTCGCGTCGGTTTAGGGTTAGATTTACATAATGACATCCCTACCCAAACCTAACTCTAACCCCAACGCCAGGTGACAACTGTTTAATTTCGCGTACACTGTTTAATTTTGCGTAATCTAACCCTAAACCGACGCGAAAATGGTAAAAAAATAGGAAAGAGAATGCAACGGACGTAATAGTATTGAAGTCCCCAGTTCGTCAAAAAATGACGCGAAAGGTGTACCCTCCGCGTCAACATATTGACGCATGGTCAAGTGTCGTCAAATATTGACGCCATGGGGTGAGACTGTGTTACAACAAGAACCATTCAATGAGACAAGAACATTTTAATAGTTTAAAATTTGTATCTGTAATTAACTTAACACGGTGGTGACACAGGTTCCAATTCTAGTGATAAAGGCCTACTTGAACATTCGTCTGTAATGGTGTTCTGTGACAGAATTTGGCCTTCTTCTTTAAGAGCTCTGTGAAAAATCCCTAACAGGCTTTGACCGCTGCGTCGCCTGAGATTCAGTCCCATGCAAAAGTAAAGCACTGGGTTCACACAGCTGTTGAAATAAGCTAAGTTTGTAGCCATATGCCATAACCCAGATGTGTTGTATTTATTATTCAATAGCTTATTAAGACGAAGGATGTGATAAGGTGCCCAGCATAAGAAAAATGCAAAAACCAATAAAGCAAGAATCCGGAGAGGCCTTGACTTGCCAGAAAATCTCGTTCTGCGAATCCCAATAGCAGCCAGTGTGTAGCAGATGAAGATCACCATGAAAGGAAACAGAAATCCACAAAAGAAGCGAATGTAGGTAAAATACTTTGCTGAATCAGTCTCACTGTCCCTTACTTCTTCCTGCAAATTTTAGACATACAAAATAATCAAGTTAAACCACTTATTTTAACAGTGGTTTACATATATAGTTTTATATATATATATATATACTACATTCAGGCAGTTTTGAAAAGCTGTTCTGACCTTTAGTGAGCATTTGCTGCTGTTGTTCTTGCCAAGGGAGACCTTCCAAAATGCAAGGTTTGGTGAACTGAAGATCACTGCCACAATCCAAACCCCCAAACTGATCAGACGAGCAGCAAATAAAGTCCGTCTCTTCCTGGTAAATATTGGGCACCACACGCAGATCACTCGATCCACACTGATGACAGCCAGAAGAAAAACACTGCAGAACATGTTGGCATACATCAAAAAGCCCTTTAACTTGCACATAAAGTCTCCAAAAGGCCAGTAGCCGATGAAAATCTTGATGAGAGAGGTCATGTGTGTCATGCAGAAGATCAGGTCAGCCACGGCAAGGTTGATCAGCCATACGTTGTTTATGCTGGGTTTCAAAAGGACGCCGGCCACCCAGATGACCACAGAGTTCCCAGTGGTGCCTAAGAGAACAATGATGGTGTAGCAGACAATGTCCAATGTAGTTTTCTCATGGTAAACTTTGGATTGATGGGCAACAGATGTATTGAAGCTCATACTACAATTAAAACAGATCAATTTGAGGCATTAAGAAAAGGTGCTTTAGTGTTGCTTTTGTAAAATATTTAGCGTAACAGCGTGTTTTGCTTTTGGTGTTCAAACTTTAAGTGTTCATTTATAGCAGAGATGTGTGTGTTTCTTGTGTGAAAAAATTTATATATATCACAATATGTGCTGCATCAATTCCTACAACGGAACGACCTATGTTTGTCCATCTTAGTTACCTTGTACTTTTGATTTTCCAATGATTTACTATACAAATGTGCAAACATACATTTCCATAATTTTGTACAAATGCAGCTTGATCTTTCACCAAGCTATACAAATCTTTATTTAAGCTTTTGAAGGTAATTTCATAGCAATAATATTTAATTCATTTAGAACTTCATACACATATCACCAAATATTTTATATGTGTAACTTTTGCAATGAAATGTACACAAATTTGTTAGCTATTTTAAATCTGCTAAAGCAACTTTACAGTTACAGGAAACATAGTATACTACATGGACTAGATAAAAATGTATTGTTTGTGCAAAAGAAATACAAACAAATTTGTCATGAATTGCTGTGCTGTAATGTCTTACCTGTACTGTTCACAATGTCAATACTGTAAGTGTTTGTCACCCCTGAATGAGTCTGTGTAGCAGAAACCGTGGTCACTATTTGATCACTGTTCAGTCTAGCAGCATTCAGCTCTTAAGGAACTCATTTTTTTTCTTGAGTCAATCAGTGGTGTCAGCCAACAGGAAGAGGGGAAAAAATGCACAAGCAAACATCACACACACTTAATGTAAAAGTAGGCCATATGCTAAGTATGTATATATGTACTGTATATATATACAGCTAATTATAATGACTAGAGCTTAACTCAACCCTAGTACAAACCTTTCTTTAGATATACACCCTTTTTACAAATAAGGACATCCCTAAAGAGAACATTTTAAAATTTTTGTGGACGAATTTGTCCCCATACAATTAGTAACAAGTCTTGAGTAAATTAAGTTCTTTAAATGTAGGACAGTGTGGCCTCTAGTGGTGAGGTTGGAGTCAGGGGATGGAGACAGGTGTTACTAATGAGTTTATAAACATTTTGTTACAATGCATTATGTTATTTATTTACTGCAACTATATATTCAACCTAATATTTTAAGTTTTGGCTTAAAAAAGTTTACATAACTTATAAAATCAAGAAGAACTTTGTCACGACCGCAAACAGAGGAGTGAAGACCAGGTAAGAGTGAATCCATTTGCAGTAATACTTTTAATAATAAACGACGTAGCACAAAAACAAACCCTGGAAAACACTACACACGGTTACACATAACAACAACAATGAACCGTAACAAACAGGTGAACAGGAAGTGACTAAATACATGACAATGACCAATGGGAGAACTGAAACAATAATAAACAGATACAAAACACCTGAGTCAATTAAATGAAACCATGGTAACAAATGATGGGGTGGAGATAAACAAGGCAAGAGAGACGGGCAAATAATAATACAAGAAGTCAAACAAAACAAACAAAGACACAACCCTAACAAACTTGTTTAACTAAATTTTTTAAAGTTAAATAAAAACAGTAGTTTATTTGACAAAAAATATTGCACAGTTTTTACATTGTACGTTTGTGTCATAAAATAGAAAGCAGTGAAAATGCTATAACTTTATTACATTGAAATATTATTTTAAACCCAAGAGACCTCTAATACCAATCACATGCAGCCAATAAAAATATGTCGAATTACTATTTGAAATAATATTTATTGTGCTTTCTTTAATGTTTTATATAAACATAAATTCACAAAATGTATCACTAAAGTGGTGATGTTGAGCAGATGTCGATATCCAGTGAAATGAATGGGTCTCTATGGGCATCTGCTGGTCGAAATGATTTAATTCTTAAACAGTAATTCTTTTATGTGTTTTTTTTTTCTTCTAAAAACCGATGGCTGAAACACCAATATCTAGAAACAATTTAAATCAAATTTAGATCATCATTTATGTGCCTTTTCATAACAATGTGATATTTTTCAGGCAAGCCAATGGTGTAGTTGAGGAATTTAAACAGGTACAAAAGTACTTAAAATATCTCAAAACACAGCTTTATTGTATAGATGAGAAGTAAAAAAAACTATATTATTTGTATTATTGAATTTTTTTATTTTTCTTTAAATTATGCTTTCATATAGACCCCAAGGGCCAGAAGTGTAGACAGAAAATAAGGAACATTTGAGGGTTAACCTTTACTAAATCTAGAGGCTTATACCACGGTGCTGTGGAATGCTTGATTCTGATTGGCTGATAAATGTTCCATGGGTGTTGATTATTTTTCTGTAAACTGCATACCTAACCTTTAAATGTCTTAAAAAAGGCACCAGAGCAATGTTTGTGGTAACTGTGGTATAAGAGGAATAATTGATTCCGGTCCTTTGAATTATTTGAAAATAATGCACACTCCGCGTCGTGCCACATTACCACATTGGGTGTGCATTATTTTCGAAGAATTCAACGGCACGTTGTCAAATTATTCCTTACTCAATACCCTTCTCAACCCTACATATAATTTTGCATTTGTGTGTTTGTTTTTATATGATTCAAGCTTTGCATAGTTTATTCATTTATTTTTACTTTCAATTTCATTTTGAATTACATATTACAGCAGACACAGAGCTATTTTTGTAAAGCTGGGAAGGACAACAATTAAGGAAATCTTATGTAATAAAGGTAGTAATATAATTAAATGCAACTTGTTCCTCTTTAAATTTGTACTGAATCTTTTCAATATCTGACGTGCTGTTGTGTTCTGGTCTTGTAGGGCAGTACAGGCATAAACATTTATTGTTATTATCTTTCTGCTTAGCTCCCAGAAACATGACTAACAATAACAGCAAACATTGTATTGAATGAAAAGATATACGCAATTTTTTATGCACTTAATCTACAGCAAAGAAATGTAATATCAACAAGATGTGTAATGAAATATGAAATATGCAATTTCTGAATGCAGAACTTTTCAGTCATAAAAACACCTGCAAGGCTTAAAAGAGATCAAGCCTCAGCCAAGAAAAAGTAACGCAAAAGTAACTAAAAATTAACGTAAGCATTACTTTCCATGAAAACACAATTACTTTTTTGGGAGTAACTTAATATTGTAATGCATTACTTTTAAAAGTTACTTTTCCCAATACTGACAGTCATACATGTGTGTGGTGTACCAGATGCTTTCAAAACACAGTTTGGCTGTTAGTGGTGTCCTGAGACAACGTTCGGCCTTCTTCAGTAAGAGCTCTGTAAAAAATCCCTAACAGGCTTTGATTGCAGCGTTGTCTGAGATTCAGTCCCGTGCAGAAGTACAACACTGGGTTCACACAGCTGTTGAAATAGGCTAAGTTTGAAGCCATACGCCATCCTAACTTTACCAATGGGTGGTTTTCATTACTTAATTTAACAAGACCTAGGATGTGATAAGGTGCCCAGCAGAAGAAAAAGGCAAAAACTAATAAAGCAAGAATCTGAAGAGGTCTTGATTTGCCGGAGAGTCTCGTTCTGCGAATCCCAACAGCAGCCAGTGTGTAGCAGATGAAGATCACCAGGAAAGGAAACACAAATCCACAAAAGAAGCGAATGTAGTAGTAAACATACTTTGCTGAACTTTCTCCAACTGCTTCTGTTTCCTGCAAATTTAAGATAATTGGAATTAACAACTTTGTGAGTAACTTCACAATGACATGCACAAGAAGCAGAGAAAAACATTTGCCACATCCTACAATTATTACATCTACAAATCAACCAATCAGCATCCACAACAGGAAAATGAAAATTGTGGAATGTGACAAATATAGATGCGTGACAAGACAAGACCGTTTTGCAAACCTATTCTGACCTTCATTGAGCAGAGGCTCAGGTTGTTCCTAGTTTTGACCTCTCGGTAGACAATGTACGGTGAACTGAAGATCAACGCCACAATCCAAACCACCAAACTGATCACACGTGCAGAACATAACGTTCGTTTCTTCCTAGTGAACACTGGGCACCACACACAGATCACTCGATCCACACTGATGACAGCCAGAAGAAAAACACTGCAGAACATGTTGGCGTACTTGAAGAAGCCATTAAACTTGCAGAGAAAGACTCCAAAGGGCCAGTGGTCAATGCATATACTGATGAGCGAGGTCACTCGTGTACAGCAGAAGATCAGGTCAGCCACAGCGAGGTTAACCAACCACGTGTTGGTTACATTGGGTTTCATACGGACGCCGGCCACCCAGATGACCACTGAGTTACCAGTGGTGCCTAAGAGAATAATGATGATGTAACAGACAATGTCCAGAGTATTTGTCTCATGATGGGTTAAATCGTGATGGGAGACTTGAGAAGTTGTATTGAAGGTCATTCTACAAGCAAGATAAATACATTTGATAAAAAATGTTTTTCTTTAATAAAAATATTTAAAGCTGTACAACATAACTTAGTTAAAAATGTCAAATTTGTATTTCTCTGCCATCATAACATGTGGAATATTTTTAAATATATATATATTTTTTTTATTAATATATTTGTGCATAAAGAGGAGAATAATACAATTATAAACTTTCTATTAATTGCTGTGTGCTGTGATAGTCTTACCTGTAGGCAATATTACGATTTTTTTCCGATTTCGGGTGTTCTTCTGAATGTGCAGCAGACACTTTGAAGTCATTCAGAAGTGTCAGCCAAAAGGAAGGGGGAAGAGATGTTGAACAAGCAAAAACACAAGTGATAAATATCTTAATTTTTTCCACGAAGCAACAGCTTCTGTCCACATTGCTGCAAGACAGAGCTCTTGCACGTACACAATGTATTGTAGTACATATAATTAAACTTTGTTTTGCCTATTAGGTCATACGTTTTGCAATTCACAACACCCTTATCATATGTTCATATCATAAAAGTTTTACATCCAGTGCTAAAGACAACGTACACTGTAAACATTTTTGATGAAAATTGGCAGTACATGTCAACTTATGAAAAAAGAAACTGAAAATGTTTTATGACTTACTGATCACATACTTTTTTTTACAATGTGTGTGTATTTTATGCCTGTATTTTGGTTTTGCATGTCCATTTTAAAATCATCTACTGTATTAAAAATAAATGCAGTTTTGTGCATAAAAATATTTTAAATCACACATTTATTCTCTTCTACTTTTAAAAACTTATCAAAAGAATCAATGATTATATGTGTCAGGAATTGGCAAGACGAGAACCCAGGCGCAGACAATAAACAATAAACAGGCAGAATCCTGACAGTACCCCCCCCCCCCCCAAGGAGCGGATACTAGATGCTCCTCAGAGGAACACTAAACACGAGACATGACCGATAGACAAACAGAGACAACCCAGAAAAACATAATAAATAAACACAGGGGCAAACAGGCATACATAATTACAGGGTTGGGATGAAATAATAAAAACAATATATAAGGGGGGGGTGGCGGGGGAACACTAGAGTTCATAGGTGGTGGTCCAGGGTGGGAGGGTGGGGAAGGGATAACCGTTGCAGAACATGTTGGTATATTTAAGAAAGCTCATAAACTTACAGATAAAGTCTCCAAAAGGCCAGTGATAAATGAATAAACTGATGAGCGAGGTCAGTCGTGTAAAGCAGAAGATCAGGTCAGCCACAACAAGATTGACCAGCCATACATTAGTGATATTGGGTTTAATACAGACACCGCCCACCCAGATGACAACAGAGTTCCCAGTTAACACAGTCTCACCCCATTTCGTCAATATTTGACGACACTTGACCATTCGTCATATGTTGACGTGAAGGGTATACCTTTCGCGTCATTTTTTGACGAACTGGGGACTTCAATACTATTACGTCCGTTGCATTCTCTTTCCTATTTTATTACCATTTGCGCGTCGGTTTAGGGTTAGATTTACATAATGACATCCCTACCCAAACCTAACTCTAACCCCAACGCCAGGTGACAACTGTTTCTAACCCCAACGCCAGGTGACAACTGTTTAATTTCGCGTACACTGTTTAATTTTGCGTAATCTAACCCTAAACCGACGCGCAAATGGTAATAAAATAGGAAAGAGAATGCAACGGACGTAATAGTATTGAAGTCCCCAGTTCGTCAAAAAATGACGCGAAAGGTATGTGCCCAAGCGAACAATGATGATGTTGAAAACAATGACAATGGTTTTCTCATGATGGGTTAAATCGTGACGGGAAACTTGAAGAGTTGTATTGAAGGTCATTCTAGAAGCAAGATAGATTGGATTAAAATATATATATAATTTTTTTAGCTGTACAACATAAAGCTGATTTTCTTCGAAGTAATACATTTTGCTGCAATCAGTACATGTAGAAACAAATTTACTCATATTTTATCTGTGTAGTGAAGTATGAAGTAATAGTCTTAAAGAGTTGTAATAAAGGTCATTTTACAAGCAAGACAGATTAATAGGATGAATAAAAAAAATGATTTTATCAAAATAAGGTTTGCATCATTCAGAAATGTCAACAGGAAGATGGAGATGTTGCACAAGCAAAAACACAACTGATATATATCTTATTTTTTTCCCACGATACAACAGCTTTGTTCACATTGTACAGAATGTTTTGTATAACGTACATATATTTCAACTTTGTTTTTCCCATGAGGTCATACACTTCATTTGCATTTTAAAGGAAACACTAAAGGAAGCACATTTTTGCTCAAGCCTACAAATTGGCAATTTTAACATACTAGTATACATTTTCTGTGGAGTATTTTGAGCTAAAACTTTACATAAGCACCCTGGGGACACCAAATACTTATTTTACATCTTTAGAAAAATCTCATAATATGACCCCTTTAAAGGCACCAGTTTTGCCTGTAGATGGCACCTGATGATTTTTTTTTCAATAATTGAATGCCTCACACTGGTTTGTGTTGTCTGAGTTGTTTTCCTGGTCTCATAAGATGACATGTGAGATAACAGGAGCTGTGCTTTGGTTAATTCAAAGTGATTGAGAACCTACATTCCCATCTTTATCTACAGCATACTGGAATGCCACACGGGCATTCATGATCCCGTCGGGAATAGCATGCTTTGCTGGCATAATTGTGGGCATTAAAAAATAATAAATTAAATTAATAAATGCTAAAATACTATATTGTTCAATTTCCAATTTGATCAAATGTTTGGACTTTCTGGATCTCTAAACAAAGTAGGGTTATAATACATTATGTAATTATTATATATATTTCTTATCATCCCATTTATTTTCAAAGAAACAGCTATTGGGCACATTGCTAGATAGCAGAGCGTTTTACAGTATTAAAGTTGATATAGTATTATATATTTTTTTTTGCTTATTTTATATTTGGTGTTGCGTCTTCTCTGTTCATTAAAGCATGTATTGCATTGTGAGGTCATATGTGTCAGTTTTGCAAATTCACAACAGCCTTATCATCTGTTCATATCATACAAGTGTTACATCCTGTGCTAAAGACAATGTGAACTGTAAAATATTTGTTGCTGCCTTAAATCTATAAGAATTGACTGTAGATGTAATTTCCACTTTAAATCTTGACTAGTCATGAATGCTGTAACTTTATATATAAAATATGTGTGTGCTTGTGCATTTGTGTGCTGGTTTGGTTGAAATAAAAACAGTTAAGATTATAAAAATGTGCAGTTAGCCACAGTTTTGGGGTTTGCATTTTACAGTTTCATTAGTGGTTTAGCTTCATTGCACGAGAGTTGTAAAACAATGGTAATCATAATGGTAACGATGGTAAAAATCATTAGGTCTATTATAGAAAATACATTCTGTAAGCTCAATGGATAATGGTTTTGGATACATTGTGTACTGTACCTTGAAAACAATGTAAGTCACTTTGAATTAAAGCATTTGCTGAATGCAAATATTTTTCACAAAGTTAGGTACAGAAAGTGGAAGTGGGAAAAACAGCTTCATAAGTACTCTGTTTGAGTTCGGGACAATTTGAAAAAGTGACAAAGCTCAGTCTTTCATGTGGCATTTTCTTTATTTACCATTTGATAAAAAGAGATCAAAAGAGACATATCTATTATTACAAAATACAATTATAAATTACCAAAGTAAATACTATGTGATAAATGTAATAAAAAGTTTTAGGTCTCAGGTAACACTATAGATATAAAGAAGAGATTCGCCTGAGATTCAGTCCCTTGCAAAAGTAAAGCACTGGGTTCACACAGCAGTTGAAATAAGCTACGTTTTTAGCCATATGCCATTTTACATATGTGTTGTTTTTATTCTTCAATAGCTTATTAAAGCAACACTTTGTAGTTTCCATGTAAAAATGACTTACAGCTCCCCCATGTGGTTGAAAAGCGCAACAGTGCCTGGTATCAGACACTCTTCTGCAGGCAGGGAGAGGGGCGGAGCTGTGTTTCCTACCCTCCACCGCCACTTTCAGAGTGTGCTTGTAGCAGCTAGGAGGCTGCTCAGGTTGCAGCAACAGTACAATTTGTCCAGTTAAAAGTTGTTCTATCACTGAAATAATTTTAGAGACATTATTTAAAGGTAAAAAAAACTACATAGTGTTGCTTTAAGATGAAGGATGTGATAATATACCCAGCATAAGAAAAATGCAAAAACCAATAAAGCAAGAATCCGGAGAGACCTTGATTTTAAATCTGCTAAAGCAACTTAACAGTTACAGGAAACGTAGTACAAGTACTAAATAAAAATGTGTTGTTAAAAAACATGTTTGTGCAAAAGAAATACAAACTAATTTGTCATGAATTGGCGTGCTGTCATAGGTGTCATTTACACTGGGGACGCTGGGGACATGTCCCCACCACTTTTTGAAAGCATTTGGATAAAATATTTTGAAAAATCTAACAATACCATTGTGACTTACACTTCAAAAATCACTTTCTTAGTATTTTGTCAAGTTTTCAGTACAAATATCTTAAGATTATTAAATTAAGATGCTTTTTCTTGATGAGCAAAATGACCTAAGAAAATACAATAAAACAAGCAAAAATCTCTGCCAATGGGGTGGGAAAAAATCTATAAATAAGATTTCTTTTTTCTTAAACACTTAATTTAAGCAAAATTTTCTCACCCCCGTTGGCAGATGTTTTTACTTGTTTTAAGCACAAATTCACTTAAATTGTATAGTTTTTGTCTAAAAACTAGACTTATTTTCTAACTATATTTTGTTCATCAAGAAAAAGCATCTTAATTTAAGAATGTTTAGATATGTCTACTGAAAACAAGACAAAAATACTAAGAAAGTCTGATTTTCAAGAAAAAAAATATTTGTATTTTTGTCTTGTTTTCGGTAAAAATATCTAAAAATTCTTAGATGAAGATGCTTTTTCTTGATGAGCAAAATGCCCAAGAAAATAAGACTAGTTTTTAGACCAAAAATATTTAAGTTACTTACATTTGGTTTTTTTGGTCTAAAAACTAGACATATTTTCTTAGGTAATTTTGCTCATCAAGAAAAAGCATCTTAATTTAAGAATTTTTAGATATTTTTACTGAAAACAAGACAAAAAAATACTAAGACCAGCCTACACTATGTCCCCATATACAATCAGTAACAGGTCTTGAGTAAATTAACTTAAATGTAGGACAGAGTGGCCTCTAGTGGTGAGGTTGGAGTCAGTGGGCGGAGCCAGATGTTACTAATGAGTTTATAAACATTTTATTACAATGCACAGAACTTGATTCTGGTAACCGTAATTACTTTAGTAAAATCTCAAAGAACCATGTTTTTATGTATTTTCCACCTTTAACTTACTTTGTGTCAACTGTGAAAAAAATATGCAGCATGAAGTTAACACAACTAGGTTTTGCAAGTTAATTCAACCTACTATTTTCTGTACGTTTGTAACTTAAGTGTACGTTTCTGGCATAAAAATAGCAAGCAGTGCAAATGCTAACTACTTCATTACATTTAAACCCAAAAGACCTCTAATACCAATCACATGGAGCCAATAAAAATATGTTGAATATGTCCTGCTTACTATAGACACAGTGAAGAATATACACAGTTGACTGGATACAGAAGGTTAACTTAACTTTCGTAAATTATGCAGGCTCAATACCCTACTCACCCCTACATATAATTTTGCGTTTGTGTGTTTGTTATATGATTCAAGGTTTGCATAGTTTATTCATTTGTTTTTATATTCAATTGAATTTTGAATTAGCCATTACATATTAAAGCAGACATACAGCTATTGTAAATACAGCTGGAAAGGACAACAAGGAAATATTATGTTATGTAATAGAGGTAGTAAAATATTTAAATACAACTTGTTCCTCTTTATATTTGTACTGAATCCTTTGAATACCTATCTTGCTGTTGTGTTCTGGTCTTATAGGGCAGTACAGGCATAAACATTTATTGTCATTATCTTTTTGCTTAGCTCCCAGAAACATGACTAACGTGACAGCAAAAATTGTATTGAATAAAAGATATACGATTTTTTTAATGCACTTAATCTACAGCAAAGAAATGTAATATCAACAAGATGTGTCACTGATATTGATATGAATAGGGAAGATTGCAAATGGCCGCTCTTGTCCCGCCTCCCAGTTAAAGGAACAGTATGTAAGAAATTTATATCAATTAATAATAATAAAAAATCCCTGATATGTCACTAGACATTAAGAAATAATTTTCATTTCAAATCCTTATATCACTGACAACAGTGTTCTGGCCATGATATTGTCATTTAAAAAGTGTAGTTGCAGTCCTCATCTGATGTTTATGTTGTCATTTTGTGTATTGGCCACCATTTGTGTGATTGCAGTACCAGTTTTAGCCACAAGTTTTGTGATTGCAATACCAGTTTTGGCCAGAATCCTACATACTGTTCCTTTAAAAGAGCCAATCGTCAATCGTTAAATAATGGAATTCTTTGGGAGAGGGACTTTGCGCATACAAAGAATCGAAAGGTCTTGGCTTGCTCTAACAAGACCTGGAGGCGTTGCAAATATGGTGACTTCCTTAAAAGGACATACAGTCATCAGTGTTGAGGATAACACATTACAAGTAACATGCATTACATCATAATATTACTTTTATTTGCGTAACAAATAAAGTAACGCATTACTTTTTAAATGTACCGATTAATATTTCAGTTACTTTTTTAAAAAAGTAATGCAAGTTACTTTTCAGGTTAATTCATTTGATTAAAAAAAAAACATGTACTGAATTAAACTAAACGTATACACATTATGCATTCTATGCATACACACCTGTTTGGGTACAGTTTGAGTCAAAAACTGAGATGGCAGGCCAGAGCTCAACATTTTTGTGATGAAATATGCAATTTTTGAATGCAGAACTTTTCAGTCATAAAAAACACCAGCAAGGCTTGAAAGCGATCAAGCCTCAGCCAAGAAAAAGTAACTAAAAAGTAACGTAAGCTTTACTTTCCATGAAAAGTAACGCAATTAGTTACTTTTTTGGGAGTAACTTAATATTGTAATGCATTACTTTTTAAAGTAACTTTCCACAACTGTGACAGTCTGTGTGTGGTGAACTATACCAGATGCTTTTAAAACACAGCTTGAACGTTCCTCCAAAGTGGTGTCCTGGCACAACGTTCGGCCTTCTTCAGTAAGAGCTCTGTAAAAAATCCCTAAGAGGCTTTGATTGCAGCGTTGTCTGAGATTCAGTCCCGTGCAGAAGTACAATATTGGGTTTACACAGCTGTTGAAATAGGCTAAGTTTGAAGCCATACGCCATCCTAACTTTACAGCCCGGTGGTTTTTATTCCTCAATTTAACAAGACCTAGGATGTGATAAGGTGCCCAACATAAGAAAAAGGCAAAAACCAATAAAGCAAGAATCTTAAGAGGTCTTGATTTGCCGGAGAATCTCGTTCTGCGAATCCCAACAGCAGCCAGTGTGTAGCAGATGAAGATCACCAGGAAAGGAAACACAAATCCACAAAAGAAGCGAATGTAGTAGTAAACATACTTTGCTGAACTTCCTCCAACTGCTGCTTTTTCCTGCAAATTTAAGATAAATGGAATAAACAAGTTTGTGAGTAAATCTTCACAATGACATGCACAAGAAGCAGAGAAAAATATTTGCCACATCATACAATTATTACATCTACAAATCAACCAATCAGCATCCACAACAGGAAAATGAATATTGCGCAAGGTGACAAATGTAGATGTGTGACAAGACAAAGCAGTTTTGCAATATTCTGACCTTCAGTGAGCAATGGCTCAGGTTGTTCCTAGTATAGACCCCTCGGTACACAAAGTATGGTGAACTGAAGATCAATGCCACAATCCAAACCACCAAACTGATCACACGAGCAGCACATAAGGTACGCTTCTTCCTAGCAAACACTGGGCGCCACACACAAATCACTCGATCCACACTGATGACCGCCAGAAGAAAAACGCTGCAGAACATGTTGGCGTACTTGAAGAAGCCATCAAACTTGCAGAGAAAGACTCCAAATGGCCAGTGGCCAATGCATATACTGATGAGCGAGGTCACTCGTGTAAAGCAGAAGATCAGGTCAGCCACAGCAAGGTTAACCAACCATGTGTTGGTGACATTGGGTTTCATACGGACACCGGCCACCCAGATAACCACAGAGTTCCCAGTGGTGCCTAAGAGAATTATGATGATGTAAAAGACAATTTCCAATGTAGTTTTCTCATGATGGGTTAAATCGTGACGGGAAACTTGAAGAGTTGTATTGAAGGTCATTCTACAAGCAAGATGCAATCATAAAAAATAGTTTTTTGCCATCATAACATGTGAATTTTTTTTGCTAAAAATTGTACAATTTCATTTTGTATATATTATGCATGTCTCATACTTTTGTATCATACGAACTGTGTTTAATTTTAAGTTGTGTTTAACATAAATGAAAAAATAAATAAAGAAACTTTATAGTTACAGAAAACATTTTATATTACATCGATAAATTGCATTGTAAGAAAACATGCTTGTGTGCATAAAGAAGAAAATTATAAAATGATTATCTTGCCATGAATTGCTGTTTGCTGTAATAATCTTACCTGTAGTAGGCAATATTTCGAGTGTTCTTCTGAATGTGTCTCTGCAGCAGAAACTTTGTGTATGTTATTGTTTCATCAGTATAGCAGCATTTGATGAACACCTTATTTTTTCATTTTTGTGACGTCATTCAGAACTGTCAGCCAACAGGAAGAAGGAAGAGATGTTGCACAACAAAAGTACAGTGATAAATATCTTATATTTTTCCCAGAAGCAACAGTTTCTGTCCACATTGCTGCAAGACAGAGCTCTTGCATGTGTATTGTAGTATATTTCAACTTTGTTTTGCCTATTAGGTCATACGTTTTGCAAATTCACAACACCCTTATCATCTGTTCATATCATAAAAATTTTACATCCTGTGCTAAAGACAATGTGCACTGTAAATATTGATGCTGACTTAAATCTTAAACATAAACTTATTTTGGTTTCTGCATGTCCATTTTAAAACCATCTACTGAATTAAAAAATATTTTAAATCACAAATTTTCAAATACTTATAAAAAGATTTAATGATAACATGTTAAAAAACTCTAACTTTGGGCAAACTCATTTGATGGACCTCAGTTTTTTCTTAAACCCTATGTATGCCCCTGGTTGTAATGATAAACACTGATTTGTAGCGCAAATAAGCATGCAGAACAGTTTCTCAGCCACTTTCTTCATGGCAACATAAAATATTTTTTTTATCTCATGTTCCTGAATAATTGCCCACAGGGAAAATCTCAAATGTAAATAAATGTACACTGTAAAAAAAATTCCGTAGAAATTGCAGCTGGATTGCCGGTAACTTACCGTAGATTTAAATTTATGTTTTTTAATGGCAACATTTTGTTCAAAGTTAAATGAACATTAAACATTTACAAATCTTTGTCTTTACAAAGTAAAACTAAAAAAACATCATCAAGCAAAACATTCTGGGAAACAAAATCTGAAGCAAAAAACAGAAAAATCTTGATGATGATTTTTGGTTCCCAGAATGCTTTGCATGAGGCTGTTTTTGTATAGTTTTATTCTGTAAAGATAAAGACTTGTTAATATTTAAAATGTATTTAACTTTGAACAAACTCTTGCCAGTAAATAGCATAAATTTAAATCTACGGTAAATTACCGGCAACCCAGCTGCAATAACATTGTAATTTCTATGGAATTTTTTTACAGTGCACCTTGGCCAGCAAATAAAAAAACACAGACCCACTAACCTCTATCGCGTGTATTTTAACTCTTCACAGCCAGAGGGAAACAACAGATATGTCAGAGAAATACTGAAAAATATGCATGACTGTCTATGAACAGTGGATGGTTTCCATATGGTTTGCATAATTTATTTCTGATAAAACTTATCAATGTGAAGGTCATGGTTTCTCAGTTATTTCATTATAGTCAAATTTGTTCTCTTTTTATCCAAGAGAGAACAATGTCAAAAATGGACTTTGCAGGGATGAGTTATTTTAGAAATCGATATATTCCCTGAAAACACCGTAAATCACATAGTTTCAATAAAACATCTGCCGAACATTTTTAGAAAGCTCATAAACTTACAGAGAAAGACTCCAAAAGGCCAGTGATGAATGAATAAACTGATGAGCGAAGTCAGTTGGGAAAGCAGAAGATCAGGTTAGCCACAGCGAGATTGACCAGCCATACATCAGTGATATTGAGTTTCATACAGACACCGGCCACCCAGATGACCACAGAGTTTCCTTATCAAAATAAGGTCTGCATCATTCAGAAATGTCAACAGGAAGATGGAGATGTTGCACAAGCAAAAACACAAGTGATATATATGTTAATTTTTTCCCACGAAACAACAGCTTTTGTTCACATTGTGCAAGAATGTATTCTATAACGTACATATATTTCAACTTTGTTTTGTCTACGAGATCATACGTTTCATTTGCATTTGAAAGGGAAACACCCAATAGCGGTACATTTTTGCTCAGGTCTACAAATTGGCAATTTTAACATTCTATAATATATTTTCTGTGGAGTATTTTGAGCTAAAACTTTACATAAGCACCCTGGGGACACCAAATACTTATTTTACATCTTTAAAAAAATCTCATAATATGACCCCTTTAAAGAGTTTTGCCTGTAGATGGCACCTGATGATTTATTTTCAATAATTGAATGCCTCACACTGGTTTGTGTTGTCTGAGTTGTTTCCCTGGTCTCATAAGATGACATGTGAGATAACAAGAGCTGTGCTTTGATTAATTCAAAGTGATTGAGAACCTACATTTCCATCTTTATCTACAGCATACTGGAATGTCACACGGGCATTCATGATCCCGTCTGGAATAGCATGCTTTGCTGGCATCAGTGTAGACATTTTGTCATTTGCTCATTTTTCCTCTTTTGAGAGGTTCAGCCGTCCCTTGGCTGCAGACTTTAACTAAGCCTGTCCAATATCTTTTTTTTTGCGCTATCCAAACTACCCTTCTGTACATTTCTTCAGCTTTATTTGTGCTGCCGGCAATGGAAATCTATACTTAATCTTCCTGGGCAAACATTTTGGAGACTGGCGTTTCTCCTGGTCCTACATACTGGGCTGGGTGGGCATGCTCATGACATTTTTTGCAGGTGGTAGAATATAGTCTCATAGTTTACTATTTAGGGCATTAGAATAGCCAATAAAACTGTTTATGAAGACTTTGTGGTTAAGTAGACAGTTATAGTCATGTATTGGTCTTACCAAAAGGCCACAAATGGGGGTCCGGTTGAAAGCACTTTAATCTCTTGAGAAAAATTTAGGTAAATTAGTACTAAATTAAATTTTACAAAAACATATGACTATTACAACATAAACACACGAATGAATGGACTGCATTTTTATATAGCGCTTTTAAAAGACCTATGGCCCTCCAAAGCGCTTTACAAGTTTTTGCCTCACATTCACCCATTCACTCATATATTTATACACTGACGGCGGTGTCAGACAGGCAAGGCGCCATCCAGCTCGTCGGGGGCAGCTGGGGTTAGGTATCTTTCTCAAGGACACCTCGACACTCGGACCAGTGGAGCCGGGGATTGAACCACCAACCTTTCGGTTTGTAGACAACCTATTAACCACTGATGCATGATGCATTAGTTATGCATTAGCTAACATGAACTAACAGAAAACAATACTTCTACAGCATTTATTAATCTTAGTTTATGTTAATTTCAGCATTTACTAATTCATTTTCAAAATGTAACATTAGTTAATGCACAATCCACAATATTGGCACTAACTAACATTAAGAAATAATACCTTTAATTAATAAATGTAAAAAACTATATTGTTCAATTTCCAATTTGATTTTCTTTTTTATAAAATTCCACATCAGATCAAATTTTTGGCTTTTCTTGATCTCTAAACAAAGTAGTGTTATGATGCATTATATCATATATATTTTTTATCATCCCATTAACATTCAAAGAAACAGTTATTGGACACATTGCTAGACAGCAGAGTGTTTGCATGCACAGTATTAAAGTAGATATAGTATTATGAATTTATTTTGCTTATGAGTTTATATGTGGTGTTGCATCTTCTCTGTTCATTAAAGCATTTATTAGAGTTCCCTATTTTGGGCCCTATTTTAACGATCTGAAATGCAAGTGCGAAGCGCAAAGCGCAAGTGACTTTGTGGGCGGATCTTGGGCGCTGTTGCTATTTTCCTGGCGGGAGAAATAACTCTTGCGCCAGGCGCAAATCAATAAGGGGTTGGTCTGAAGTAGGTTCATTATTCATAGGTGTGGTTTGGGCGTAACGTCAAATAAACCAATCAGAACGTCATCCAACATTCCCTTTAAACGCAAATGCGCAAGTTCCATGGTGGGTTGCTATTATTATGACGGATTTACCAGGCGCACGCCAGGAGCGGTTCACAGCCGAGGAGACCGACGTTCTTGTAAGAGCAGTCAAAGGCAGAGAAGTTGTTTTGTATGAGGATTGGAGGAACCCACCCAAATCAGCGTCGGTTAAACAGGTGTGGGAGGAAATAGCCACAATTGTCTCATCAGCTGGCATCCCCAGGACGCCGCAAGCGCTACAATGATGTCAGGAGACGGGGGAATCCCAAGCTTGCCAGCATAAATCGGGCACACCGTAACGGGAGGTGGATCTGCCTCTACACAGGACCTGACGCCAGCAGAGGACATCGCTGCGTCCACCCTCACCGCTGAAAGCCAAGAAACGCAAGCAGTCCAACCCCAAAGTACACTTACAAATCAAGTTCACATACATTAAGGTTTCTTATGAAAACATTTTAATTATTATTTACATAAAATAAACGTAATACAGCCACACAACAAACGTATGAAAATATTTTTATTGTTATTTGCATGATAATTTTTTAACGCAGCCACACAAAATAAATAAAAACTATCACCAATGCTCACCACAATGATTTCCCTTATCTCATGTGTTAATATTTTTTATTGTAACAATTTATAATTTGCAAAAATTACTGTTGCATCTGTGTAGATTAGATGCAAAGTGTGTGCGCGTTGTGCACGCTATACATTATGGTCAAGCATGCGCCCTTAAAATAGCATAATGAACAACGCGTAATGCGCCACTGACTTTGAAACTGCAAAATAGCATCAGGGATGGTTTGCGCCGGAACCCGCCTCCTTTTTTGCGCTGTACCGCCCAGGGAGCGCAAGTTCATTCCCTAGTTTGCCAACGTGCGTCTGTGGAGGGAAAAACCCGCTGTGCGCCGGTGCAAAATACGAATGATACATGCGTCACTGACAAAGTCAATTGCGCTGGGTGCAAGATAGGGCCCCATATGTGTCAGTCTTGCAAATTCACAACAGCCTTATCATCTGTTCATATCTTACAAGAGTTACATCCTGTGCTAAAGACAAAGTGTACTGTAAAACATTACATGCTGCATTATATCTTTAAGTATCAGACATTTGACCTTTAAATCTTGACTAGTCATGAATGCTGTAACACATTTTTTAAATGTGTGTGTGCTTGTGCATTTATTACTCGTGTTTTGGTCGATACAAAATTATTAAAATGATTAAGATGTGCAGTTAGCCACAGTTTTGGTTTTGCACTTTGCAGTATCATCAGTGTTTTATTTAATTGCACGAGAGCTGCAATGTTAAAGAGCACCTATTATGGGATACACGTTTTTAAACATCCTTTTGTGTGTAAGTGTGTATTAGTACATGCTAACGATATTCAAAAAGTACATACCTCAAAGAAAACGATGACGCGAGTTATCGTCTATAACGTTCGAGGACTACAAAAAACACTCGGATTGTAGGCAACAGTTTACTTCCTGGGATTGGTGACGTAGATAAGACCAACATTATCATAGTTCAGCCCTCTCTGCTTTGCTTGGGTACGCCCTCAAAGACGGGGGTGGGGAGCGCCGAGTCAGAAGAGAGCTAAAATGGCGGAGGTTGGGAGTCCCTGCATTGACTCTGTTTGCAAACTCTTGTTTCATCGTTTAAGCGATTAAATCTCTCGAGTAGACGCTGTCTCTTTAGATGCGAGGGCAAAATAGCACTTTATGGACTTCCACAGAGGACATCATGTTTAATACGGTTCCGGAAAAATCCAGTCAGAAGTTGTTCACGGAGTTTTCACAATAACTGCTTCTCATGAACCGAAGCTGGACGTCTCCTCTTGAAAGTTGGATTACTGTGCACTTTTGGATCACAGGCTGTAAGTATTCACGTTTATTATTTGCCTTTTACTGTACATTACGTAACCGGTAACCGGAGATTAACATAATGTGCGTGTAGAGCTAAGCTTGCAAGCGAACTGTTTTGTGTTGTAATACTGTATTTCATAAACAACGTACCATATTTACACACGTGTATGTTGAATTATGCAGACTATCGTTTTTTTTATCGATGTTGGTTAAGACATGTTTACAAACTTGCTAAGTTACCAGCTAAACTGTTACCGGTAAAATTTGTTCTCATGATCAAACTCAAGAAACTCTAAGTACAGATGATTTGTTTAAAGTTATATGTATTTTACTGTTGTATTTACTTGAAGCTTTCTTAGATTTTGAAACGAAGTAAACACGTAATGTGTGTTGCTAATGTTGGGCCATGTAATATGTAATACATTAACGTTTTAATGAATAGTCTAACGATTTATAGTCATGGTACTCTATTGTTATAATATGTCTTTTTGACTGAATACATGTTTGTTTTATTTGTCTATATCTTAGATTCGCAGCTGGACACATCCTTCTACACTGTATGCAAACATGCAACATCATAACACACAGTACAAGGAGTCAGACTGGCATATGAGGAGCAAAGGTGTGTAACACAAATGATGTATTTAGCTAATGAAACCACTACCAGTCTTAAATGTATAACTGATCATGACAAAGTTTTTTTTCTCTGCATAATCATAGGAACCCACGCAGTAGCATCGTTTCACAATGTTTCCATCACCATCATCAGTGGATGCCTTTGCCGTCCGTAGCCTGAGATTTCAGATTTGCAGCAAAAAAATTTGATTTTCTCATTTATTGGAATGCTATGCAGGTATTTAAGTATTTTAGTAACTGTGTTAAATAAAGTAGTATTTACTTTTACAATAAATTTATGCTTGCTTATATTTTTACAGGTTGTACCTTGCAGCCATCCATTACAATGTCACCAAGCCGTAACAAAAGCAGGAGAGGGAAAGTACAAGGCTATGTTCCCAAAACACAAATGACATACCGTAAGCAGTAATGTTTTATTTCAAATACATTCATAATTAAAAACTTAATGTATGAAGCAGGGAAATAAATGATCAAAACAAAAGATTTATTTACTGCAATATTTGTACAGTTATGTGGATGATGTGATCAGGCTTGTGTTTGCTGAGGTATTTGAAGATAAGCTGAAGGAAACCCCTATTCCAATGGACCTGGCATCACAGTTTGAGAGACCTTCAAAGGAGGACGTGATTGCATGCCATCTTCAGTGCAGGGGTCGTCGGAAGCCAACATTCCGATCGGGAAGCTCCAAGCGTATCTGGAGAACAACATACGACAGGATGATAACCCTAAAGTGTCATCTTAGATAGCATCAGCTGACAAAGCTTTGATATGCCATTTATCTGAATAGATAGCTGTAAGAAGTGAATTGAACAATTTTTGAAAGAAGAGCACAATATGGTTACTAAAGTATGTTTATTTGTATATTGTTTAACATTTAAATATATATTTGTAATAAATAAACTTTTGACTGACTACTATATTTTCTTTAAAGTTACATCTTTTGTTCTTTTGGGTACTTTGTTACTAATAATACTTTAGTGTTATTGGTTTAAAAATGTAATAAAACTTACTCTAGTCCTGCGCCTCAAAGGCTTATAGTCCGTACAATAAATGTTCTGTGTGTAGGGATTTAGACAATTTGTGCAAAACCTGGATGATGAATCACGCAGGTAAGAGGCCCTGGAACATGTTGCATTCTCCTTAAAACCTAGTAAGTAAAAACATAGCACAGTCTTTCATAATAAAGTTTACCATAGTAAAATAATGTAGAACTAACATTCATTTCAATTAATACTTTCTTTGTGCTACATTTGGTGTTTCCATATAGTTTGCACAGTAAAATAGTATGTAAGCAGTATTTTATAATTATGTTGGCTTGAGAAAGCCAACATACTGTTGTTGCACTTAAACTTATTATGTTGGCTTGAGAAAGCCAACATACTGTTGTTGCACTTAAACTTATTATTATTATTATTCTTTTTCTTCTGAGACTAAAATTTCTAACTCTAACTCGTCCTAGAGCTTTCAAGCTACAGCCATCAAACTTTGGACATACCTTCGGTCTGATCTGACTCGAGTTGCTATATCTTTTCTAACTGATGGGACCTTCCGAATTCCTAAACGGGGCGCTGAAACACCCCAAAATTTCCATTGACTTAACATTGAGACAAACTTTGACAGGTCATAGCTGCGAGTGAGAAACTTGTAGAAACTTGTGGCTTACCACATTTAAGGAGGCTGACAGGCTGTGTAAGAACATACCTCACAATGGGGTGTAAGCTGTACCCCTGGGGTGTAAGGGGCCCCCAAAATTTCCCATTGACTTATAATGGGGCAGGAAACATGCCCATAAAAGGGAATAAAAGCGTCCCAGATGGAATATCTTCACTTTAGAGTGTCTTAGAGACATGGGGGTGGGCTAATTTTACTCAAGCATCCAATCAGTCTCTTAGGATCACCCCAGAGCTATTAAGCCACGCCCCTAGCAACAATTTTGGGTACCCTAGCAACATCTCCCATAGACTACCATTATAAAAAGCCCAGATGGATATCTTTGCACCAGAGTGTCATAGAGACATAGGGGTGGGCTCATTTTACTCAGGCATCCAATCAGTCTCTTAGGATTCTTATTGAGGTATTAAGCCACGCCCCTAGCAACAAAATATGAAGACCCTAGCAACATAATAAACAAAGCCTTATATCTCCGCATCAGAACATTGTAGAGACACAGGGGTTGGACCGTTTTACTTGTGGCTTGAAGTGTGATCATTATGGGATGCCAATTTTCTCCCTAGCAACCAAACTTAATACCCTAGCAACGGAATAAACAAAGCCTTATATCTCCGCATCAGAACATTGTAGAGACACGGGGGTTGGACCGTTTTACTTGTGGCTTGAAGGGTGATCATTATGGGATGCCAATTTTCTCCCTAGCAACCAAACTTAGTACCCTAGCAACGCAATAAATGTTAGCTTCATGCTAGCTTCCTGCTAATCATCCTAGCTTCATGCTAATCATGCTAGCATCATGCTAGCTTCATGCTAATCATGCTAGCTTCATGCTAGCTTCATGCTAATCATGCTAGCATCATGCTAACTTCATGCTAATCATGCTAACATCATGCAAGCTTCATGCTAATCATGCTAACATCATGCTAGCTTCATGCTAACTTCATGCTAATCATGCTAACTTCATGCTAGCTTCCTGCTAATCATGCTAGCTTCATGCTAATCATGTTAGCTTCATGCTAGCTTCATGCTAATCATGCTAACTTCATGCTAGCTTCATGCTAATCATGCTAGCATCATGCTAGCTTCATGCTAATCATGCTAACTTCATGCTAGCTTCATGCTAATCATGCTAGTATCATGCTAGCTTCATGCTAATCATACTAGCTTCATGCTAATCATGCTAACATCATGCTAGCTTCATGCTAATCATGCTAGCTTCATGCTAATCATGCTAGCTTCATGCTAATCATGTTAGCATCATGCTAATCATGCTAGCATCATGCTAGCTTCATGTTAATCATGCTAGCATCATGCTAATCATGCTAGCATCATGCTAGCTTCATGCTAATCATGCTAGCATCATGCTAGCTTTATGCTAATCATGCTATCATCATGCTAGCCTCATGTTAAATTATGCTAGCTTCATGCTAGCTTCATGCTAAATCATGCTAACATCATGCTAGCTTCATGCTAATCATGCTAGCTTCATGCTAGCTTCATGCTAATCATGCTAGCATCATGCTAACTTCATGCTAATCATGCTAACATCATGCTAGCTTCATGCTAATCATGCTAACATCATGCTAGCTTCATGCTAGCTTCATGCTAATAATGCTAGCTTCATGCTAGCTTCCTGCTAATCATGCTAGCTTCATGCTAGCTTCATGCTAACATCATGCTAGCTTCATGCTAATCATGCTAGCTTCATGCTAGCTTCATGCTAATCATGCTAGCATCATGCTAACTTCATGCTAATCATGCTAACATCATGCTAGCTTCATGCTAACATCATGCTAGCTTCCTGCTAATCATGCTAGCTTCATGCTAGCTTCATGCTAATCATGCTAGCACCATGCTAGCTTCATGCTAATCATGCTAGCTTCATGCTAATCATGCTAGCTTCATGCTAATCATGCTAGCTTCACGCTAATCATGCTAGCTTCATGCTAATCATGCTAGCTTCATGCTAACTTCATGCTAATCATGCTAACATCATGCTAGCTTCATGCTAATCATGCTAACATCATGCTAGCTTCATGCTAATTATGCTAGCATCATGCTAGCTTCATGCTTATCATACTAGCTTCATGCTAATCATGCTAACATCATGTTAGCTTCATGCTAACATCATGCTAGCTTTATGCTAATCATGCTAGCTTCATGCTAGCTTCATGCTAATCATGCTAGCATCATGCTAACATCATGCTAGCTTCATGCTAATCATGCTAGCTTCATGTTAGCTTCATGCTAATCATGCTAACATCATGCTAATCATGCTAACATCATGCTAGCTTCAGGCTAATCATGCTAGCATCATGTTAGCTTCATGCTAGCTTCATGCTAATCATGCTAGCATCATGCTAGCTTCGTGCTAATCATGCTAACTTCATGCTAGCTTCATGCTAGCTTCATGCTAATCATGCTAGCATCATGCTAGCTTCATGCTAATCATACTAGCTTCATGCTAATCATGCTAACATCATGCTAGCTTCATGCTAATCATGCTAGCTTCATGCTAATCATGCTAGCTTCATGCTAATCATGTTAGCATCATGCTAATCATGCTAGCATCATGCTAGCTTCATGCTAATCATGCTAGCATCATGCTAGCTTCATGCTAATCATGCTAGCATCATGCTAGCTTTATGCTAATCATGATATCATCATGCTAGCCTCATGTTAAATTATGCTAGCTTCATGCTAGCTTCATGCTAAATCATGCTAGCTTCATGTTAAATCATGTTCGCTTCATGTTAAATCATGCTAGCTTTAATTTAAATCATGATAGCTTCATGCTAAGTTGTCAAACTCTACTCTCAGACTAGGCTTTCTCAAGCCAACATAAAGTTTGTTCCGACGAACTTTTCTATCTAGTTATTATTATTATTCTTTTTCTTCTGAGACTAAAATTTCTAACTCTAACTCGTCCTAGAGCTTTCAAGCTACAGCCATCAAACTTTGGACATACCTTCGGTCTGATCTGACTCGAGTTGCTATATCTTTTCTAACTGATGGGACCTTCCGAATTCCTAAACGGGGCGCTGAAACACCCCAAAATTTCCATTGACTTAACATTGAGACAAACTTTGACGGGTCATAGCTGCGAGTGAGAAACTTGTAGAAACTTGTGGCTTACCACATTTAAGGAGGCTGACAGGCTCTGTAAGAACATACCTCACAATGGGGTGTAAGCTGTACCCCTGGGGTGTAAGGGGCCCCCAAAATTTCCCATTGACTTATAATGGGGCAGGAAACATGCCCATAAAAGGGAATAAAAGCGTCCCAGATGGAATATCTTCACTTTAGAGTGTCTTAGAGACATGGGGGTGGGCTAATTTTACTCAAGCATCCAATCAGTCTCTTAGGATCACCCCAGAGCTATTAAGCCACGCCCCTAGCAACAATTTTGGGTACCCTAGCAACATCTCCCATAGACTACCATTATAAAAAGCCCAGATGGATATCTTTGCACCAGAGTGTCATAGAGACATAGGGGTGGGCTCATTTTACTCAGGCATCCAATCAGTCTCTTGGGATTCTTATTGAGGTATTAAGCCACGCCCCTAGCAACAAAATATGAAGACCCTAGCAACATAATAAACAAAGCCTTATATCTCTGGATCTGAACATCGTAGAGACACAGGGGTTGGACCGTTTTACTTGTGGCTTGAAGTGTAATCATTATGGGATACCAATTTTCTCCCTAGCAACCAAACTTAGTACCCTAGCAACGGAATAAACAAAGCCTTATATCTCCGCATCAGAACATTGTAGAGACACGGGGGTTGGACCGTTTTACTTGTGGCTTGAAGTGTGATCATTATGGGATGCCAATTTTCTCCCTAGCAACCAAACTTAGTACCCTAGCAACGGAATAAACAAAGCCTTATATCTCCGCATCAGAACATTGTAGAGACACGGGGGTTGGACCGTTTTACTTGTGGCTTGAAGGGTGATCATTATGGGATGGCAATTTTCTCCCTAGCAACCAAACTTAGTACCCTAGCAACGCAATAAATGTTAGCTTCATGCTAGCTTCCTGCTAATCATGCTAGCTTCATGCTAATTATGCTAACATCATGCTAGCTTCATGCTAATCATACTAGCTTCATGCTAATCATGCTAACATCATGCTAGCTTCATGCTAATCATGCTAGCATCATGCTAACTTCATGCTAATCATGCTAACATCATGCTAGCTTCATGCTAATCATGCTAACATCATGCTAGCTTCATGGTAGCTTCATGCTAATTATGCTAACATCATGCTAGCTTCATGCTAATCATACTAGCTTCATGCTAATCATGCTAACATCATGCTAGCTTCATGCTAACATCATGCTAGCTTCATGCTAATCATGCTATCTTCATGCTAGCTTCATGCTAATCATGCTAGCATCATGCTAATCATGCTAACATCATGCTAGCTTCAGGCTAATAATGCTAGCATCATGCTAGCTTCATGCTAGCATCATGCTAGCTTCATGCTAGCTTCATGCTAATCATGCTAACTTCATGCTAGCTTCATGCTAATCATGCTAGCATCATGCTAGCTTCATGCTAATCATGCTAACTTCATGCTAGCTTCATGCTAATCATGCTAGCATCATGCTAGCTTCATGCTAATCATGTTAGCTTCATGCTAATCATGTTAACATCATGCTAGCTTCATGCTAATCATGCTAGCTTCATGCTAATCATGCTAGCTTCATGCTAATCATGTTAGCATCATGCTAATCATGCTAGCATCATGCTAGCTTCATGCTAATCATGCTAGCATCATACTAGCTTCATGCTAATCATGCTAGCATCATGCTAGCTTTATGCTAATCATGCTATCATCATGCTAGCCTCATGTTAAATTATGCTAGCTTCATGCTAGCTTCATGCTAGCTTCATGCTAAATCATGCTAGCTTCATGCTAAATCATGTTCGCTTCATGTTAAATCATGCTAGCTTTATCTTAAATCATGATAGCTTCATGCTAAGTTGTCAAACTCTACTCTCAGACTAGGCTTTCTCAAGCCAACATAAAGTTTGTTCCGACGAACTTTTCTATCTAGTTAAGTTTACTATAGTAAAATAATGTAGAAATTACCAAGTGAAATCGTTTTATAATCATTTCAACAAATACTTTATATGTGCTACATTTGGTGTTTCCATATAGTTTGCACAGTAAAATAGTATGTAAGCAGTATTTTATAATTAAGTTTACTATAGTAAAATAATGTAGAAATTACCAAGTGAAATCGTTTTATAATCATTTCAACAAATACTTTATATGTGCTACATTTGGTGTTTCCATATAGTTTGCACAGTAAAATAGTATGTAAGCAGTATTTTATAATTAAGTTTACTATAGTAAAATAATGTAGAAATTACCAAGTGAAATCGTTTTATAATCATTTCAACAAATACTTTCTATGTGCTACATTTGGTGTTTCCATATAGTTTGCACAGCAATACAGTATGTAAGCAGTCTTTTATAATAAATTTTACTAGAGTAAAATAATGTAGAAATTACCAAGTGAAATCGTTTTATAATCATTTCAACAAATACTTTCTATGTGCTACATTTGGTGTTTCCATATAGTTATGTAGTACGTTATAATTACCTTTTGGATGTCTTTGCAACATATTTTCGTCTTCGATTAGCATTCTGGCAGAGCTAAGGACACCTAAAAAAGTTAAATCCAATCGCATTCATTGACGGAGATCGTTTATATCGTAACGGCCTTCTGAACTCTCTGGATCGAGCTCGAAGTGGTAAGGCAGTACAGACACCATCGTTTATAGAGAAATATAGCGCTTGTTTACGATGCCTCTGAGGCTGTGACTCTCAGTCAGAATCTGTGTCAACCCACGCGTAGTCAGGGGCGTAACCTTTCAAACACACGCCGAACCCAGCTGACCAATAACAGTTGAGTAGTCATCTGACCAATCCGATTACACTAGACATTTTGGGAGGCGGAGACAGGAACTAAACCGAGCGTTTTCCAGACAGTGGGAAATCGGTGAGGTATGTAAGCAATTTATAAGACTCACAATGCATTAGTTCAAGTTTTAATAACATGTATGTACTATGGGATATTGCAATAACGTGCTAACGTGCCAATTTATTAGCATAATTGGTGCTCTTTAAAAAATGATGGTAAAAGTGGGGAATAACCAAACAAATAATGGGTTTGAAATGGATACATTGTGTACTGTATCTTGATACTAATTTAATTTACTTTGGATACAAGCATTTTCTAAATACAAACATGAACTAATATTTTCACATATTTAGGTACAGAAAGTGGAAAAAACATCTTCATAAGCATATGTTTGCTTCAGTAAAATTTCAAAAAGTTCTTTGTTTGGATTATCTATTGTACTACCTCCCTATTTTAAATACAAACTTTGAAGGCGGGTTCGTGTTTAACGGGGTGTAATCTCATATACCCTTACATGTTACAATGTAAATAGTCCTCAGATTGTATATTATATTGTATTACCAGACGTTCATGCAAAATCTGATGTAAACAATAGACTATACATCTATATTTCACGGATTATACGCATTTGTGGACAACAATGGTCATTGGATAATCTGAAACAGACTGGATTTGACTTGTGATCCCCACAAAGGTAAAAAGACTCATGTTTATTTTTGCATGTTGTCATTTGGACTTCTGTCATAAAATACTACATATATGATGCTAGAACATCTGTATCTCAAAACGGCTTTACGGGGGTATGGCTTAGCTAAATGAGATGTAAATGAGCTCTATTGTCTCCCCCAGTTGGAAAGAAGAGTCCCTTTCATCTCGATTTTCTTCGGTTTGAGTATTTCTGAGTTCCTATATTCAAATGGCCACAACTTCTCCAAATCTTATCAGATTTCCATGTGTTACACATCGTTGGAAAGCTTAAAAACTGCACTTCCAGAATCTGTGAATAACTCAAAATGGCCCAGATCCGACTTGTGTCACTATACTTTCCGTGACTTGTCACATTTGATTCTTACCGTTTGGAATCAATTCAGCTGAATTCCGGGTCTGGCGCTAGCACTTTTACCATAGCTTAGCACAGTCGATTGAATATGATTAGGCCATTAGCATCGTGCAAAAAATAACCAAAGAGTTTAAAAGAAAATAGTCCCTTTGGTTACTTTCAGTAGCAGGGGACTATTTTTGGGCACTGCGTAATATCACTATGCCCGCTGCAGCCATGTTACAACAGCAAAGTCCTTGATTATTACGCCAGAATGAGAAGATTTTTAGCACATCTGCTCAATATAATGACATAAGGAACATAAACATTGCTTTGAATCAATGTAGATTGTTCTCACTTCATTCTGTTAACCTTATTTTATTCTGTTTTATTGGATTTTACACCCTTAACTTACTTGCTCTGTTGGTATTTATACATTTGTGACATAAAATAACAATGCTAACTACTATATTACATTGAAATATTATTTTAAACCCAAGAGACCTCTATTCACTACTTGGTGGGGCCTACTGAACTAGTTGCTTAACTTTCCTCAGTCAGTCTGGGCAAATTTCTAATGTAAAAAAAGATGTATTTTCATCAAACAAAAAGTATGGCCTACTTTCCACTTGTCTTATATATTTCTTCTCATCACATGCAGCCAAAAATGTACGAACAACATTTATTGTTATTATCTTTCTGCTTAGGTCACAGAAACATGACTAATGATAACAGCAAACATTGTATGGAATAAAAGATATTTATTATTTTTTTTAACATTTCATGCTCTTAATCAACAGCATAGATAATATCAAGATGCACTGCATGGATGGTGACTCTAGTCCCGCCTTCCACTTGAAAAAGGCCAATGGTCTTACAAGACCTGTAAGCGTTGCAAATATGATGGCACAGTGATGCAACTTCCTTAAAAGGACTTTGTCCAGTCATACATGTGTGTGGTGAACTTTACCAGATGCTTTTAAAACAGAGTTTGAACGTTCCTCCAAAGTGGTGTCCTGGGACAACGTTCGGCCTTCTTCAGTAAGAGCTCTGTGAAAAATCCCTAAGAGGCTTTGATTGCAGCGTTGTCTGAGATTCAGTCCCGTGCAGAAGTACAATATTGGGTTCACACAGCTGTTGAAATACGCTAAGTTTGAAGCCATATGCCATCCTAACTTTACCAATGGGTGGTTTTTATTCCTCAATTTAACAAGACCTAGGATGTGATAAGGTGCCCAGCAACAGAAAAAAGCAAAAACCAATAAAGCAAGAATCCGAAGAGGCCTTGATTTGCCAAAGAGTCTGGTTCTGCGAATCCCAACAGCAGCCAGTGTGTAGCAGATAAAGATCACAAGGAAAGGAAACACAAATCCACAAAAGAAGCGAATGTAGTAGTAAACATACTTTGCTGAATTTTCTCCAACTGCTGCTTTTTCCTGCAAATTTTAGATAAGTGGAATGAACAAGTTTGTCAGTAAATCTTAACAATGACATGCACATCTATATTTAACGAGCAGAGAAAAACATTTGTCGCAACATAATAGTATTATATCTACAAATGTTTACATAAATATTACAAAGCTGTTCTAACCTTCAGTGAGCAGCGGCTCAGGTTGTTCCTAGTATAGACCCCTCGGTACACAAAGTATGGTGAACTGAAGATCAGCGCCACAATCCAAACCACCAAACTGATCACACGAGCAGCACATAAGGTACGCTTCTTCCTAGCAAACACTGGGCGCCATACACAGATCACTCGATCCACACTGATGACCGCCAGAAGAAAAACACTGCAGAACATGTTGGCGTACTTGAAGAAGCCATTAAACTTGCAGAGAAAGACTCCAAAGGGCCAGTGGTCAATGCATATACTGATGAGCGAGGTCACTCGTGTACAGCAGAAGATCAGGTCAGCCACGGCAAGGTTAACCAACCATGTGTTGGTGACATTGGGTTTCATACGGACGCCGGCCACCCAGATGACCACAGAGTTTCCAGTGGTGCCTAAGAGAATAATAATGGTGTAACAGACAACGTCCAATGTAGTTTTCTCATGATAGGTTAAATTGTGACGGGAAACTTGAAGAGTTGTATTGAAGGTCATTCTACAAGCAAGAGAGATACATTTGATAAAAAGTTTTTCTTTTATATAAAAAAAAAGTTTTGCAGCTGTACGCCATAAAGCTGATTTACTTCAAATACCAGTAATCAATTTAGCAGCAATCAGTACATGTAGAAACTTTACTCATGTTTTATATGTGTAATTATTGCAAGGAATGTTGTGTCATATAAATTATGTTTAATTTTAAGTTTACTGTAAATTTACAAGAAAAGCTAAAGCAACTTTACAGCTACAGAAAACATTTTATATTACATAGAAAAATGGACAGTAAGAAAACATGCTTGCGCAAAAAGAGGAGAATTATAAAATTATAAACGTGTCTTACCTGCAGACAATATTGCGTTTTTTTTATAAGTTTTTGTCACCAGTCAGTCGGCATTATCTTCTGAATGTGTCTATTAGAAACGTTGTGTATGATGTTTCATCAGTATTAAGCAGCATTTGGCTCACCTTATTTTTTGAGTCATTCGTGTCACCCAACAGGAAGGTTGCAAAAGCCCCGAAGCAACCGCTTTTGGCGACATTGCTGCAACGCAGAGCTCTTGCATGTACAGAATGTATTGTAGTACATATATTGTAACTTTGTTTTGCCTATTAGGTCATACGTTTCAGTCTCACAAATTCATATTTGTTCATATCATACAAGTTTTACATCCTGTGCAAAAGATAGTGTGCACAGTAAAATATTTGATGCTGCCTTAAAGAATAAACAAATTGAAAGGACATGCACTCAGAAAAATGATTCAAGCCCTTCTTAGAAATGACACATTAAAATTGTGTTCAATTAATTTAAAATACCTCATTAAGAGCAATAAGTATATATATTTAATTAGTTTAACACAAACTATGCTAATTAGTATGATATAAAAACGTTTTATATAAAATAACTGACTTGAGTTATTAAGACTACACTACATTGAGTTATTCAAACTACGCTAAATCGAGTTATTCAGACTACACTAAATTGAGTTGAGGCAACCAATTGAGTATTGCCATTTACTGTAAATTGAGTTGGACTAACTCAATATATTTTTATTGTGTAAAGCCGTTTTTTATGAGTTAGGGGTACACATTCATATTGGATGGAAATCCTGCCCACAATTTTTATTGAGTTAATCCAATGAAAATTTTTTTTGAGTGTGTCAACTTATGAAAAAAGAAACTGAAATTGATTAAACTAATTTTCATAAGTTATAATAATGTAAAAACGTGTTTCGTGACTTACTGATTACATAATTTTTTACAATGTGTGTGTATTTCATGCTGTAATTTTGGTTTTGGGTGCCCATTTTAAAACCATCTACTGTATTAAAAATAAATTAGGTATTATGCCTAAAAAATATTGTAAATCACAAATGTGTTCTCTATTTTGAAATACTTATCAAAAGATCGAATGATTACATGTTAAATAGCACATGAATGTCAATTAACTTTGCTGTGAGTGCAAAATCATTTGATGGTATTTCTGTTTGATAATATCACTGCTTTGTGGCGCAAATACTGTTGTTTCAGTGCTGTTATTATTACTTTCCCATAACAAAATAAAGTTGATAGAAATGTGCATCCAGAACAGTTGTTTTTTCAGCCACATTCTTCACAGCAACATATTTTTTTTCTTTGATGTTCCTGAATAATTGGTAAAAAAAAAAAAAAAGTAACTTTGCCAGCATACAAACAACACAGACCCACTTACCTCTTAATCCGTGTATTTTACCTCTTCACAGCCAGATAGAAACAACAGATATATCAGAGAAATACTACAAAATATGCATGCCAGGGGATGGTTCCATGGTTTGCATAATTTTTTTCTGGAAAAGGCCATCAGTGTGAAGGTCATGGTTTCTCAGTTATTTTATTATAGTCAAATTTCTTCTCTCTTTGTCCAAGATTTTTTTTTTAAATTGACTTTGCAGAGATTACTTATTATAGGACATAGCACAGAAACAGATAAATTATATTCCCTGAAAGCATCGTAAATCACATACAGTAGTTTGAATAAAACATCTGCCAAATGCATAAATGTAAATACTTTTACATGGTTAGGTACAGAAGCTGGAAGTTGAAAAAAAACGCATTTACAGTACATGTATAATAAATGTAAAAAGAGAAAACAGCAAACATTGTTGGGAAAAAGCACATACACAAAATTAACAGCTTGATCCCATTTAGTGTTTTATTTTCAATACACTGGAAACTGTGGGACCCATACATTTTATTTTCTCTTTATTGCATTTCAAGCATCTTAAATGGGACCCATTAAATTATAAATAAAAGTAATGTACCATGTTATAACAGTAATGATGCTCTCAAGGGAGCAACTCATCACCTCATAACGTTTTATTTTGTACCACCATACTTACTCGTGTAACTAATGTAACAGTCTTTAAATAGGGAAAACATGGAAGTGTTTGCTGGCTTCTAAATTCATCCCTGTTTGGATCCTAAGGAATGAATGGGGCTAGGCTAAATGCTAACACAGTCACGACACGCTGTACAAAGATGAAGTCCATGCATTGAAAAAAGATAGGTATGTATTAATTTGTCTAAGTTGAGGTAAGAACATAGTAAAATATTGAAAACGGTGGTGTTTTCCTTTAAATTATTACCATGACTTCCTTTCTTCAGTTGAATATTTAAACTTTATTAATGAATGGATGTGCTTTTTGGAACTTCGCCATATAAGACGACAACATTTTAATAAAAAATTATTTGTATTTTTTTTTTCAACTAAAGAAATGAAGTCATATACATGATGAGGACACAGTCAAACAGGTGTTTGGTGAAATGTACCAGCAGGCTTCGAAACACTGCCAGAACGTTCCTTCATAGAGCCATTCAATGACATAGTTTGGACTTCCTCAGTAAGAGCTCTGTGAAAAATCCCCAACAGGCTCTGATTGCAGCATCGTCTGAGATTCAGTCCCGTGCAGAAGTACAACATTGGGTTCACACAGCTGTTAAAATAAGCTAAGTTTGAAGCCATATTCCATCCCATTTTTACAACTGGATGATTTTTATTTGCCAGTTTAACAAGACCTAGGATGTGATAAGGTGCCCAGCAACAGAAAAAGGCAAAAACCAATAAAGCAAGAATCCGGAGAGACCTCGATTTGCCGGAGAGTCTCGTTCTGCGAATCCCAACAGCAGCCAGTGTGTAGCAGATAAAGATCACAAGGAAAGGAAACACAAATCCACAAAAGAAGCGAATGTAGTAGTAAGCATACTTTGCTGAATGCCCTCCATCCGTTTCTTTTTCCTGTAAATTTTAGATAAATGGATTTATCATCATATTGTCTGTAATTCTTAACAATGGCATGCACATTTTTATTTACCAAAACACTTACTTACTATAAACAACCTTTTTTACTATTTGTTTCTGCTTAATGGAGCATGATAATTGAACGTATGAAGTCAGGTTTTAAGAGACTGTGTGTTGTATTGTGAATAAAACACAACTATTGACCAATCACCATCAAGAACAGGAACTATTTGCTTTTTAAATAATATTGTGCAAGGTGGCAAATCTAAAAATGTGTGAGTCTGTGAGAAGACATTCAGGCAGTTTTGAAAAGCTGTTCTGACCTTCATTGAGCAGCGGCTCAGGTTGAACTTGGTAAGGGAAACCCCCTGGTACACAAAGTATGGTGAACTGAAGATCAACGCCACAATCCAAACCACCAAGGTGACCACACGTGCGGCACGTAACGTCTGTTTCCTCCTGGTGATCACTGGACACCACACGCAGAGCGCTCGATCCACACTGATGACAGCCAGAAGAAAAACACTGCAGAACATGTTGGTATACTTGAAAAAGCTCATAAACTTACAGATAAAGTCTCCAAATGGCCAGTGGTGAATAAATAAACTGATAAGCGAGGTCAGTCGGGTAAAGCAGAAGATCAGGTCAGCCACAGCGAGGTTGACCAGCCATACATTGGTGATATTGGGTTTCATACGGACGCCGGCCACCCAGATGACCACAAAGTTTCCAGTGGTGCCTAAGAGAACAACGATGGTATAGAAGACGATGTCCAATGTAGTTTTGGAGTTGGAGTATTGGTGGACCTGAAGAGTTGTATTGAAGGTCATTCTACAAGCAAGACAGATTAATTTAATGAATTAACTTTTTTTCTGCAGCTGCACATTTCTTGCCTATGACATCACTTAATTTATACAAACAGGCATAAAAATGTATAGGAACACCTAAAAAAATCGGTTGCTTTCACTGTGAAAAACTATAAAAACTATTAAAGCTGGTTAAAACTGCAAACTCTGGATTCAAATTGTTGAAAACATTTGGGATAATGTAAGTACACATGTGAACAAAATATATATAACAATGTGCTAGTAGTTTTTGGATATTGTAATGCAAATATCTTTTATATTGTGCCTTTAAAAATGTATTGGAAAACTTTGTGCAAAGAAGACGAAAATAGACTAATATTTTTTTTCAGAATTTCTTTGTGCTGTGATGTCTTACCTGTAAACAATGGCAATAAGTGCTTGTCACCCAAACTGAATAATCCTCTGAATGTGTCTGTGTAGCAGTAACTGTGTATGAATATTAAAAGGTCATTGTTTTCTCAGTAATATAGCTCTTGTTGAAAGCACATTTTTTGTATCTTTGTTGAATCATTCAGAAGTGGGAGCGAACAGTAAGGTGGAGATAAGAAGTATAGGAGCCTAAAAAAACAAAATGTAGTGTGAACAAATATGTTTTACAAACCTGGGTCTCATACACGTCTACTACTTGACACTAATAGAAAACATTTAGGCTACATATTTTTTAGGGGATCCTCAAATCTAAAACTAGTTGAATCTAGAGAAATTTGCCCCCATACGGTGAGTGACAGGTCTTCAATAAAGTGTTTTTGAAGAGCAAAAAAAATGACACAAAGAATCAAATTTTCTTTCGCTTTTCACATAAAAGAGATTTTTGCATCATTATTAATTACATCAATCAACCTTCATAGCTTAGAGTCTGGATAAAATTATATTTAATATGTGTTGTGAGTTTGTCACATCACAGAAATATGTCAGCTGTTGGCGCTGAAGCCACGCCCACTCGCGGGAACGCTTCCGTCAGTCTCGCGATACCTGCAACATGCATGGACCAGAGTCGTATAATAACACGACTCTGGCATGGACGCTTGCGATCGTGTTAGGGGCGGGGCCAGGCTCGGTGGCTCTAGTGCGCCCAAATAATCCTGATCATAGAAATAAGAAAAAACTGTTTAACGGTGTCACTCCACAGTTCAGTATATTCACAGTTTTTTGTAACTTATTTCAGCAAAACACTTCTAACATGTGTTAGAGACAATTTACTTAAAAATTCTTTAAACGTCTTACAATTAATGTGAGACGGGCGGTTTCTGGTGGTGAGGGTTGGAATTGCAACCTTAAACAGCCATAAACAGAATCAAATATTTTCATCTTTAATGATATATTTATTAATTTCCTTACCTTTAATTATATACCAAACACGTCATTGAGGATTTTTTTGCCACAGGAGTTTGTCCTCTATGTGTTCAATTGATCTTGTTAATAATGACATTGTACAGCTCTATTAACCACTGCTTGCATTTTCTAAATTACAGTTAAATGTGTAATTTAGTGTCCTAGTTAATATAACCAAACTCTTGATTCTGATGGATTTTTTACCATTAACTTTTGCAACTGGTAGCTATAAGATAAAAATGGCAAATAGTGCAATGCACAGCAACCTTAATATCACACTGAAATCAAATTTAACACCTAACAAATTTAGACAAAGTTAAACAAACTCCTTACAATGGGATCTGATAAACTAGTTGCTTAACTATTTCCAGATGGTTTGTTTCAGACAGCTTCATTTAAGTAAATCTCAAATGTAAAAAAAATTTGCCCAGTAAATAAAACAATGACCTACTCACCCCTTTCCCTGTGTTTTTCCCCTCTTCACAGTGAAATAAAATATGAATTCGACCTGCTTATATAGAGATATTACCACAAAAAAAATCCCATTGCCTTGTATGGATTGGACTTTATTTAGCCACAGGCTTAACTACTGTCTTCACACACCCCTACATGTAATTATGTGTTTGTTTATCCATATTGTTCAGTCTTTGCATAATGTATTATTGGATGAGAGCATCTGCGTAAGCTTATGGTTTCTTGCTTTATTATATAAAGTCATATTTGAGTCTTTGTCGAAATGGGCAAAATATTTACTAATTATTCTTTTCAGGGTTTATGTATTTTAGGAAACAAGATAAATCAACAAAAGTCTGTCAAATGCACACTTGAAAGACGTCACACAGTTTTCACACTGAAAAATTTGTGCAGGACAAAGGGTACTGTTATGCAACATGTTGCATAAATAGTTAAAGAATTAACACAAGCTCTTTGTTCCTCCTTTGAATATCAGTCCTTTGAATTCTGCATACACAATTACTGTTATTTCTCTGCCAAACTAACAGGTGACAAAAGCGTGAGCAAACAAGACACAGATGCTACTAAATGACAAATAATAACCAGGGTATCTGCACATATCAGATAAAAGAAAATTGTTAGACTTTTTATAGACTTTTTTTAAGCCTATACAAAAAAAATTAAATAAATTTGCAGTTTACAATTGATTACAACACATTCAATTATTTACCTGTTTATAAAATACTAAAAATTAACCAAAAAAACATGACTGAGGTTTGCTTATGTCCATAATCTCCAGATAATCTCTAACATCAGTTTTGGTGTAGAGGCACACATTAATCAAATGTCATTTTTTGTGATTTACTGTTGCAGTAAAACCATAAATCAAAAATATCTGTGTTTGCAATTCATCATACTTTTTTATCAGCTGGTTAAATATTGATCCTGATAGACATTTTAGATAATGAAAAAATTTGATGCACTGAATCTTCAGTCATTCAGGTGTTTGGCGATCTGTACCAGCAGTCTTTGAAGCGCTGTTTGAATGCTCCTCAATAATGCCACCCGGTGCAGGGGCTTGGCCTTCTTCTTTAAGAGCTCTGTGAAAAATCCCTAACAAGCCTTGATTGCAGGGTTGTCTGAGATTCAGTCCCATGAAGAAGTATAAAATCGGGTTCACACAGCTGTTTAAATAGGCTACGTCTGAAACCACATGCCACCCTATCTTTACAGCAGGGTGTTTTTTATTTATCATCCTAATAAGTCCTAGGATGTGATAAGGTGCCCAGCAAAAAAAAAAGGCCAAAACCAACGAAGCAAGAATCTGGAGAGGCCTTGATTTGCCGGAGAGTCTCGTTCTGCGAATCCCGACAGCAGCCAATGTGTAGCAGATAAAGATCACCAGGAAAGGAAACAAAAATCCATAAAAGAAGCGAATGTAGTAGAAAACATTTCCTTTATCTGCTCCTTTCTGCAAAATTGAGATTGGTATTATTAATTTTGGATTAAGATAAATATCTTCAATAAGGGGAGATATGTGAGCACTCCACAGCGATACCAAGAACCATACTTGGTTCCTCAAATAACCATTCAGTCAACCTGAAGAACCATTTTTACTACAAACAAACTTTTTATGAAACGATAAGGGTTCTTTATCGAACAATCTAGGCAAAAATGTTATGCAGTCAAAAGACCCGTAACTATTTCAAGTCTTTCCTGAAAAATCATAGAACATCTAAGAATGTTTGTCAACCAATCAGTATGGAGCATTCAACGTTCAAAGCATTTCTCAATATTTAAAAAAGTAGTATATAAATAATGAGAATTAAAAATGTAGTTGATAAAACATTTTGCCTTAAAAGTTAAAGTATCGTATAAAATTTTAAATCAGTATCGAGGAAAACTTTACGTTTTATCATTAATATTATGCAAGGTGGCAAATGTAGACATGTGAGAAGATATTTAGTTCTTTAAAGCTGTTCTGACCTTCAGTGAGCAATGGGTCAAGTTCTTCTTATCAATGTTGATCCCCCAGTAAACAAAGTTTGGTGAACTGAAGATCAACGCCACAATCCAAACCCCCAAACTGATCACACGAGCAACACATAACGTCCGTTTAATCCTGGCGAACACTGGGCACCACACGCAGATCACTCGATCCACACTGATGACAGCCAGAAGAAAAACACAGCAGAACATGTTGGTATACTTGAAAAAGTTCATAAATTTACAGATGAAGACTCCAAAGGGCCAGTGGTGAACAAATAAACTGACAAGCGAGGTCAGTCGTGTCACGCAGAAGATCAGGTCAGCCACAGCGAGGTTGACCAGCCATACGTTGGTGACATTGGGTTTCATACGAATGCCGGCCACCCAGATGACCACTGAGTTCCCAATGGTGCCCAAGAGAACAATGGTGATGTCGATGACCATTTCTAATGTAGTTGTATTGAAGGCCATCCTACAAAGCAGACAGAATTTGATCAGTTAAAACATAAAGATGCTTTCGTTTTCTTCTGTTAAAAATATCTGAAGCTGTTCATTAAATCACATCACTTAATGTATATAAACAGACATGAAATTAATGTATAGGTAAACACAGCTAATCAGTTTCTAAAACAATCTACAGTATGTTTGACCACCTCTATTATTGTAAGCACTTCCCAATCTTTTGCTCTAAAACAAAAGAAAGAAAAACATTTAAAAATGTCGAATAAATGCAATTTTGGTCTGCTCCCATATATTCTGGTCTCTTGTTGTTCAATATGCTACACGTTTGTTCTCATTGATATAATTTTCTGAAATAATTAACTATGTAAATTATTGATTTCCATTATATCCAAAAACTTTGCTCACATTGCTCTGTTTTTCAAAAAAAATAATACACCAAATATGGAAATATTTGCGTAATATAAATTGTATTTAGTGTTATGTTTATTGTCTAAACATCTAGAGCAGATTAACAAAGAAAATCCAAATGCAATCTTAAAGCTTACATTTACAGGAAATATTTTATATTAAATAATTTAGATTAGAAAATGTATTGTAAAACACACTTGTGTAAAAGAAGAAGAGCATAATAAACTTGACCTGAATTTCTGTGTGCTTTGATGTCTTACCTACCAATCCTCTGAATGTGTCTGGGTAGCCGAAACTGTGTATGTGTGTGCAATATAGCAAAAAATTAGCTCCTGCATGAACATCTTTTTATTTTTAAATCTCTGTTGAGTCATTCAGAGGTCTCAGCCAAATGGGAAGAAGAAGGTGGGATGTTGCAAAGCAAAAACCCACAAAATGTGTAAGTACTAACAGAATTTTATTTGCAAATTGGGTCTCACATTACTGTATTACTTGCACAATATATTTATATTATATTTTAGGTTTATATTATATTTTGTCCAGTAATAACAGAACTTACGTTGAACTTGCTTAACTTAATTTAGAAGTTAAATTGATATAAACATATGTTGATATGTCTTTCCAATCACAATGGAGCTAATTATTATAATGTATGCATAATTCTAAGGAATTATGACTATTAAAAAAACTGACATAAATAGTCATTGTTGCCAGATGCTCACTGATCTGTAACAGAGAAGAAGTGTAATAAATTTTTAACACATTGAGGAGTATTTTAAGCATAGTCTAACTAAAGATTAAAGTTTTGTTTTATTAGCAGAAATGCATGTACAAGCAAACGAATGCTTGAAAGGATTTTAAGAATTGGTTTTGGGATGGGTATTCCAATTCATAAAGTCTTGTAAAACATGGCTATGTATTATGATGAGCATGTCAAAAAAAAGTGCCACAAGAGCTTGAATGTAGCAATCAGTTAGAATGATTTGTTTATTAGTAAAATTAGTTAAATGAGCTTCCTTTTGGTAGACATATATGAGGCAATTTGCTGTAGCAACTTTGTAACAGAAATTACAAAAGGTTTAAAGACAAATATTGCCTCAGTGACGATATTAGCAGGAACTTGTGTGTACTTCCCTTACAAAAAAAATATCTTCCAAGTGTAGTTTATTAAGTATACCTGGGTTAATTCTCTTCCAGAGCTTGTAGACTAAACATTTACTTCATTTTCTTTATTTTACTTCTTTATTATGTGTGTCTCCAAACTGTTTTTTGACGCCAAACTTACTTACCAACCCCTGCCATACTAACTTTATAGCTGGGTTGTTTTAATTCATCAGCTTAGCAAGACCTAGGATGTGATAAAGTGCCCAGCATAAAAAAGGCAAAAACCAATAAAGCAAAATCCGAAGCGGTGTTGATTTGCTGGAGAGTCTTGTGTAGCAGATAAAGATCAACAGGAAAGGTTTTTAAAGCGCAATGTGTAACTTTTACTGCTAGAGGTCGCCCTATAAAAACAAAGGTGTAGCTTGATGATGATAAATGAATGAAGCTGTAGTTTTTAAATCCACTGCCAATTGGAAATGAGTCAGATGGGAAAGCATGCATGTCCATGGATAATGTAAGAAAATAAAGTTTTATAACCATTATGTTATAACATAAGCCAACAGAGTGGCTTGATGGACAAACAATAGGGTGGCGTGCTAGATGGTACAATACTACTTCTGTATCCGGTGCTGTGCACAACAATTGGCGTATGACATCATGAGAGCTATTTGATAGTACAGCTTTGTAACGCTATGATGTCACACGCAGATTGGTCTGTGCAACACCACAAGTAAGGAAAGCATTAAAAAATACAAAAACTACCAGCACGTTATACATTCTGTTCACTTACTTACATTATCCCTGAGCACTTAATAATATTTAAAAAAGTGACTAATTTAAAAGCTCAGCCTTGCCATTAGGAGATCATTTTTATTTTACCATTTTAAATAGGTCATTTATTTTATAAACCATTAATTTAAATGGAAAAAAATGTTTGGGATGACCAAAGGAACTATGCAACACATTTTAACATAGCATAAGTAGTTAAAGAATTTTGTTTCTCTTTATATATGTAATTATGAGATTTAAATATTTTGTTGAAATCTGGAAACAATAACTGTTATTTATCTACCAAACTAACACAAAGGTGACAAATAATAAACAGATTTCAGATAAGAAAAATGTTAGACTTTTCAAGGCTTTTAAAGACTAAACAAAAAATAAAAATAAGCTTGTTTGCAGTTAAAATAGTTTACAACACATTCAATAATTAACCAGCTGGTGTATAAAACTGAAAATACTAAACAACAATACAACCAAATTAACATCACTTATGATTCACCACTGTTCATAATCACTTCTTTCAGTTTTGATGTTAAACCACACATTGATCAAATGTAACCCTGCCTATGAAAACCCATCTAAGGTCATTTGTGATTTACTGTTACCGTAAAATCATCCTGCATAATGTCAAGAACATTTTGTGAAAATATAACCTTGATATCTTTAATATTAACTGAAAAAGGTTACGTCAAATATTAAAATCAATGTGAAATCATTGAGTGAAGCCAAGTTTTAAGTGTTTTTAGAGAGATGCTGTAGAAGGCTATTCCAAAATTAACATTAGTAATCATACTTATTAATACTTTAAGTTACTTCACGTCTGCCTCAGCGTACCTCATATCTCATTGAAAAAAATTTGAAGCTGGCTAAACATTGATCCTGATAGGTATTTTAGCTGATGAAAATGTGATGCACTTAATCTACAGTCATTCAGGTGTTGTACCAGCAGCCAATGAAACACTGTTAGATTGTTCCTCAATAGTGCCATCCTGTGTAGGAGTTTGGTCTTCTTCAGCAAGAGCTCGGTGAAAAATCCCTAAGAGGCTTTGATTGCAGCGCTGCTTAAGATTCAGTCCTATGCAGAAGTATAATATTGGGTTCACACAGCTGTTAAAATACGCTAGATTTGAAGATGTACGGAATCCTAATTTTACAGCAGGGTGTTTTCTATTTATCATCTTAAGAAGACCTAGGATGTGATAAGGTGCCCAGCATAAGAAAAAGGCTAAAACCAATAAAGCAAGAATCCGGAGAGGTCTTGATTTGCCGGAGAATCTCGTTCTTCGAATCCCAACAGCAGCCAGTGTGTAGCAGATAAAGATCACCAGGAAAGGAAACAAAAATCCACAAAAGAAGCGAATGTAGTAGAAAGCATACTTTACTGAATTTCCTTCTTTCTGCAAATTTAAGATTGAAATTAGAATGATTAGGTTTGTCAATAATTACAAAAACATATTCAACAAACAGAGAAATGTGAGCATGTGTAAACAGTATGTTTTCAATTTCATTGTCTGCTTAGAATGCAGGCTAAATTATTTATTAAGTAAGGTATATAACCTAGCTCTTAAGACCTGGTGTGTCCACATACGTGGACATCACATTTTTTGTTGTTTACACCATAATCCTGTATAACTGAAAGGAGCTTATTGCTATCAGGGGAAACCTCTTGTTTGTTTTGGTTATTATATTTATTGGTTCTTCCTAACCCCAAATAGCTGGAAAAAATCTAAAATCCAAGCCAAACTGAAGCTCAAGACTTAGGTTGAAAATTTGTGAATCCCTTTTGTGCATGAGCAGAGTTTGTGCCTGGGGTGACACTTATCGGCAAACAAGGGTACTGCAATACCCTTAGATTATCGAAAGAGTACAGCTCATGCTTTTTAAAGGAGCTGTATGTAGGTTTTTGATTGTACTAAATAAAAAATACTGTAGTATATTCATAGATATTTATGAAACATAAAAATCAATACTTTAGCCGGTTATTCTCTTTTTAAAAAAGTGCCTTCCGGTTCAGAATTTCTGTTTTTTGTTTTGGTCTGGACATAATATTATAAACATATAATATTCAAGGTGGCAAAGATGTGAGAAGATATTCAGTTTTGTAAAGCTTTTCTAACCTTGTCATAGCAGTGGCTCAAGTTGTTGTGATCAGTATGGATCTTCCGGAACACTAAGTTTGGTAAACTGAATATCAACGCCACAATCCAAACCCCCAAACTGACCACACGAGCAGCATATAACGTCCGTTTCCTCCTGGTGATCACTGGGCACCGCACGCAGATCACTCGGTCAACACTGATGACAGCCAGAAGAAAAACACTGCAGAACATGTTGGCGTACTTGATAAAGCTCATAAACTTACAGACAAAGTCCCCAAATGGCCAGTGGCCAATGAAATTTGTGACAAGTGAGGTCACTCGTGACACGCAGAAGATCAGGTCAGCCACGGCGAGGTTGACCAACCACACATTGTTGACATTGGGTTTCATACGGACACCGGACACCCAGATGACCAAAGAGTTTCCAGTGGTGCCTAAGAGAATAATGATGATGTAGAAGACAATGTCCGGTGTAGATTTCTTTGAGTGGGAATGGGATAAGACATTGGAGTCATGCAGAACTGTTGTATTGAAGTTCATTCTGAAAACAAGACAGATACATTTGATTAATTAAAAAGAAAGCACATTTTTTTCTGTTAAAAAGATCTGCAGCTATTCATTAAATAACATCTCCTAATAAACAGAAATAAAAAAAGAATGTAGATACACATCTGATTATAATTACAGGGAATTGAAGTTTATGTATGTCTGACACAGGGGCAGTTCTAGACCCTTTTAAAATTATTAATATTTCTACCAAACTATCAAATATATTTTTCTGAAGTTTTATTTATTTGTAAAAACTATTTATTCGAAGGTAATAATTAAAATAACGCAAAATGCAAGACATTTAGATTAAAAAATTACGAGTTTATGAGGCATTTGATTACCTATGCTGTTATGCGCATGCGTCGTAACCGCCAGTGGAGTAAAGTCAGAGGAGGAGAGCGCGAGTGCCTGTGGTAAAAGTCACACGTGAGGCAGCTGCAAACTTAAAATCATTGTTTCATAAAATGTCCAGCGTGGAAGCTCAGAAGGTATTTCGCTAATGTTTTAATTTGTTTGCTAGCCTGTATGAGTGCAGTCATGTCTGCAAAATATATACGAATATTTGCCGTCTTAAATGAGCTATTAGTTATCCCCATTCATAATTCAAAATTGCTTTCCAAAATGAAAGCGTTGTATTTTTAGTTTACCGTCATGACACTTTTCAATATATATTTGCCTTTTCTAGTTAACAATACTAGCTGTAAATAAGATGATGCTAAGTTAAGAAATTTGTCATTTTGAGTTTAACCCACGAAATTTTTGTAAACATCGCCATCACACGGACACACCTGGCATGTGTAACAAACCTAGTGCACTCACAATTTTTGTATAAGAAACACACAAATAAGAGAGACTATAAACAACATTCAATGACTTGTTACCTTTTATAGATGGATAAAGCGTTTTTTAAAATGCTGGAAAGGAGAGCAAACAGGTGGAGAGTGAAGAGTTAGAGAGACTGAAGGGGTCAGAGACAGGTAAGAGATGATTAAGTGATTTTACCAGTTTCATACTGTAGTCATGATAAAGCTTATTAGCCCCTAAAATAAACATCATTCCATTATTTACTCATCCTTATGTTGTTTTAAAACATAACATCTTTTAATTTTCCGATCAGGAACTAAAGGGGTCATGACATGTATGATTTATTAGAGTCATATTTAGAATCAGTGCAGGTTGTTGTTAGTAAGTTTACGAAGCTACAAGCATGCATGATACATCTGAAAAGTAAAGTCTGACTCGTATAAATATAAATTCTCATATAAATTGTTAGTATTCAGTAAACTTTGAATATACATATGGGTGATTCTCACGAAAACTTGGTTGTAAAAATGTCAAGCATGAAAATGTAAAAATTGCTTAAATTTACTTTTTTTCCACCAGACATTAGAAACAAAGTCTGAAGTATATGGGAACATTAATTTAAAAACTTTTACTTATCATTTAACACTTTTTGTAACATAATTTCAAAAATAAGTCCTAAAAAATCTCATTACCGCAACAGTCAGAAAACATCAACACTGTTAGAAAAGCTAATATATTTTCACATTTTAAAAAATTGATTATTAATAGTCATGCACAGTAAATTGAAATTCTGAAATAATATTTATTTTAAATTTAACGTTTTTTTTATTTTGTTTTATTTAGCTCATATACCGCAACACCTTCCACAATTTACAACTATTTTTTTTTTATATTTCGAAGAAACCTGACACATTTTCAAAATGACATGACAAACCTGAAAGAACATAATTTAGAGATTCTGCACATGCATTTAAAATCAAAGTATTATGCTTCTATTAATAAAATTAACATTTAATAAGCATCTGTTGCGGTAATGATACATAGGTTTCGGAAATGAGGTTAATTATTTCGGTAATGAGAATACGTATACTAGCCTGAGATTTTGTTAAAAACAAATTGTAAAGTAGAAAGTCTGATAATATTTACAGCATCATGCGTTCAAGTTCAAAACTGTTTTATTATGTAGTCTTTGAAAAAAATATTAAAGAAAAAACATTAGAACAGGAAGGCTTATATTAATATTCCTTTATGTCATATTTAAGTCCCCATTTATGCATTTAACATACTGAAATAAGATGGTCTTGATGACATATGCTGCCTACAAATGCGAGCTCTGAAGGCTGCAGCCATCGGATTGAGAAATGGCCAGCTAATGTCAGCTGGATATCACAAAACATTTGTGTAAATTAGATGAAAAATATTTCCTTGCTGGATATGATGACCTTTTACCATTCTGTATCTGTTTCGATTAGAGAGAGAGAGAGAGAGAGAGAGAGAGAGAGAGAGAGAGAGAGAGAGAGAGAGAGAGAGAGAGAGAGAGAGAGAGAGAGAGAGAGGCTGTATCCGAAACTTTAGACAGCTGACTTGTTCCCTAGCTGCCTTATGAGACAATGACTTTGGCTGCATAATGGCAGCTCCGAGAAATGCTTTAGGACAGACTTCATAGGCAGCAAAATTGAATTCAGGTTGAAATGTAAGCAGCCCTCTCTGTGTTCCGGGATGTCGCAAATCTGCTTGTGGTGCGGAGGTCTGATCGACCCACCCAATTCACACGAGCTCTGCCGGCAAAGAGCCGCTGGTGGTCGTCCTCCCCTCGCTCAACCGGTTCAGTTTGTCGCCGAGAGCCTGTGTTCTGAACCAGGAGCCGCCAGGTCTGTTTCCTTTGGGTTTCCGGCGGAGGAAGATGAGATGTCTCTGACAGCGTTGGATGGAGACTGGGACCAGGCTCCACATGGTGCATCAGACACACAGCCATCCTTCTACAAGGAACTGGTGGGCATTCTCTTCAAAGCCGTGCAGGACTTGGAGATTGAGTGGAGCACCCCACAAGAACCCCAGAGAAGCAAGGTTGACTTTTGTTTTCTTCACTCAGGCCGCCCCGCTGATGCTTGGAGGAAAGTCACCAAAGCGTGGGCTACCCCTCCCCCCATTTTTTTTCTTAGGTAGGCTACCTGTGTATTCCCCCCATCAAGGACACTGTGGCTGCTCACCTCTGCCTCTTGTCCACTTCCTTGGATGGTGTGGCACAGCTTTGAGGGTAGTGAAGCCTCATGACAGCACACCAGTCCGAAAAAGCATACCCGCGCCGAGAGAGGCTCTGTCTGCATTGCACACTATGGCGGTCCTACAGATCTTTTAGGCGCAGGTGCTTAAGGCTCTAGATGAGGGCAGCACGGATCTAAATACCTTCAGGGATCTGAGAATGGCTACGGATTTCACGCTAAGGGCCAAGAAGACCACTCATGGTGGTCATGCACAGTCACGCCTGTTTCTCCATCCGGCCTGTTTGGTGACACGGTGGGCACAATCACGAAGCATTTCTCGGAAGCGGTGAAGAGCTCTAAGGCTATGAACCACTTCCTACCTCACCACCCTGTGTCTCATGGACCAGAACCGGTGGTGCATCACAAGAGTCCATGGCACAAATCCTCCAGTATATGATGCAAGAAACTGGGTCCTGGGGGACTGCCGTCCGGAACGAAGCCGCTCAAAAACAGAGCATTTTTCTCCTCAGTTGGTTTTGTGTTGCTCGCCCCAGGGCCCGTCCTCACATAAGCGTCTACAACACGCCCCGCCACTCTCGAACACGACCCACATGCTGCGAAGACAGCAGAGGCGGAAAGGGTTAACGCACAGTCCTAATGAATTGCGCAGCAACCCGCTTTCTGTCACAGCGCCGGGCGCTTTTAGGCCATCCTCTCTGGTGTCTGTGACTCAAGCACTGCGCAGAAAGGAGGTGCCGCCTTTAGTCTCCCTTTGTCCCTCGCCCCCAGGCAGCAACCTGACGCTGCAGACAGCGCGCATTGTACGGTCGCAGGTAGCTGAGATGCTGGCACGCATGGGATCCAACTTTGTGGATCTTGTGATCCAACTGATGTTGCAGCGCCTAGATGCGTGGCGTGCCATCGCTAGGTTGTTTTTGATACCTGAAAGTGGAAAGAAAGCATAACATTAAATTAGCATGTCTCACAACATGGGAGAAAAAAATTACACATCAGATGTACACATCATCATATAGTATAGTCTTGTTGCGTTGTGTGTGTGTCATGTACATTTCCTAACACTGTAGTGTGTTTTTTGCTAAATACACCTGCTAGTAACATCTCCAAACCTAACCTCTCTCTCTCCTTCCTTCTGTGCTCCTCGAGCCATTCTGGGTTGCTGTTAAGTTTCTCCCTGAACTTTGTCAACCTGGCCTTTGCTAAAGCTTTTTTCTCACTTGCTGACTGTCTACAATGAAGCATCATAAAGCAAAATATCAACAGTTAATACATTTTAAATTTATATTAAATTCATTAGAGATATTTAAATGTAATAAACAATATGCTTAAATTCTCATTTCCGAAACAGAAGTTATCTTTACCGCAACTGCTATTAAATGGTTGCGGTATATGAGAATGGTGTTGCGGAGGATGAGGTACCCCAGTATGTTTTGCTAAAAATAGAGAAGCCACATAGGCTTTGCTCATTTTTTATTCAGTGCATATAATTAGACTTTAATAAAGAACATTTTCATGAAAAATTGTAAATCAAACAATTTTCGAAATGTAGAAAACTACCTGTTTCGGTAATGATAATCAAAATGTCGTGTAAGCATTCTGACCAGAGAATATTTCAAATTTAACTGGAAAGATATAAAGAGATGATCTTACCTGGTAGCCATCTTGAAGTAACTGGTCCATGTGCTTGGTCACTCAAAATCAAACTTTATTAAAATTCTGTATGTGTGCTTAAACTGTTCTCAAAAAGTGTTGCGGAGGATGAGAACATCAGGCATGGACACATCAATTTCCTAATTTTTCTTCATTATTATTATACATGAATATTCAGTAAATTATTTTTCTGTCATCTAAAGTAGTCTAGCAAAACATACATTTATTTTTTTTCTAAATATTTTTGTTTTAATATGTTTAAATTACAGCATGACGCATGTTCAAACACAGCCGGACGCATTGCGGTAATGAGAATTTCAGCAGAAAATGAGATAAAATTGACAAATTATAAATTCTTATGTTGAAATCACACATTGTGCAAGGTAGAACACAGTATTGTGTTAATTCTGAGGCTTTTTAATATTACTATATTACACATTTTATATCTAAAATCATTAGTGCCGTGGTGTTTCAATGGTTTCGTGAGAATCACCCATATAGTATACTAAACTTTAATTTAAGATACAAAATAATAAATAATAATAATAAATAACTTTTTTACCTTTATATCTGTTCAATAGTTTGTTTTTATTAGGTTAAATCAACAATCATAAGGGCTTGAAAAGAACCGCCCCTGTCTGGCACAATATATCTTAAAAAAAAAGATTTTCAGGAAATTGTTGCTTTATAATAATTGTATTATGTGTTTATAAGCATTTAAAAGCAGACTAATAAAAACAATACTAATTAGCTAAAGCAACCTTAAAGTTACAGAAAATATTTTGTATTAATTTAACTGGATTACAAAATGTATTTTAAAACGCGTTTGTGCAAAAGAAGAATACAATAATAAACTGGTGTGTGCTGTGATGTCTTACCTGTACACAATATCTGATCAATAAGTGTTTGTCTCTAATCAGCCAATATTAACCAATCCTCTGAATGTGTCTGTGTAGCAGAAACTGTGTATGTTTATTAAGAGGTCATTGTTTTACAGCGGCAGTATAGCAACAATTAGCTACTAATAAACTCCTTATTTTTATATCTCTGTTGCGTCATTCAGAGGTCTTACCCGACGGGTAGAGGAAGGGGATGTTGCACAAGCACCAAACTCACAAAATGCATGTGTACATTTTAACAAAATTGTATTGTATTTACAATTTGTATTTACTTGGCTGTACTAAGGATGAAATTTAAACATAAAAAGTTATAATTATGAGATAAAAAATTGAAATGATGATATTAAAAGGTCAAAGGTACATCAATTATCATTGTTGACATAGTCTGTTCATACAATCAGCAATCTTCTGTTTCTCGATCTTGCTTCACGGTGCTGCGATATTCAGATTGGAAATTGGGAAGGTTTTGAAAAGTTTTGAAATGTATATAAATAGAATGGTTATCTTGTCTGAAGTTACAGATAAGCTGTTCCTGAAAATTTGGTGGTGACAATAAAAAGATCCACACAGGAGCTAAAGTTGCAATATTCTTGCCTTGTCCGGCACTGACCTGTTGCTCTTGTGATTTGATATTATGATCCGTTTTTATTATCTAATGATAAAAAAGATGTTTCTGAACCGAATGATACAAGAATCTTCATTTTTGTCTGTGCCTAAAGTGAACACAGAGACAATCAAAATCGATGTAAAATAATAAAATACGCCAAATAATAAACATAGTCAATAAAATCATTAATTTCAGTATTTTACTTTATAAATAAAAGTTTGAGTATTGTATCTTAAAGGGATTAGTTTAAATTTACAACAATGAATACAAAAAATTAATTGACATTATGGTTACGACTACTTTGATAGTGGACTTGAACAGTAAGATGGAGCCGTAAAACTGAAGACACTTCAGTGTTGCTGGTCTCTATTAACAATTGAGACTGGTATTGTGGGTTTAGTAATCATTATAGTGAATATGAAAATTCTAGGAAAGCTAAAGGAAAACTATTTAAACATAAAAAATCCCTGATGTTTGTACAGCATCTTCTTCTAATTATAAAGCTTCTTTTTTTCTAAACATACTTAGGCAATTTACTGTGGAAACTTTTGTAATAGAAATTACAAAAGGCCCTTACAAATCTTAACTCAGTAACATATAAACAAGAATTTGTTATGTGTACTTCCTTTATAAAAAGTATACTTCCAGTACACACTTACAAATAAGTTGGATAGATTAAAGGCGTTCTAAGCGAATCTGCGAGACGTTAGTTTTTGTTGACGTTTGAATTGTTTTCAAACAGACGGAGCGTAGCTAACTCCTCCCCCTCCCTTCCGTGCTTTCATGAACGCGCCCAACCCCCACCCCCAAATCCTTCTTGTCGTTTATTGGCTGGAACACTTTGTTATGGTTTCTGTTTGTAGGTTTGGCCACTGTGTTGTTATTGCCGTTTGTGAAGCCTGGGCTGTCTACAGAGATTGCGTTTTTTTACAGTTTGATCAGCGGACAGGCAGCAAGCAGATAGTGAGGAGATGTTTGCTGTATGTAACAAAAAATGTTTTATGGTCTAAAACGCGTCAATTCGCTTAGAGATCCTTTAAATTAGTAAACGTATTTGATGTGCTGTCCGGGGAGAGGGCTCTGAGCTCGGAAATGGGCCCGAATGCAGAGTATCCCCCGGTTTAGGAAATAACCTGGTGAGTGAGAGGAGATGGGGTGGTGGAGGGATTCTGGAGACTGCAGAGGATCTTTGGAGAGTTAAACTGTGACTTATATATGGCTTGCCTTTGTGCTTATTGTGTAGCTATGATGATTACTGATTGCAGACAGCTGGTGGTACTAGAGTATTTGTTGATTACTGATTATAGACAGCTAGAAGTACTAAAGTGGTTTATTTGACTGCTCCTCCCGAACTATGCTAATAAAACATCATTTATTCACACAGTATCATTGTACTAGTAGTATACTTATAAGTGCACTACTTTAATACTGATTTAATTGGCCAACTAGTTAGGTTATATAATAATAACTTTAAGTGTACTTTAAGTGTAACATTAGTTAGTAAACTAAGAGTGAACTTACAGATATACATTTAAGTTCAATAGTTGTAATACATTTTGTAGTTTATGCACGTACACTTTAAAGTATACTCTCAGTAAACTAGTAGTTTTTATAGTATACCTGTAAGGTATACTTTAAGTGCAAAACTCTGAGTACAAAAATTTTACCCAACTACGAGTTATGTATACTGGTTACTAGTTTAATACTTATAGCACTTTATAATAAACTACTAGTTTAGTTTACATATACTGCAAGTAGCATATAGGGATGAGCGGGAACAAACTAACACGGTTAACTTTAACATGGCTACCTGTACTTTACACATTTCTACAGGGCCAAGCAGTCTGTGCTTTTGGTCTTTTTCTCTTCTTACTGTCAGAAGATGATCTCATGTGAATTTGTGAAACGTTTGGTTAAGAAATTATCATTATAAGCTAATTAAAATTATCCTAATTTTTTTATTTTTTATTTCTGAGTTCCAAGTTACCATGTTATTTGAATCACTATCTTGTTACCTAAAACATAACACCATTTTAAAACATGTCAGCAACTCCTAGTAACTGGTAGCTGGGATTAAAAAAGTAATCCACTGTGAGGCAAGCATTTTAGAACCCAAGTGCAGTTTATTCAACATAAAACATAACCAAAAACTAAACTTGACATGAAAAATAAAATGTAATAATCTTCGTTTCTGACTCAAACTGTTCCTGCTCAGGTGCACAGCGTGCGTAATTCTACGTTAATATGTTGTTCAGTACATTATTTTATTTTTAAATTGAATTAATTAAACTGAAAAGTAACTCGCATTACTTTTTTTTAAAAGTAACTCAAGCGTTACTTTACTCGTTACTTCAGAAAAGTATTATTATTACGTAATGCGTGTTACTTGTAATGCCTTAACCCTAACTGACTAACTGACAAATTAATAATATAATGCATGATTAGATGTATAAAGTTTTATACATTACCATTCCAGGAGAGATTTCGTATTAAATGCATTTAATGCATTCCAATTACTTGAATTACAACAAACAAACAGTCCATGTGGAGGCTTGAAATTTAAGTGCTTCTGGTGTAGTTTTCACGTTTTATGAGGTAATGCTTTAGTAGACTTTCTGGCGAATGTCACGTGAACAAACCAAAAAAACTGGTCTCATCGAATCCACTTGTAGAGGAATATCTCAAACTTTTAAGGTATTCAGCTGTTTGTTTACGTTTGTGGCATTTATTTTATTTTAGTATCCAAATCTCAATGACATTAAATACATCTCTGTATTCAATGAAGCACACGCAAAAGACCTTAACCAGAAGTGAAGCCAGTTTGTTGGATTTAGTTTATAAAAAAGTAGACAAATTGGTCCCTAGTGACATAGGTTCAGTGAATGAAATGTCTTTAAATGTAGAACAGAGCGGCCTCTTGTGGTAAGGATTGGTGATCCAGGTTCCATTGTAATGTGGTTAGTAATGGCATAGTGCAGTGTTTCCCAATCCTGTTCCTCGGGCACCCCTCCCAGAAAGTTTTAGATGTCTCCTTATTTACTGTAAAACACCTGATTCGACTCATCAGCTTCCTTCCAAAATGGTAAACATGTGTCCCTAACAAGCTGATGAGTTAAATCAGGTGTGTTAAATAAGGAGACATCTAAAACTTTCTGGGAGGGGGTGCCCGAGGACCAGGGTTGGGAAACACTGGCATAGTGAACATAAAACATTGCACTTTTTTCTGCACAGTTAAATGTGTAACTTAGTTTCCTAATAACCAAAATACCACAAAAAAAAAACACAATACAACCAATACTGTCCATAATTTCTTCTTTAAGTTTTCATGTTGAGCCACACATTAATCAAATGTAACTTTGCCTACGAAAACCAGCTAAGGTCATTTAGTGATTTGCTGTTAAAGAACATTTTGTTAAAGTATAACCTTGATATATCTTTACTATTAACTGAAAAAGGTGTTTGAAATCAACATAAAAAAAATCACTGATTGAAGCCAATTTTTAATATACAGTCATTCAGATGTTTGGTGATCTGTACCAGCAGTCTTTGAAAGACTTTTAGACTGTTCCTCAATAGAGCCACCTGGTGTAGGAGTTTGGTCTTCAGCAATAGCTCTGTGAAAAATCCCTAAGAGGCTTTGATTGCAGCGCTGCTTAAGATTCAGTCCTACGCAGAAGTACAATATTGGGTTCACACAGCTGTTAAAATACGCTAGATTTGAAGACTTACGCCATCCTAATTTTACAGCAGGGTGTTTACTATTTATCATCTTAAGAAGACCTAAGATGTGATAAGGTGCCCAGCATAAGAAAAAGGCTAAAACCAATAAAGCAAGAATTCGAAGAGGTCTTGATTTGCCGGAGAATCTCGTTCTTCGAATCCCAACAGCAGCCAGTGTGTAGCAGATAAAGATCACCAGGAAAGGAAACAGAAATCCACAAAAGAAGCGAATGTAGTAGAAATCATACTTTACTGAATTTCTTTTGTTTGCTTCTTCCTGCAAATTTAAGATTGAAATTGGAAAGATCAAGTTTGTCAGTAATTACGAAAACATATTCAACAAACAGAGAAATGTGAGCATGTGTAAACAGCATGTTTCACACGGTGTTTAGTTCATTGCATAAAATTAAAAATATAATTTCTATAAATGCAGCTTTTATAAATGTTTGACTTACAGTAGAAAATTATTAAAGTCACAAACGTTTGTTAAAATGTTATTAAAAAATGTTTGTAAATGTTATTCGTATAATCATTTAATGTGAAACTTTTTGTTAGAAGTTCAAGTGTTTAAGGACTAATCCACATCCAGGACAGGAATTGTAAGTTTTATTATAAATATCCAAGGTGGCAAATGTGGGAAGATATTCAGTTTTGTAATGCTTTTCTAACCTTTGTTAAGCAGTCGCTAAAGTTGCTGTCATCAGTGTTGACCCCCCGGAACACAAAGTTTGGTGAACTGCAGATGATCGCCACAATCCAAATCCCCAAACTCATCACACGAGCAACACATAACGTCCGTTTATTCCTGGCCAATACTGGGCACCGCACGCAGATCACTCGATCCACACTGATGACAGCCAGAAGAAAAACACTGCAGAACATGTTGGTATACTTGATAAAGCTCATAAACTTACAGACAAAGTCCCCAAATGGCCAGTGGCCAATGAAAATAGTGACAAGTGAGGTCACTCGTGACACGCAGAAGATCAGGTCAGCCACGGCGAGGTTGACCAACCACACATTGGTGACATTGGGTTTCATACGGCCACCGGCCACCCAGATGACCACAGAGTTTCCAGTGGTGCCTAAGAGGATAATTATGGTGTAGAAGACAATGTCCAATGTAGTTTTCTTTGTGTGGGATAAGACATTGGAGTAATGGAGGACAGTTGTATTGAAGTTCATTCTAAAAACAAGACAGATACATTAGATGCTTTAGTTTTTTTTCTGTTAGAAAGTTTAGAAAGATGTAAGACACTGTAGTTGCAGTATTAATTACATTGTTTTAAATACATATAATACATTTGTAAGCAAAAGATATATCTGAGAGGGGCGCAAAACATTTTTTTAAACCAATAATTTTTGTCATACCAAACTGTAACAATTTAGTGTTATTTTAAGCAGTGTAAAACAAAATAATCCCGGTTTATATATATATATATATATATATATATATATATATATATATATATATCTCACTTAATTCTATATACTGAATATTATTGTTGTGCAATTCAATTGAAAAACCTTGGGCAATGCTGGGACATGGGGGGCCTTGGTGCTTGGACTTTGCATAGGGCCCCCAAAATGGTAAACACGCCACTGATTGAATCTTGCCTATCACATCTCCTTGTACATAAACAGACATTAAAAAGATTGTATATACAGGTGCTGGTCATATAATTAGAATATCATCAAAAAGTTTATTTATTTCACTAATTTCATTCAAAAAGTCAAACCTATATTATATTCATTCATTCCTCACAATGACTGACAAGACTGATATGTTTCAAATGTTTATTTCTTTTAAAATATTTCTTTTGATGCTTAGAACTGACAACTAAGGAAAATCCCAAATTCTGTATCTCAGAAAATTAGAATATTGTGAAAAGGTTCAATTTTGAAGACACCTGGTGCCACACTGTAATCAGCTAATTAACTCAAAACACCTGCAAAGGGCTTTAAATGGTCTTTCAGTCCAGAGCTGTGTCCGAAACCGCTCCCTATCCACTATATACAGTATAGAGGGTATGCATATGACGTCAGAGGGACTGCGCTTACGGCCACTGAGTGACAAAAGACAGAGTGGCAGCATTTGAGTACAGTGAGACATTAGAGATGTTCCAATACCATTTTTCTCTTTCCGATACCGATTTCCGATACCTGGGCTCGGGTATCAGCCAATACCAAGTACCGATCCGATACCTGGGTATGTATCTATATATACTGTACATCTGTTTGTACTACTAGCCCCTTATGAATGGATATAATTATTTTATGGTGTGCTTTAGACTTATTCCTGTATAAAACATGAACAAATTCATACAGTGAACAAGAGTATTTTTATTATCTGAAAGACATTTGACAGTAATATTAATTACTATTAATCAAGTGAATAAAATGCATACACAAATCTAAAACTGTAAACTGAAAGGATATTTTAGTTTTAGAATATAGCTGTATAAAAACAGTGCAACAAATAAGGAATACAAAATATATATATATGAATAATATAACAAATTAATCTATATAAAACTTAAAATTTCAGAAACAATTTTGTTAAATAAAAGGCATTTCAGTTTTTAAATACAAAAGCACAAAAATGTCCTTTAAAAACGGCATGTCGACGTTTTATTAGTCTGAAATACAAACAGCAGACATACGGCTGCGCGTTTTCATTTCTTCTTCGTCGCTCTAAACCGCTTGTGGCAACTTCCTGGTGTTTGCGTTCAGAGCAGCAAAGAAGAGATGAGCGCCGCTTTGCAGTGTTAGCTTTAGCGTTAGCTATAGGGGGCATTAATAGGTTATTTAAGAAAATGGTATCGGATCGGTACATGGGTTCAAGTACTCGTCGATTCTGATACCAAAATTCTTTGTGGTATCGGCCTGTTTCGGACGCAGCTCAGTTCTGAAGGCTACACAATCACGGGGAAGGTTGCTGACTTGACAGTTGTCCAAAAGACGACCATTGACACCTTGCACAATAAGAGTGTGGCACCAGGTGTCTTAAAAATTGAACCTTTTCACAATATTATAATTTTTCGAGAAACACATCTACACTCTATAAACAAATTGTGCTAAATAGCACTAAAAGTGATTTACTGGCTCGTAGGGGAACCATTATAAGTGCCATGTAGCACCTGTGTAGAGCCATATTGTGACAAAACATATTGTTAAAAAAAAATTCAAGAAACCGTTGTGAATTGTATTTAGCACAGACCAATAAAGAATTTTTTTAAAGCAACCTTAAATATTTTGTATTAATTTAACTAGATTAGAAATGTATTTTAAAACAGGCTTGTGCAAAATAAAAAGAGAATAATAAACTTGAGATGAATTTCTGTGTGCTGTGATGTCTTACCTGTACACAATATCTGATCAATAAGTGTTTGTCACTAATCAGCCAAAAGTAACCAATCTTCTGAATGTGTCTGTGTAGCAGAAACTGTATTAAGAGGTCATTGTTTCATCAGTGGCAGTATAGTAACATTTAGATCCTGATAAAGTCAATCAGAGGTCTCAACGGACAGGAAGGGGATGTTGCAGAAGCACAAACTCACAAAATGCATGTGTAAGTATCAACAAAATTGTATATGTTAACTGTCTTAAAAACACATGATAATGGGATATAAACAAAAACTTAAAAAAGTTCAAATTTAAAAGTCAAAAAATCTAAATTATGTCATTAAAATATTAAACGTATGACATAAATGATCATTGTTGACATACAGTCTGTTCATACAATCAGCTATCTTCTGTTCCTCGATCTTGCTAGGTCATGCGAGTGTCATATTAAGATTGGAAATTAGAAATGTAAAATATGTTTTGAAATGTATATAAAATAGGATGGTTATCAAGTTGAGCTACAGATAAGCTAATAAGCTGTTCCTGAAAATTTAGTGGTGTCAATAAAACCATCCACACAGAAATACGCAACTAAAGTTGCAATATTCTTGCCTTGTCTGGCACTGACCGTTTGCTTTTGTGATTTTATATTATGATCCATTTTTATTTTTACTATCTAATGATACAAAGATGTTTCTGAAGTGAAGATACAAGAATCTAAAATGAATACAGAGACAATCAATGTTAAATAATAAATATGCAAATAATAAAACATAGTGCTTATAAATTTTAGTTTTTTACATTATAAATAGAAGTATGAGTAGTGTATCTTAGAAGGCTTAGTGTAAATTTACAACAATGAACACAAAAATTATTGACATATTTTGGTCATTTTATGGTTATGACTACTTCTGTACAGCATCTTTTTTAACATACTTAGGCAATTTACTGTAGAAACTTTGTAACAGAAATTACAAAAGGCCCTTACAAATCTTAACTCAGTAACATATAAACAAGAATTTGTTATGTGTACTTCCTTTATAAAAAGTATACTTCCAGTTATTAAGTATACACTTATGTAAAGTTCAAGTATATTTTAATAACACTTTATGCGAGTAATATCATTGTACTAGTAGTATACTTATAAGTGCACTATTTTAATACTGATTAGGATTTAATTAACGTAACTACGTGCTTCATAGCCGGGTTGTTTTAATTCATCAGCTTAACAAGGATGTGATAAGGTGCCCAGAAAAAAAAAGGCAAAAACCAAAAAAGAAAAATCTGAAGCGGTGTTGATTTGCTGGAGAGTCTTGTGTAGCAGATAAAGGATTGGAAATAGTTTTAAAGGTGCAATGTGTAACTTTCACCGCTAGATGTCGCCCTTCAAAAACAAAGGTGTATAGCTTCATGAAGCTGTGAAGGAGAATGGAATGAATGAAGTTGTAGTCTTTACCTCGACTGCCAATTGGAAATGAGTCCGATGGGACCTACAAGTCATGTCCATGGATAATCTAAGAAAATAAGGTTTTATAACCAATATGTTATAACCTAAGCCAACAGAGTGGCTTGATAAATAATAGCGTGCTAGATGGTATGCAAATCAATTAGCATGTGACATCACATGAGAGCAATTTGAAAGTACTGCTTTGGAGCGCTATGATATCAAACGCAGATTGGTCTGTGCAACACCACAATTAAGGAATGCATTAAAATATACAAAAACTACCAGCACGTGTTATACATTCTGTTCACATTATATAAGAGCCCTCAATAATATTAAACAAAAAAGACTAATTAAAAGCTCAGCCTTGCCATTAGGAGATCTTTTTTATTTTACCATTTTAAATAGGCCATTTATTTTATAAACCATTATATAAAAGGGGACAAAAGGAACTATGCAATACATTTTAGCATAGCATAAGTAGTTAAAGAGTTAACATAACCTCCTTGTTTCTCGTTATATTTGTATTTATGAGATTTAAATATCACTCAGGTGGATCTTGTTGAATTCTGGTCTTTGAGGGCAGTGCATGCAAAAAAGAATTACTCTTATATCTTTGCCAAACTAACACAGAGGTGACAAAAGACATGCAAACAAAACACTGACAAGTGAAAAATAATAACCAGAGTATCTGCAGATTTTAAATAAGAAAAATTGTAGACTTTTGAAGGCTATTAAAGACTAAACAAAAATTAAAAATAAGCTGTTTGCAGTTAAAATAGTTTACAACACATTCAATAATTAACCAGCTGGCGTATAAAACTGAAAATACTAAAAAAAAAACAATACAACCAAATTAAGATCACTTATAATTCGCCACTGTTCATAATCTCTTCTTTCAGTTTTGATGTTGAGCCCCACATTGATCAAATGTAACCCTGCCTATGAAAACCCAGCTAGGTCATTTTGTGTTTTACTGTTACGGTAAAATCATTATGCATAATGTTAAGAACATTTTGTTAAAATATAACCTTGATATCAAAGATTGAAATCAATGAATGAAGCCAAGTTTTAAGAGTTTTTTAACACTTAATATACAGTCATACAGATGTTTGGTGATCTGCACCAGCAGCCTCTGAAACACTGTTAGATTGTTCCTCAATAGTGCCATCCAGTGCAGGAATTTGGTCTTCTTCAGCAAAAGCTCTGTGAAAAATCCCTAAGAGGCTTTGATTGCAGCGCTGCTTAAGATTCAGTCCTATGCAGAAGTATAATATTGGGTTAACACAGCTGTTAAAATACGCTAGATTTGAAGACTTACGCCATCCTAACTTTACAGCAGGGTGTTTACTATTTATCATCTTAATAAGACCTAGGATGTGATAAGGTGCCCAGCATAAGAAAAAGGCAAAAACCAATAAAGCCAGAATCCGAAGAGGCCTTGATTTGCCGGAGAGTCTCGTTCTTCGAATCCCAACAGCAGCCAGTGTGTAGCAGATAAAGATCACCAGGAAAGGAAACACAAATCCACAAAAGAAGCGAATGTAGTAGAAATCATACTTTACTGAATTTCCTTCCATTGCTTCTTTCTGCAAATTTAAGATTGAGATTAGAATGATTAGGTTTGTCAATAATTACAACAATGTATTCAACAAACAGAGAAATGTGAGCATGTGTAAACAGCATGTTTTCAATTTCTTTGTCTGCTTAGAATGCAGGCTAAATTATTAATTTAGTAAGGTATATAATTTGTGAATCCCTTTTGTGCATAAGCGGAGTTTGTGCCTGGTGTGATACATATTGGCAAACAAGTGTACTGCAATATTCTGAGATTATCGAGAGTACAGCTTTATGCTTTTTAAAGGAGCTGTATGGAGGTTTTTGGATGCACTAAATAAAAAATACTGTAGTATATTCATAGATATTTATGAAACATGAAAACAATGCTTTAGCAGTTATTCTCTATTTGAAATGCACTTTCCGGTTCAGAATGTCTGTTTTTGTTTTGGTCTGTGCGATCCTGCCCATTGCCAAGTTACCCAATAGTGTATTTCGACAGCTCTCTGTATGTGGCAGGGAAAACTTCTCCAATATTTTGAATTTAGACTGCATTACCAAGTTCAATTGCTAAAAGTCAATGTTAATCACAGCTCCTTTAAATATGGATTAAAATAATAAAAATTAATTTAGTCTTAAGCAAGGCCGCGTTATCCTAATGGGCAACATGGGCTGCAACACTTTTTTTTTGAGTTTTTAAAAACATTTTTATTGACGTAATTCTGCGTAAGTGCTACCTAGAGCAGAGGCCCCCAACCACTGGGTCGCAAGAATGTTCTGAAAAAAAATTGTATAATAGCTACGTAAAAGCTTATGGGATATTTTGTCCTTTAAGAGCCTCCGCGCCCAGCCGCAATTCTTCTGGCATCTCTCCTCATCATCTCCTCCTTCACTTAAACTTGGGGCTCGAACCCGACCTAAGGTCGAGGCTCGAGCTGCCTTCAAAAACAGCAAGCCAAGTTCGTTTACTGATAATTATTATGACTAATAGGCAGGGAATCTCGTGAAACAATGAAATTAAAACGATCTGCCAAAATATGATTTAACTTGATTTTGATGATTTAGTCGAGGAATTCTCTTTAAAGAAGAGCAGAAAGAAGCACTTTTAGTTGCTTAATAAATGTTATCTTCTGTGCTGTTCTGATTGTAAAATTATTACTTGATAATATTGTTTAATTTGTTTAAATAATTTTAGCCTATTTAGAGCCCTGCATTTCAGCCTGAGCCTGACGGGGCTCGACCTGTTTACGGGTTGGGTTTCGGGCCAATTCTAACGTCACAGCAGATACGCGGGCCGGACCTCGGGCTTATTTAGGCTTCTCCATCTTTTTATATTTTTCAATTAATTAAAAAAACCTTTTGACAGACATTGATGATTGCAAAACAAACATAGGAAGACGTTTAACCTATCGCATGAGTCCGCTACGCACAGCCACACATTTACAATGCAGCTGTGCTTATTTAACAGCAGGACATTCAGCGCACCGGGAAAAATTATAAATGGAGTACTAGATTAAAACCTTGGATACTGTACATATTATGCAGACAGCATCCAAGACATAATCTATTAAAGACTTCTCCCTGTATTAATTTCGTGTAAGAAGGCTGTGTCTTTATTTCTTGTTTGTGTATGGATCGACTTTTTTCTAGTTTAACTGTTGGATGGATACATGAATAGCCATCTTCTGTGGTAAGTCCTTACATAAAAAAAATGTATATGCAAAAGCGAAGTTGTAAGATAAGGCAACATGCATGTTTATTCTGTTTCATGTTTATTTCGTTTCGTTTTGTAAAGCCCTTTTTATTTTTTTATTTCTGCACCCGTTGCAACTGCCAGCAGCAGGGGCGTAGCAAGCTTTTTAAAAGTGTGGGGGATGGATATATATCATTTTAAATTTGATATAAACGCACCAGAAACACGCGTATGTGCACCTGGGATGGAATTAAGCCCCACACATGACACAAACACACCCTCTCTTCCTTCATAGACCTCTTTCACAAACTGTAACATTCATTTTTCATTGCTCACCTGTGAAACTTTCTGTCTCTCTCTCTCTCTCTCTCTCTCTCTCTCTCTCTCTCTCTCTCTCTCTCTCTCTCTCTCTCTCTCTCTCTCTCTCTCTCTCTCTCTCTCTCTCTCTCTCTCTCTCTCTCTCTTTAAACTGATGCCTCCAGCAACCTCATCTCCTAAACAAGGTGATAAAGGAATAAGGCTGTGGTACTAGCAAACCTTATTAAAACTTGAAAAGTAATATATTAAATTAGTGCAAAAATATATAATGGTAATAGGCTACTGTTGTTTAATGTAAAAATTTATCAACGTCCAGCTTTCAACTTCACTTACAGGATTTCTCTTGAAAAAGGTGTCAATCTTCTCCTGCCTCTTTCTTTTCTGTATCTTATTGATACTGCGTGACAAAAAGATAATGGTAAGCTCGATAGTGACATGGGTCTGACAGGACTGTTACTGCTAAATTTAGCTACTTGTGCCCTGAAAAGCTTTTTCTCTGGTGGTCTAAATGATGACACAATTTACCGTTTTTACATTTGAATAATATAGGCTACACTTTTCTTTCATTGTTTGCATAAGTTACCTGTTGAAGAACTATGTCATCATTTCTCATTTTTTTCTCCTCAACAAGTACAATCATACACAACAGGTAGTATTAACAAAGTATTCAGCTAATCAACAAACAATGCTCAAAATATCAAATCGATTGCAATTTGTCCCTCATCCTCGTCAATTCCCTGCCTTCTTCATCACAGGTTATACATTGCATGCCACATTGTCTACATGACCGAATTTAGCCAGCTGCTGAACAATAACCCAATTAGCATTAGTCCCAATATCAAGCTTATTCAAAAACCTCAAAAGCATAGAGTTGATTAAAGTGTTTAATAAAGTTTTTTAAACACTCATTCAAAGTACACTGTTAGATGTCGCTGTAGATTTAGCAGTACATTACTGTAAAAATCCACAGTACTATTCTGTATGTGTACATTACAGTACAGTACTGCAGTTCATAATGCATTCTGGGTAAATTTGTTTGAGCGGGAAAATTTTACAGTATATTTTGGTCTTGATGTAACCTTGCTGTAGCCATTGCTGTAATGTGCCAGGTGTACTTGCAATAATCAGAGAAAGTGCGCCAACGTCAAATCACACAGAGGGAGAGAGAGCACAACTCCTGGCTGCAGCTGAAGGAGGACGATTGATTTCTGGCAGTTCGGTAAGTTTGAAATATTTCTGTTTCATGAAAACTAAATTTTTAGTTTAAGAATGTTGTCAATAGTTTGTCACAATATTGTTTTAAACGTGCAATGAGAGAGAAAAACGGTCGCCAACAAAGTTTCAATCTCCCTCGGAAAGTAAGCTAACGTTACACACAGATGTCTACCGCTGCTTTTACTCGCTTTACACCCTTATTAATGAATATAGGGTTGTTTTAACTAAATTATGAGGGTTTTGGTGAGTTTATATTGTGTTGAAAGTGTGGTGACAATGAAATTATTTTTAACGAAATGGACAAAGACCACCAGCCAGCGCGATCTTGCGGTCCCAGCATAATGGTCGTTTATCTCGGCGTTTCATCCGTTCAGTTAGCGTCAGAGAAAAGTATTAAGTTCGACTGTTTGGCAAGGCTGACTCGTGGTTGTAAACAGTCAGGACTTGACACGCCGTACACATCATACTGTAGTACCGAACTCCTCCACAGAAGTGAAAACAAGAAACCTCATATTTAACTGGATACATACATCGAACTCATCGCAGCTTTAACTTCGACCAAATATCATTCAGACCTGGGCTCATCTTAATATCAGATGAACGTAAGGGATTGCCGCGCTTATTGTTGTTGTTATTATATTACGGTATATCAGCAAAAGCAGAGAATATCTTCGCGTTTTACACTCCCAGTAAGTTGTCCAATACATTTTTATGGCATATTGTTTCCACCACTTCAGATGCATTACATGCAGTATATATAAGTTTCCAAAACGCATCAAATCAATGCACGAAAAGAGAATGGGCTCCGCATTTACGTACCTTTGTCTTCTCGTCTCTGTCATCTGATCCTTCATCTCTGGATGTAAAATAGTCCATAATAACATCGTGTAGGAAACTGGCATCACCAGGATTGCTCAGATTTAGGCGATCATGTTTATCTTTAAAGTGAGCAGCCAGCTAGCTACTAACTTTGTTAAAAAACTTTGCGTGAAATAGCGTGTTACACCGCAGCCGGTCCGGGTTAAACATTAGGGGCAGTCTTTTTACCTTGTCACTATAAATCGCTATTTTCTGCACTAAACGAGACATTTTCAGAGGTTTTCTGTAGACAAGATGTTATAGAATAATTATAAAAAAAGACTTATTTAGATATTTATATATAATATATAATATAACAACTAATATATATATATATTTGTTTTACAACTGACTAAACACTTACAGAAAGGTTTTATTTGTTAGCATAGCATGATATTAGATTTAAACACTTAATACATTTTTAAATCAATCACTTTGTCTCTGCACAATGAACATTATCAAATATTATTAATGTTGTAAAATATATTGTTCATTGTTAGTTCATATTAGCTAAGGCATTACCAAATGCTAAGGAATAAACTATTGTAGTAAAGTGTTACTAATTTTTTTTTTACCATTTCCTTCACAATGTCTACTTATTTCTATGGCTAACAGATTTTGTAACATTTGTATTTTTTACAGTCTTACCATTGCTTGTAAGTCGGATTGGGTAAGATGGATCATCTTTAAAGGAACCAGGCAAGTACATGATGTACAGTTACAAGTCATGTATTTTTTTGACTGCAATATTAAATGCTTTCACGTCACATGTAAAAGTACACAGGAATGTGGCTAATCACTTTTTATTTGTAGTTTACCTGAGTGTCATTGCACTTTTCAGTAGTTAAGGCAGATGTGGAGGCACAACGGGTGACACCAGACACACACCAAGCACATTATGTTTGGTAAGTTTGCACTTTACCACTACAGCTTCTTTAAATACCCATGTATACACTCATTCACAATTCCCACACACAACACTGTAACACGACCATACACAACATGTACACAATTGTCTTAGTTTGCCATGTAGAAATATACAAACAGAAATATTCAGACTTTGGTTTTTAAGAAATTTAATTTAATAATTGTTTTTATTTAGCAGAGGTGTCCCTGGACTTTATTGACAAAAGATTTTGTTTTCAGAATAAAAAGTTGTGTCCAAATCAGTAACAATTTTACTTTCTGTTCAGGACATTCAATCATGACATGATCCATGTGGATGCTGTCCATTGAGGAAAGAGTTTGTTCAGCGGTAAGTGAATCTTCTGTATTTTAATGTAATTAGGTGTGGAACATTAGAATAAAAGCAAAGGTTTCAGAATAGGGGTAAATTCAAGGCTGAGTTTAGTTTTTTAAGAATCTTTTTCTATCTTATATTTGTTGACTTAATGTTTATGATATTTCTAACAGGTTTCTGGATAGAATTAATTCCAAAGATGGGAAAAAGTGCACATCCAGACAAGGAGCAAGCAAAAAGACAAGGAACTTGGTGCAGAGAAAAGCTGTGGCCATTAACCCCTGTGAACAGCTTCATGCAGTCCCTGATTGAGTTCGAATGGACGACTTCAAAGTAAAGGCCACTGTGGTCTGTCTGCCACAGTTTAATTTTTAATTTATTTTTAGTGTTCAATGAAATTCAAGTAGAATATTTAAAACTATGGGCCAGTGTTCTTTTTACCACAGTGAAATGTTACCTTTTAGTCGATGATGGACTTTAAACTGAAAACTTCAAACTATGGAACAGTGTTCTATTTGCCAGAGTTAAATATGTTACAGCAGGGGTCTCCAAACTTGTTTATACTTGTTGATTTTATTTTATTTAACTTGTTTATATGTTTATTATTGTTTAAAATCTTGTTTTAAATATGTTTTGTTTCAATTAAATGTTTTTTTTTAAATAAAATTTTGATACATACATTGCTTGGATTGCCTTTTAATTCATTATGTTTTAGCTTAGCATTTTTACCATATTAATAACTATAGATTTAAACCTAAATATCTAGCTATTATATATAATATTATTGTATTAACTGTAATAAGTAATAAATAGTATTTATGGGTCAATATAGACATTACAGTAAATTACTGTAAAAATAGACTACTGTAATAAAATATTGTAAAATTACAGTACAGTACTGCTTTGTAACTATACAGTACTAGTTTGTGTACTGTAAAATGGTATTACAGTACACTACTGTAAAACCAAAATACAGTAACTTACTGGCAACCGTGCTGCCAGTACCGTACTGTAAAAATACAGGGAAATCGTTAACAGTGTAGCCTACCTGAAAAAGGGAGATGTAAATAAACAAAGTTCCCGCCTCCTCAGCGCGAGCTTGACCGATCAATCTAACCTACCAAGAGAGGCGGGACTTAAGGCAGAACAGCCAATCATCAGCCGGTAACACTCAAAGCCGGCGTCATTTTTGAGAGGGGAGGGGGAGAGAATGCAGCGCAGCGCAGCAGACAGAGAGCGGCCAGAGAAACGGAGGAGCAACTTTAATAAGGCGTTCTTGCAAAACTGCATAAAAAGTGTGGGTGTTGAACCCTCTCACCGGGAAAAGTGTGGGTGTTAAAACACCCACATCCCCCACGGGTGCGATGCCCCTGGCCAGCAGCATAGCAACCTGCCTTCGCTTTTTAAAAATAGTGTGTGTTGATAATAAACATTTAAACTAACATTGTGATATGCTGAAAATATTTATTTTAAATAGTTGTTATTATGTGAAGTATTGATTTGAGAGGCTCAATTCATCATACATGTTGTCTTGCTGTCGGCCGCTAACCACTTGTTTATCATAAAAACTTTAACAAACAAAAACTGCTCTAAAATGTAAATAAAAAAGAAATATAACTATTTTGCATTTAAAACAAAACTGAACTGCTTTAATTGCTGCAAGAGTACAGCTGTACAAGCTGTGTAAGCAGTTATTTTTTGCTATTTCTGCGGATTTCTTTTGCAAAATCTATGCGGAATTTTGCAGAATGATTTAAAACGATCCGAGAGAATGTGCGCTGTGAATATTAAAAACAATAAAATATTTTATAACTATATTATACATTTTATTAAAGGATTACCCTGAATTAAACTAGACCAACATGAACCAACAGATAATGGATAATGTGCTTTCACGACCATAGAGTTTTATATAATACACATATATTACTGTCTACAGTGTAACAGTAAAAAGAAAAGGCTTCTCATAATAAATGTAGCGTATATAGCAAGATAATTTCATCAGTTTAACAACACAATGTATATATATTTATCTTGTAAACGGATTTGAAATAATATATAATTATCGCGTCACGTAGCAAGAGAGACGATAGAGATCTCATTAACTTCTCCGCAGTAAGTTTTATTTCAAATTCAAGTTTTACATATTAAATAGACTATTAAAAAGTTTGTGCTTCTCTCATAAAAACCTCACAGCAGACAGCACAGACTTCTACTCACAAACATACGCGATGCAGTAGGCTAACTATATCTGCGGACACAGATTCCTAATGGGGAGAATTAAAAAGTTTGGACTCGGGCTGAGAATTCTGGGCTCTTACCTTTGCGTCAACTTGATTTTAATAATTTAACTGAGGAATTATATTTAAAGAAGAAAATGTATGCAATGGGGCACTTGGTAAATCCAGCCTTTATTTTTTTCAGTGTATTGGGGGGGCCCCAAACCAGCGTTAGCCCAGGGCCCCACAAAGGCTTAACCCGGCACTGGTCTTAAGTTACTCAGTCTACCCATTAAAATATTAAGAATAGACAAATAAAATATGAATTCTCATATTTCTATTTCTTTAGCTCAGACAAAATCTAAATTGCATGTGGTCTTTGGCATCGTGATGCACCTTTATTTTCAACAGACCTGGAACTATTTTGTTTAAAAATGTATAGTATACAAATTATGAAAATTCAAAATATAATTTCTATAATTACAACTTTCCAAAATGTTTGACTTACAGTATATAAAATAATAAAAATCACAAATGTTAAAAATGTTTGTAAATGTTATTAGCATATCATTAAATGTCAACTCTCTGTTAGAAGTTCAAGGGCCCTATTTTAACGATCTAAGCGCATTGTCTAAAGTGCACGGCGCACGGTCTAAACGGGCTACCCGATTCCACTTTTGCTAAATAATGGACAGAAAAAATGGTTTGTGCGCCAAGCGCAGGGTTGAAAAGGGTTGTTCCTATTCTTTAACGTGCAATAAACCAATGAGAGTCTCAGCTCTCATCCCCTTTAATGCTGCGTTCACACCAGCCGCGGTAGAGGCATCGCGACTGATTTTAATGTTAAGTCAATGTGAAGACGCATTGACGTGCATCTGGAGTTTAACTCTTTCACCGCCAGCGTTTTAAAAAAAAGTTGCCAGCCAGCGCCAGCGTTTTTCATGATTTTCACCAAAGTTTAATGCCTTCCAGAAAATGTTCTTCTTTAAATATATAAACATACAATATACCAAATGAAAGAACAGACCCTCTGCTTTCAAACAAAAAAAAAACCGTTTCATCCTACCTAGTGGTTCTTTTGCAATCAGCTTTTGAATATGGGTAGGTTTTTGCAAAAACACCATATTTTGAGCAAAAAGCAAAAATAATTCCATTTTTGTGACGAACTTTTCATAGAGATCACATTCAGAGCGATCTTTAAAACAGACACGGACATGCAGCAGCTTGCCATAGGGCAATACTTCCGGGTTTAAAAAGTTGCGGAAGGGCGCCACCTGGTGGATAATAGCGGTATTGCGGAAAGACGGAAAATCTCGTCATTGGCGGGGAAGCGTTTTCTCTTAATTGACGAGATATCTCGTCAATGGCAGGGAAAGAGTTAAAAAAAACCTGCGTCATAGGTATTTCCGTTTGCAACAAAAAAAACAAAGATGAGCCAACTTGAGGAGTGATTTAACTCAAACTGCAACAAAAGTCGCTGTTTATTTACTTCCATCATTGCTGGTTTTCTCAAAACATACACAACAAGTTGCTGTTTCTTCTTCGTTTGTGGGTTAACTTGCCAAGCTTCTTCTTCATTGACGGTCGCGCTGCTAATGTGGTTACACGCGGGGATACTTTACGATGACGCAGAAGTATAAATGAAAACCGACGCGGAACCTATGCCGTCGCGGCTACACCTTAGTACCTACGCACAACTATAACAAGTCCTTAAATGTCTCGATAACTAGAATTTCACGCACGGCTTTCACGCGCGAATGAAGCAAGTTAACTCAAAATGTTCAAACAGCAAACTAGACGCGGTACACACGAATTTGACGCCTTAAACGCAGCTGGTGTGAACCCACAGTAAAAGCAAGTTGCGCTAGCACTATTTCTAATCCCTATTTAAATGACAGACATTGTAAACTGAAAAACTAAGCAGAGGAAGAAGACCCCCAATTTAAGATTAATGTTAAATAATTGTGTTGATTTCACTTGTATTGAAATTGTTCCTTTTTTTTTATAAAACCTTTAAAAGCCTTTTCTTTTAGTCATGGAAGTAAAAATTGCAGGCATTTATTTGCTGTAAATATATTAATATCCTAATCATTGTAATCTCATAAAATAATTTGCAAATATACAAGAAAAGGTTTGTACTCTAAAAATACAAACAAGAGATAAAGAATTTACAAACGTGCAGAGAGTGTTTTCAGCACTCCGACAGCGCCATGTTTTTTTTTTAAAGCATTACTTAAAAAAGGTTCTCATCTCACCATATCCACAAGAATAAAGTCATCATATACAAAAACATTTTAAAAAGATGCATTTGTTTAAAGTAGTGCTGGGCGATAATTCGATAACGATAATTTTACCGGTATAAACTTTTCCGATAAAACGATAAGGGAAGTTCGATAAGTGATCGATAATGTTTACGCACTGTGCGTAATGTTGCGCGAGCACTTCCGGATGCGGCACGCGCTCTTGGTTTACAATCACATTGTCAGTTAGACTTGAAGGAGTGGAAGATGAGGCAAGTTATTCATTTATTAGTAGAGACCTATGATTTTCGCGATGCGGATAACGCGGACGGAATCACGAAATCCAAATGCGCGGAAACATTTTCTTGTGTGTAATGTTGGACGCGCAAACAGGGTTCGTCAAACACAGCAGACACAATAGGTGCAGTATACTGTACTTTCATTCAGCGTCCGCCTTGCGTCCGCACAGCTTTAAAAGTATATTTACAGGACATTCACAAATTCAGGAAACTGAGGAAAAGCAGCAGATCCACCACTGCAGTGAATATAGTGTTTGCGTATGTGCGCTCCCACAGCAACGTGACAGTCTTGACATCCATTTATCAGCGTGTATAGCTCGTATATGTATAACACACGCGTGATCACTGAACTAAGTTTTCTTTCTTGTTTAAGTGAACATAAACAGCTGTTACTCAGTATATTGAAACTTAAAGCAGTCTGTCTTGGGTCTTAAAGTGACAGTAGTCTGCTGCTTTTGTGGCAGAAATGTGTTGATTTCATAACAAATAGATTTACATTTAATACAGATGCATTAAAACAAGATTTTAGTATTTGTATTTGTCATGTTCTGAATAAAAAGTAGTTTAAAACCATTATTAACTGTCTGTTTTTTACAATTTTCATTCAGGAGCAAAAATCTGCCTTTAAATTTGACAGGAGTAAAGATTTGTTATTTATCATGATAATTATCGATATCGACTGATATGGAAAACATTTTCTCGATAATTTTTTTGGTCATATCGCCCAGCCCTAGTTTAAAGCAAAGCATTTATTTACTTACAAATGTGAAGCAGCTCTTTACGCCTTCTAACGTCGCAACATACACTTTAATAATCTTTTTTTGTTTAATAAAAGTTTTTGTGCTGCTGCGCATCCATGTATGTGATAAGCAAACCCACGTTGTAGTCCTGTTTATAGGCGCATTTTACTAACACGCTCATTAAATAACAAAAACAATATTGCGCCACTGACTTTAGACTTTAGATCAGGTTTTAGTTGCCTCAAATTAGCTACGCGCTAACAATGTGCCTGAACACACCTCGTTTTCAGACCAGAACGCCCATGGGCACAACATTGTGCGCAAATGCATTTCCTTTTTAAACAACGTGGCCCCAAACGTGAAAATTATCATTGCACTGGGTTAAAACTAGCAAAAGACACTTGCAATAGTCACGCATTGCGCTGCATTGTGCCGGGTGTATGATAGGGCTCCAAGTGTTTAAGGACAAATCCGCATCCAGGACAGGAAATATACGTTTTATTATAAATATGCAAGGTGGCAAATGTGAGAAGATATTGAGTTTTGTAAAGCTTTTCTTACCTTGTTATAGCAGTAGCTCAAGTTGTTGTGATCATTATTGATCCCCCGGAACACTAAGTTTGGTGAACTGAAGATCAACGCCACAATCCAAAGGCCCAAACTGACCACACGAGCAGCACATAACGTCCGTTTATTCCTGGCAAATACTGGGCACCACACGCAGACCACTCGATCCACACTGATGACAGCCAGAAGAAAAACACTGCAGAACATGTTGGTATACTTGATAAAGCTCATAAACTTACAGACAAAGTCCCCAAATGGCCAGTGGCCAATGAAATATCTGACGAAAGAGGTCACTCGTGACACGCAGAAGATCAGGTCAGCCACAGCGAGGTTAACCAGCCATACGTTGGTGACATTGGGTTTCATACGGACACTGGACACCCAGATGACCACAGAGTTCCCAGTGGTGCCTAAGAGAATAATGATGATGTAGAAGACAATGTCTGATGTAGATTTCTTAACAGAGGATAAGACATTGGAGTCATGGAGGACAGTTGTATTGAAGTTCATTCTGAAAACAAGACTGATACATTTGTTTAATTAAAAAGATGCTTTAGTTTTTCTTCCGTTAAAAAGATCATTGAATCTTGCCTATCACATTTCCTAATGTACATATACAGCCATAAAAAGAATGTATATAGATACATACACATCTAATTATAATTACAGGAAATTGAGATGTATGTCTGACACAATTAAATCTTTCAAAAGAATTTCAAGAAACTGTTGCTTCATGTGAGTTGTATTTAGCACAGAATTAAATAATTTTACAAAAATTAGTTAAAGCAACCTTAAAGTTACAGAAAATGTTTTGTATTAATTTAACTAGATTAGAAAATTTATTAAAAAACACGCTTGTGCAAAATAAAAATAAAATAATAAACTTGAGATTAATATCTGTGTGCTGTGATGTCTTACCTGTACACAATATCTCATCAATAAGTGTTTGTCACTAAGCCAATACTAACTAATCCTCTGAATGTGTCTTGTTTCATAAGCGGCAGTATAGCAACATTTAGTTCCTGATGAACTCCTTATTTTTATATCTCTGAGTCATTCAGAGGTCTCCGCAGACAGGAAGGGGATGTTGCACAAGCGCCAAACCCACAATATGCATGTGTACGTTTTAACAAAATTGTATATGTTGTATTTACTTGGCTGTCTATAAAACTCATAATGATGGGATTTAAACATAAAAAAGTTATAATTATGAAAAAAAATCTAAATTATGTCATTAAAAGGTCAAAAGTATACATAAATGATCATTATTGACATAGTCTGTTCATAAAGTCAGCTATCTTCTGTTCCTCGATCTCAATCTTGCTTCATAGGTTCAGCGATATTCAGAATGGGAAATTGGGAACCTTTTGAAAAGTTTTAAAATGTATATAAAATAGAATGGTTATCCTGTTATTATCTTGGTTATATTACAGATATAAGCTACAGATAAGCTGTTCCTGAATATTTAGTGGTGACAATAAATCTTTATGTGTTTCTGTGCCTAAAGTGAACACAAAATCAATGTAAAAAAATTATAAATATGCAAGTGATTAAACATAGTGCCAATAAAATCATTAATTTCAGATATTTATGTTATAAATAAAAGTTTTATTATTGTATCTTAGTTAGGCTTAGTTAAAATTTACAGCAATAAACACAAAAAATGACATATTTGGACATTTTTATCATTAGGACTACTTTGATGCTCTAAATCTTATGATTAGATTATATGACTTTAGGTGGAATTTCAAAGGCGGCCTCACAATTAATTTTTTTTTAATTCATGCCTTTGTGATGAAGACATTTGTATTTGTTAATATTATGCCAGGGCATGATTTGGACATTACAAACAATGTGTTTGCAGCAGTGGACTTGTACACTTAGGCAGCTAATCGAAAGTAAGAATTGAATTGTATTACTAAGCAAAATGATTTTATCACTAGTAACACCCAGTGTTAGCATATAGCCCGCTAGCATCACCAGTCGGTGCCGGCTAAAGCTAGCATTTCTTATCGTCTGTTTACTTAAACCTGCCTTCGTTGGCGATGTAATGGCGGATTCATCCGATGTATGCTTTTCTGATCTGTCCACACCAGATCGGGAAGCTGTGAAGGAGCTGCTGCCCGGCCTTTCGCTTGGAGCGAGCACCCCTCTCGATGCAGCTTCACGGACCGCGTTCGAGCGAATGGAGACGCCATCGCCCAGCATGAAAACGGTAAGACTCCGCTTGTCATTGTAACCTGCACTTCTTGCCACATGTACAGTTTAGCTTCTTCCGTCAGCATAGAGGGGTTTACATGTGCTAAGTGTATTGAAGTAGTAAGGCTGACGGAGAAGGTTGCAGAACTAGAAGCGCGCATCCGAACGCTAGTTGAGGACAGTAAGACCGCTAATGTTAATGTTACAAACACTGTTTCGGGTGCGCCTAGTGTTAAGTGTAATACACATGGCTCTGTTTCGACATCAGGGTCAAGGCGGCTGACTAACTGGGTGACTGTCAGGTGGCATAGTCACATTCGGCACCCAAATCACGCTCCTGTTTTAAAATCAAACAGATTTTCTCCACTCAGCAATACACGGGCTGAGACGTCTGTTAAAAGTGCCCTGGTTATTGGAGATTCTATATTCAAGAACGTTGACATTGATGCACCAGCCACCATAGTCGATTGTATACCGGGAGCCAGAGCGTCTGACATTAGATCCAAACTTAAAGTGCTGGCTAATGCTAAACGTAAGTTTTCTAAGATTGTTATTCACGCCGGCACGAATGACACCAGACTCCGCCAGTCGGAGATCACCGAAGATACTATTAAAGAGGTGTGTGAAATTGCAAAAAGACAATGTAATTTGCTCTGCTCCCCACCCCGCCTACCAAATTACAAATGACCTCCTATTAACATCCGATCGTGGTGAAATTTCAATCCTTATATTACTAGACCTTAGTGCAGCCTTTGACACAATAGATCACAGAATCTTACTCAATAGACTAGAAAACTATGTTGGCATCAGTGGTCAGGCGTTAGCCTGGTTTAGATCGTATCTAACCAATCGATATCACTTTGTTTATGTAAATGAGGAAGAGTCATATCAGTCCCCTGTTAAATACGGCATACCTTAGGGATCAGTTTTAGGCCCTATCCTATTCTCGTTATATATGTTACCTCTAGGAGACATTATCAGGAAACATAACATAAGTTTTCACTGCTATGCGGATGATACCCAGCTTTACATCTTGTCACATCCTAACGAAACCCACCAGTTTGCTAAGCTAACAGACTGCATTAGTGATATTAGGGACTGGATGGCACATAACTTTCTTATGCTAAACTCCAATAAGACTTGAGATACAGTACTTATTATTGAACCAAATCGCTCCAAACATAATATGTCAGATAACAAGTTGCCCATGGCAGCACGGTGGTGCCATCTTCCACGGTTAAAAATTTAGGCGTAATGCTTGACAGCAATCTATCTTTCGATAGTCATATCTCCAACGTCTGCCGCACAGCATTCTTCCATCTTAGAAATATCTCAAAAATACGCCATATGCTGTCTGCATCAGATGCAGAAAAGCTTATCCATGCTTTAATGACCTCTAGAATAGACTATTGTAACTCGTTACTCGGGGGATGCAATGCAAATCAGGTAAACAAGCTACAGCTGGTTCAAAACGCCGCCGCAAGAGTGCTTACTCGATCTAAAAAGTATGACCACATTAGTCCAATTCTGGCATCTTTACACTGGCTACCAGTTAAATATTGCAATTTAAAATATTACTAATCACCTACAAAGCCTTAAATGGCCTAGCGCCCTCGTATATTAAAGAACTACTATCAGAATACAATCCACCACGTAAACTGCGATGACAAAATTCTGGTCACTTAATTATCCCTAGAATATCAAAAGTGTCTAAAGGTGGTAGATCCTTTTCCTACTTGGTCCCTAAGCTCTGGAATGATTTACCAAATAATGTTCGAGTATCAAACACATTCGAGCAATTTAAATCTAAACTTAAGACTTTCTTCTTTAACAAAGCATTCACATAAAATGTCCAGTAAATGTACTTTTCCCGCAGTAGTTATTTTGTCTAGAACAAAGCACTCACATACCTCATATGGGTAATATACTATTGCCGCAATAGTTAGCCTGTCTGGAACCGAGCTGACTTATAAACCACTATAATGTATGACACTTGCATTACATGCGAACTGCCCCTACGCTAATAGAACTCTCTTTTTGTCTCCCTGTCTCGTCCTCGACCCTGAGGACAATGAGACAAACAGACCCAGTTCCTGTAGCTGTTAAGGTCATTGCACCACTGATCTACTGGCTGTCCTTCAACGTGATGCCCAGCCGATGCGCGACCAACGACCACTGAACCAGTTTAATCCGCTAACCCGCTTCCTATCCCTACCGTGTTTATATATATAAATATATATTAATTTCTCCCAAGGGTTTTTGTCCTTCTAGTAGTTTTTCCCACCAGGTTTTCTCCTAGGGGTTTTTTTCGTCCCAGGGAGAGTCAGCCAACTTTGGCTTAACTTAGCACTTTACTTTATACGTTACATTATTAATACGCTTGTACGGTTTAACCTTAGCCGCTATATTCTACTTCTTAAATTATCTATAGATTTTCTGTGTTCTCCTCTACATCTACTCATGTAAAGCTGCTTTGCAACAATTAACAATTGTGAAAAGCGCTATATAAATAGAATTGAATTGAAGATGGAGCCTAAAAAAATGTAGTGTACCTTGTGTCTATTAACATTTGAGATCTGTATTGTGGGTTAAGTAGTAATCATGCTAGAGACATGCCAGAACCGTGATGATGAAAAGTCTAGAAAACCAAAAGTAAAACTACATTTACTAGACAAAAAAATTCCCTGACGTGTGCAGAGCATCTTCCAATTATAAAGCTCTTTTTTTAAAAATACACACTGAGGCAATTTACTGAAGAAACTTTTTAACAGAAATTACAAAAGCCCCTCTTGACTCAGTGACATATTAACAAGAATTTGTTATGTGTACTTCCCCTACTAAAAATAAGTATTTTTCCAGTGTATTTTATTATTATAAACTTAGTATATTTCAAGTACAGTTTTTGAATGGTTTAATTGACCCAGTTAGTTTATAAAATAACACTTTAAGTAGTTTAGTAGTCTAGTTTTTATACTGCAAGTACAGTAGCATATACGTTTTTTTTTTTCAATTTAAGTATCTTAACATCATGCCCCCTGATAAAATATGTTGTGGGAATTTTCATATTACTGATACATTCATTTATTTGCAGAAACTTTTTACACATTGAGTTGTTTGTTTTCAATAGTTTGCTCACTGGGTTTTTAGTCATATTTAAATGAATGTGCTGCTTAGTAATGGCATAATGTTACCGTAACTCTATTCTTTATATTGAGTATTTTCACAGCCAGATATAATGAACACATATGGAGACATGACAAAAAGTATGCACAGTTGTCCTTAATGTATAAACTGCAAAAAATGATGTGTTAATGTTTTACACATTGTATGTGTCATGCCATTTAAGGCGTTATTTCATGTTAAAATAAATGAAAGGGACAACACAAGTTGTGTTAAAAAGCAGTGACGGGAGTAACGCGTTACAATGTAATTCCGTTACTGTAATTCCACTATTTTTAGCGGTAACGAGCATGTAGCGCAGTAACTTTATAACAGAATAAATAATAACACAGAAGGTGTGTTAGTATAGGGATGTGTTGTCAAAAACATTTTCGACAAACAATAAAAAAACATAAAATTAAATGTTATTTAATAATTGCAGTTAAGAGAGTAAAAGAATTAAACATAACTTCTTTATTCTTTATATTTTCCCCTTTGTTGGGCAAGCTACTTGGAAAATGTAGTGAGCTAAGCACTGAAAAAAATGATTCATTCAATTTACTCATTTTTTTTTTAGGTAAGTGGTTGCAATGAATTTATTTAAGCTACATTTAAACAAAAGTTTAAACCGTTTTAACAGGTGTTTATTTTCATAAATCAGTATGCTGCAACAGTGGCGCAGTGATACTTCTGTAAAGTGGTCTCAACCGTGGGGTTACCGGGGTATTTTATCATGGCTTAGAACATGTTTCAACCAATCAGAATACAGCGTACAAATGACACGCAGTGTGATTATCGTGCAATAGATACGCCAAATTCCGATTTTGCGTGCATATGATACGCCATCCCTTCCCATTCACTTATATGGCGAATCGTTTCGTGACGTTTTATTTATTGTTTTCTCATTTGTTTTCTGTTTTTTTTTACCATTTTCACTTGGGTTTAGGGTTAGAACAACTTTTTGTTATATAAAAATGACATCCTAACCCAAACCCCAACTCTAACCCCAACTCCAAGCGACCATGGCTTAAATATAGTGTTGCTTTCGTCAACGAAAAGTATGACGAAATATCCTCGTCAACAAACCTTTATCACGTGACGAAAACGAGACGAGATGCAACGTAAATGCTGGTCATGTGACGAAAACTATAATAAAATGTATAATACTATATCGTTGACGAATAAAAACGAGACTAAAAGTGGTTTACTAAATAAAAACTATGCTAAAATGTGTCTTCATTTTCGTTGACCAAAACGAGACGAGACGAAATGTATATTCGTCTAGCCATCTCCTGGCACCCCGCCACCTGACTGCAAATGATCATGTGTGTTCAATGGCGCTCTGCAAATCAATCCGCAAAAATACGCGAGAGCGATTAGAAAGCATGCAGAGCAGTCTGTTCTCGCGATGCTTTGATATCATACGCAATCCGTTTGCGCAGTAACACGCGACACGTCACGTTTGATGGCCAGCTGCGCCCGCGAATACACCGCCGCATCAAGTCTTCAAATGGAAACGAAAAGTCCAAAATGAAACCCGTGCATCGTTTTCAGGTGAGTTCACAAGCCTGTTAATATGTATAGCGTTGACTGCTGGCACCGCAAACTCATCTGTGTGATTTAAATAATAACAATGTACCAGTTTGCATCTTCAATCGTTTAAATGACATGTGCTGCGTTGTGTTTTTAAGCATGGTAAATATATATATGCTAAAGACGTTGTTTTATAACTTATATGCTAACAACAAGGGTCTGTGTTATTATTTATTATTTGAATTAACTAAACTTGTTAAACCTAAAGTTAAACTTAACTAAAAATCGGAATTTGGCGTATCTATTGCACGATAATCACACTGCGTGTCATTTGTACGCATCTTGGAGAGAACGGGTAGCAACCACCAGAACGAG